>NW_021940682.1:25668832-25985706 GCF_001715985.3 Manacus vitellinus | reverse complement strand
TCTTTCTTTCTTTCTTTCTTTCTTTCTTTCTTTCTTTCTTTCTTTCTTTCTTTCTTTCTTTCTTTCTTTCTCCTTTTTGCCTTTCAGTCATGTACCAAAGGCAGAGCAGGAGAATGTTTTTAATAGTCTCAAATTTGATAAATTTATCTGGAAACCTTATAACATTAGAAAAAGACTGACTTGACTGACATTTGAAATGAAGATAGTTAAATACACCCCAAAAAGTAGCGGATAAATTTTTAACCTTTTTTTCTTTAACCCCCTTGGCAAAAATCTGATATGTTTCACTTAAGTAAAAATTCATGAACTTGAATGTCTGCCTTTCCCAGTATGTCCAATGCAAATGAGGTGAGAAGAGGAGCTGAGGGAATTCCCTGGTGTGATATATCTTTTATGAAGGTATTGAATTTTTTCCTTGCATTTAAAAACTGTTTTGCTTAGCTTGAATAACTTCTTCTTGGGGGAAGGAAGAGAGAAGAGGAGTGGGATACACTGTGCACTAATACAGTGATCCCTTTAGATGAAGAAAAATCAGTACCACATAGGCCATTTTTTTTTTATTATTTGCACTGTAGTAGAGCTCAGTGACCCATTTTTGTAATGAAAACAAAAGACAACCAAGATTGTTTCCAAAAGCAAGTGAAGACTTTTCCAGTTGTTACTGGCAAAAGTCAACCTCTGTGTTTCCAGAATAATAAAATTCAAAGTTACTTCAGTGCATATTATCTAGATCCAAGAGGTCAGTAAGATTTAGGTTACTGGGAAAAGCCCTCTTTTGGCTTTCAACTAAATAGTTTCATAGTACTTAAATTCCCATTGATGTTGCTTTAACTTAATACCTTTTTCTGATTTTTGCTACTTGTATTTGTGACAGTAGATAGAAAGATATAAAGTGTAATTTGAACAAGAACTTGGCAATGGGCTTTTCTCTTACTTGAGTTCTTGCAGAAACTCAATATCATTAGAAAGCACCTCAGTGAAAATATTTCAAAATTAAATTATCCTATTGCAGTTTATATCCATTTGTCACTAGAATTGCTCCGTATGCAGTGCCTTAATCCCACTGAAAATTATAGCAGACTCTTTTCTGACCAAAACATAAATACCCCATTTAAAAGGGTATTTCTCAAAGCTGACCATAAATTACTTCATAGGGCATTACAAGAAACTGGACAAATTCATCCAGGATTGATTATTCTGTGTGTTCTTTGGTGTTACAACATCAGAAGGAAAAACTTTTTGGATGCAAATAGATTAAACCTGGCATACGTGAGAAAAGTCATCATGGGATTCTTCTAGTCGCAGTATGGCTTTCCACTGACTCTGCCTCAGTCAAAGTCTGCCTGAATTGGTTTCTCTTTTCAGTCTTGAACTTGAGACTGACAGCCCCTCATTTGAGTTAGAGGTGGTTTTTCATATGAAAATTCAACTCCCAGTATTCTTAATTTGTAGGAAGTTTCTTCTGCACACAATTGTTTTTCAGAAATTATTACTCCCCAGACCAAGGAAATAAAGAAATTCATATTCATCATATATATCCCCCCAAGCTTACCTAATATTTATCTAAGGCATTTCTCCATAAAATACGTTAAATCAACAGTATTATGCTTCTGAATTGCTGCCCTTTAGACTTGATCTCGTAGATAATTTCCCCTACTGATGAGGAGGGAAAGTGCTTCAAATATTAGTTTTAAAGACCAAGTGAACTTTTAAAGGTATGCCAAGCACTGTCCTATTTCTTTGGCAGCTTCTCTGTACTGTACATAGGGTTTAATTGCTCGGTAGTTCATGGCATGTTAATAGAGTATCAATCTGATTACAGAACCCTTTGAACTATCATTGGTGAACAGATTGGAATGTCTCCACATTTTTGCTTAGAAAGTAAATTAAATTGCAATTATAAACCTACACTTGCAAATCTTGCAAATCTTTTAGTTGTAATGCAGTCGTTTCTGCTACTTGCTGGTTTATTAGCTTTTCATAGGCATCACAGAAGACACATAACTTGAACTATTAGTTTTAGAGATTGCCACATCACCACTTGATTTCCATAGGAAAGATAGAGCCATTAAAGAGCTCCTGTGCTCATACATTCTAAGGTTAATACAGAACTTCCTAGTCAACTCCCTTAGTACCTGTACCACAAAGTTATCATTCAGGTGCTTTAGGAATCTTCTGGATGTGTTGGCCCAGATATGTGGTGTTCCCAGTTATCATCTGACAAGTTGAAGTCCCCCATAAGGACAAGGGCAGTTGATTTGGGAGTGTTTGTTAGTTCCTCAAAGAAAAATTCATCAGCATCATCATCCTGCCTAGGTGATCTATAATAGACTCCCACAATGACATGTGCGTTATTTGTTTGTCCCTTAATCCTTACCCAGAGGCTCTCAACCATGCTTTTTCCAACTGCAAGCTCCTAATATTCCAGACCCTCTATTACATTTAATGCCAGAGGAGGTTGTGTTGCAGGGGGTAGGCTGTATTCTCTAGGTGGCCCCTCTATCCCGGAGGGAACCTTTATTCATTTCATCTGTTGACTGTCTTTCTAGTTCCATATCTTATAAAAGGTACCAGTCTTATTTTTTACCTTCAAGTTTTCAGGAGGAGGAGGACACTTACTCCTAGTATGGGCAATGACCAGCCTCCAAGGCTTCATGTTCAGCAGACTTTTGACTAACTACTTGACAGGTTTCCAAGTCCACCTGTATCCCTATTTCAATGGATGTTTGAGACTCCTGAGACTTTAGGATCTCTGAGAATAACCTGTCAATCTCTCACTCATTCCCAGAGATACTGTGCAGCCTATTCATTTCCTCATGTAGTTCCTTCATTTGCTGACATAACTCATCAACAACAGCATACCTTCTGCAAAAGGAATGATTGTCGGTCCCATTGCTGTAGAGGATCCTATGATTCTGAGAAGAATGAAGGGTCTACATATTACTCATGAAGACAGTGGAAGATTCTCCTGTTTTTCTTGGATGTGGCACAGACCATGTTCATCTTAGACTTACTGTTTATAAGAAATAGACATATAAAGGGGATTGCAGAGGGACTCCAGGCCTAATCCTGCATTAAAGCTGTACAGAATGGTTCCTCTGCCACAAGACTGCAGCTGGATACAAGGGTTAATGGGTGTTCTACTCCAATAGTCTTATGTATTGTCAAAGTTCCCTGCTCCTGAATCTTGAAGTGTAACTTTAGATGATAACTCTTCACTGATTTCAATATTTTCCAAGAGCAAATACCCTTACAAATTTCAGCAAACTCAAAGCTTCTAAAGCATCTGAAATAGGAGCTTCAAATTGCTACCCTTGACAAGAAGGAAAATTTAGGTATTTGAAATTAGCTCAGTTGGTTAAAACTTAGTGCTAATAACACCAAGGTCACAGATTTAATCCCCTGTATGGGTCACTCACTTAAGAGCTGGACTTGATGGTCTTTGTGGGTCCCCTCCAATTCAGAATACTCTGTAATTCTGTGATTCTGCAACATGCACCATTTACTAAGCCTTTTTTAATCAGAATTGGGGGGAAAAAAGGGGAAAAAAAAGAAAAAGCTGTGGGGAGAAATTGATTTTAAACCTTACTGTCAGCACAGTTTGTTTATAAGCCATTAGCAAGAAATTGGAACATGAAGAACATAGCTGATTCCTTTAACAATTACCCTCACAAGCTTATCAACTTTCTGTCCTCATAACATGAATGTCTGAGCTCATTAAATGGACTCTCAATTAACAACTACTCATTCTGCCAGTTGATAGTGTTAAATTATGGCAAGAGAGACTGAATAATTAGCTCATTTTAAAGGACAAATGGAGAATGAATTCTTAGTCTGTATACATGTATTATTTATAACAAAGTAAGAAACAGAAAAGAAACTGAACCAAGTGAATTCCTGAGATAAGGCAGCTTCTCATACAGGACCACAGCATCAAATGGCACAGAAGAATTTTCCAGAGAGGAGGAAGAAAGAAGTTCATTTAGATGTGCAGGTCTTGAAGTTTTACAAGTGGATTCAGTTCTTAAATCCATGTGCTAGCAACTTAATTCCTTAGATCCAGTGGGATTTTGCAACTGAATTTAGAGTTCCTTGGATCATACTCCCATTGTGTATTTTTTTGCTGGCTTTTCCATAGTTTCAAAGGGGCTTGCCCTTGATATTTCTGACATCTAAGTTTCTACTAACTCAATCAACCTTTTTATCAGTCAGGTTTGAAATGCTTGGTCATAAATGTTGTTTATTTTATCCATCAAATCTTGACACAGACTTCATTCCTTCTTTTCTTTGGCATTAGTAATAAGTTTTCTACTGAAGATTCGCTTGAACCTTACCTCATTTTCTAAGTAAGGAAGAAGATCTAAAAATAATCAATCATTCAGTAAAAGTCAGACATATGTAGTGTGTATACTGCTTCAGGTGTGCGTTATTTGAACCCTGTCTTTTGATTTTGTGACTGATAATATCACTTTCAGGGTAAGTAAATTTATTTCTTGCAGTCCCTAAGATTGATTGGTACTCAGAAAAGCAAGTTCATTGATCTTTTCCATTGCTTTCCTTGATGAAAATGAGAATGAAAACAGATGATAAGTCTTCGAATTTCTGAGGGAAAAATCCAACTATTTGCATGCTGACAATTCAAAATAAATATTCAATGATGCGACAGAGATGTTTAAGAATCTTCCAGTCCTCAATATCAGGAAAATTGAGAGTTTCAACAACATACTTTTTCCCCTTTAAAATTCAGAGAGAAAAAAAAAAAAAAAGAGGGTGAGAGAGAAAAATACAAGGGCTCCAAAATATTCTGTGGAAAAGATGCTTTACAATACTTATTCTGATCTAGCGAAATCAGGTTGTACGATACATAATTGAATCAGATGAATTTTCTACTGCTGAAAATAAAATTAACAATGCATAGCATTACTATACAAAAAATATTCTGGGGATAGCTTTCAGCACTGTGAAAGCTGTAACCTCCATATGTTAGTATTGACTCTATGAACTGTTGCATCATCTTAACATACAGTGAAACTCTTCCATTATGTTTTCCTGAAAGAGAAAAATATTCTGATTAACAAACTGCTGTTCCATTTGCTCCATATTTGAAATCTAAATGCAAAAGTAAATTTTATGGTAGAATAAAATAAGGGTACGTATGATAGTTATTAAAGAGTTCTATCGTTGTTTTTACACAAAGCTGACTTTTAAAAGAGATAAAGATAAAATCTGAGTCTTAATTTAACCATTTCTAAGGTGGTCCAGAGTCAACTCTTTCATATTGTTGTTCTCGTTGTTCTTAATATCCTTTAGCTCCCCATTAGGTGGTGGCTTCTGTCCTTAATTTTGTTTTTTCACTTCCATCTGGCTGCACATTTATATATTTGGATATTCTCCATTTGGATCCTATAGCTGTCACAATTAGCAGCCAAGTGTTGATATTTCCAGATATGGCAGAGAATATTGGATGAATGATTTCAGAAGCTTTTTTTAAAAAATATTCTTGAGTGCACCCTCCTGAGACAGGCAGCTGAAGATGGTCCTGAAGACCTAGAGGATGACGTTGATGACTAGATGACCTTTATACGTGCCTTCCAATCCCAACTATTCTATTATTCCATGATCTTACATGCAAAGAAAAATTCTGCTGTTCTAGGTTTGCCTGTAGTCATATGATAATCAAATCCATTAATTACCTTGTTTTTTCTATAATTTAGCACTTCAAAATTCTTTTCTTCTAGAGTCTCTCATTGACTAGTATTTGATCTCAATCTCTTTATTATGGCTTCCCTTTTAGGAGCAAGCTAGAGATTTCTTCTCTGGATATTCCTGAACTTCGGAATCTTTTCATGAATGTTCTCTTTCACACATAGATTCTTCATAAGAAGATTCAAAAACAATCACTGTCCCTACATTTTGCTTGTTATGAGAAATTCTAGAATGCCTTTGTACAATTTTACTTCTTCTCTAGATTTTACTATTTGGGGTAGCAGCTCTTGATATTCTAGTCATTCTTTAAAGAGTTCAACCATTTTTTATACTTAACCTGAATAAAAAGCAGTTGTATCCATTAGCTTCACTGCAGTTAAGTCAAATCATGATGATTGCAAAACCAATTCCTGAACAAAAATAATTTTTTTTTTTATTCATTTATTCATTTTATTCCTTTTTGGTTTATTCATTTAAAGTTATACAGCAGTCAGAGAGAAGAGTCAGTGTTGCAGGAATGTTTGTGCCTGGTTATTTACTTCACTTTCATGACTTGACCTGGGATTTCTCTTGCCCCTGCCCAGAGGGACTGTGGTAGCTGATCATGGTCAGACCTGATCTGCTTTTTGCATATGGGTACTGGGGACTGTGTCCTCTGTCAGTGTGGACACTGTTCGGCCTGCCTTGCTGTTATCTTTGGCTCCTGGTTTGCTTTTCTTTGCAGAGCAGACACCCGTTGCCTTGAACACAAGGGTTAAAGGACAAATACAAATACATGCACGCTCACATATATATTTTGTATTTGTATAGACTTCTAAATTATTTGATTCTACTTCTCTGAAACATATCTTAATTGTACTTATCGGGTCCGAACAAGTCTTTAAAAGAAATGTAGGGAGAGCTTTCCTGGAGTAATATAGCACCTCAGTGTGTTATGTTCTTGTACTCTGATATAAATTAATATACTGGGTAACTTGGCATTTGGCCAGCAATTTAGATACTTAAGCATAGTTAAGACAGGTAAAGTAGTTGATAACAGAGGCCAAATAACAGATGACAGTTTTAGGTTCATTCTAGTCTTTAGGCCTTTATGTTTTATATGGGTTCAGGCCGAGAAGAAAGTCAACTAAGAGTGATTCAATGTCATTCTGTATCCACTTTAGGAGTCAGCGTATTACCTCTATCATGCATAAATATTACTGTACAAAAAAAAATATTTTAAATTTTAGACTGAATTTCATAGGTCTTCTCAATGTAATATGGGAAGTCTTATGAAACTGTTAAAAAAAAAGAAGCAGCACATCAGAGAAGTCTCTTGCACAAACTGTAGGTTGTGATAAATAAGGAGAAGAGTAGTTTACAAGTCACAAACCTGCTGAGGAAAAATTCTAAATAAATCCAAGTGTAATTGAAGATATAATAATAGTGTTCATGATGTACATATTCATTTAAGTCTCCACTTGCCAAGTTTCTAAATAGATAAGAGTAATCTAGCTATATTATGAAAATAAATACCTTTGCCAGAGACCATTCTGGCAAATACAGGCATTTTTTAGGATACCTCAGTATGATACCTCTGTGATAGATCCAGATCTGCACTGAAGTCCCAGACTTGCCTTCATCGTGTGTTAGCAAAATAGAAGCTTTTACTCATGAGAATTTTGCCAGGCTGTTGGAGACAGCAGGAAGAATAATTATGCCTCTGCTATTTCTTAATGCAGGCACACATAATCAAAGACACATCTATTTACAGTGTGTACAGGGCAAATAGTCCCACTTGGATAATTTTCTTCTGCCATGGTGTCACACAGTCAACAACTGGCAACTGAGGTTCAGACATAACACTTGGATATTGCTTTATATGGACATATAAATTTGATCTGCCCTTATAATTGAGTCTTCAGGAATCTCACATCTGCCTGTGGATCTTACCTGGCTTTAGTACTAGACAATGGAGAAGTCACATGGCTACTTTCATACCACCTGCTTGTGATAAAGATAGCAATTCTCTGGTCAGATTGTTTTTCCTTATGAGTGAAGACATTTAACGTGTCTTTCAAAGACAAAATGTATCTGTAATGTAGTGACAGGTCATGAACCTGTCTGGTCATTTTCTCTATGGTCATATCCAAAGGAGCTGATATAGTAGTTTTTATCTTGGCGTGGCTAACACTTGACCAATAAGTTTAAGTGCCTGTCTTTCACGCTAACAGAAGTCATCTCTCTCAAGTCAGTGTTCAAAGCTTCTAGATGACTGAAAACCCAGTCTTAAGGTGCTTAACAGATATTATATGAAGCAACAAAAAATCTGACATAGTTGCTAGGAAATCCATCTGCAAAGAGGTGAAAAAATGTTGTAAAGGTTTACTGAAGTAGACTATTGTTTTGAGACATCTGGGAGGTTATATCTGAATCAGGAAAATGCAAATAAGTGCTTCATATTTCACTGTCATTATGGAGTCTAACAAGCTGAACTTCGCACAACTTGTAAAGAAAGCTTTTCAAAACGTCACCCTGCATCTGACAGTGATACAAAACTGTATTCCAAATTAGTTCAAGATGTTTTTTAATAAACCAGAATCTCTATATTCCCAGTGAAGAAGTACAATTCTATTCCCCCAGCCCTGCATGGCTCATCTCTTCATGAAGTAAAATTTCTCCTAATGAAAGGAAGTTTTGTTCATAATTAACTATGTCTGACATCAGAGTTGTAGTAATTTAAATTGAGAAATTGGTAGAGAAGTCTTAAAACCCAGAAATGGCACAAAATGTAGTAAACAATGAATAATAAAATATTTATCTCAGTGGCCTTTGAAAGCAGGTTGTTATTTTCAGAAAACAGCATCAAGAGAAATGAGAAACTGTGACCATGGCAAGCAATGAAAATATTTGCACACATGCCTTAAATAAAAATCGTGCAATTATTTAATAGTTCAAATTAAACATTATTGAAAAGATGGCAGTATCAGAAGAAAGGAATTCACAAAGTTTAACTCTCTAAAACCAGTGCATTACTATTTTATTTTCCATCATGGTAAAGCCATTTATTATACTGCTTTAGTTAAAATCCCAATCTTTATTATGCAAATTCAAACAATAAATATCCTACTAACAGCTTTTGATAGTTTGTATAGTGCAACTTATAAAGCTGCAAAGAATCAAAATTTATTCTATAAATGGCAAAATTATCCAGACTAGACTTTATGAGCTAATACTTCAAAAGCTATTGCACTGAAAAATGTCTCAATAGCTTAGCAACTGCATCTGGAAGCCTAAGATTTTAATAGTGAATATTAAATATTAGTATGAAAAGTGACTTTAACACTTAAAGTTATTGTGTTTAAAAGTAAGCTTTCATAAGTGATGCATGCAGTTTTCCTTCACTTGGTCCTCTTCACAGAACAGCTTAAAAATGTCTTTATCTGGTTGTTACATGTGTTTTCTTAACTATTCAGTTTCAGTATTTATGTACCCCAATTCCTTTTTCTACTCTAGACCTATATAGTAGATAGATTATTGGCCTATATTCTCACCTTTCCAGTTCCTAAGAGAGTATGTGTTAAAAGGAGGCTGAAGATACAGGTATAATTTATCATTACCAAATCTATCACAAATTCAATTGACAATAATTTTAATCTTGTCATAGGTTTACTTGTTCTAAAAATCCAAGCAGAAATTTTCCTTTCCCCTGTCCCACTCCAAGAGAAGAAGGTTAAACGAGGAAGGGGAAGGGGTAATTAACTATACAAAAGAACTAGCTGGCAGATCTGCATTCTCAGCTAATAACCCTTCTAAAAAAAACCTCAGGGAGGGGGGAGGAGTTTTTTTCCTCCTCTCCTTACAAACGGGGACACTTGATTTTCTGCCTTAATGGAGGCAAGGGATGTGTGTGTGCTGGAAAAGCTTTGAGGCCATTTTGCTCTCGACCTGGTCATCTGGCTGCTCTCCAGCTTGAATCTGCTCAGATTTCATCGTAGAGTTTGTGCTCACCGACAAACAAAGGGGGAGTCCTGTCTACAGCCAGCCGCGGACAACATGAGTTTAGTGAGAAAGAAACCACCTTTCTTTCCCCTTTTTTCCCCTTCCCCTCCTTGGTGTGGACAAAAAAATCTCCATTTTTCGGCTCCTCCTGCGATCCCAGGTCCCCACGCGGTGACCACCAGAGCCCAACAGCGCCTCCTGCCAACCAACACTGAGCAACTGCAGGCTCTGCTTCTCCAGTGATCCCACAGTGCTCCTGCCAACAGTGATTGGAATCGCGCTAGAGGACGGAGAAGTATCAAACTGGTTTTTTTTCCTTCTTGAAGGGGACTTTTTTGATACAGGATTATTGTTTAGTTGTTTTTGTGTTCTGTTACTGTTTTTGCCAATACACATATATCCTTTAATAAAGGGTTGTTATTTCTTCCTTTTTCCATAGTTCCTTGATTGGAGCCTCTTAATTTTGGATTTACAATTGCTGAGAGAGAGGAGTTTGGTCTGCCTCATAACTCATCCTCCTTAGCAAAACACTCCAGCCTCTTTAAACTGAGACAATCTTTAGTAAAATTTTTGAAACAATGCTTTGTTAAAAATAAAATATCTTCCCTGTTAGGAAGCTACAGTTCCTAGGTCCTATGATGTCTCCAAATACCTTAAGAGCTGCTGCACTGTGCCCCTTCCCAGAAGTCACAGATAGACCAAAGCCACTCGATAATAGCGGTGATGACAATCTATTGCTTACATCTCTTTCAGTTTGCCTAAGCCATATGTGATGTGCACTGTTCCAAGGTTTCAGCTCACATAGCCTTTCAGCGTGCATGCCAAGCTCACTGTGAGCTTGCTGCGACAGGCAGAGCTTGTGGCACAGGGAGACATGAGGGAAGGAAGAAAAGGTGTCAAAATGCTCTACCTGAGCAAATTGTTCACAGCACAATGGATCAGTGTCAGTGAAGTCACCATGTTTATCACCTTTGGAGAGGTTTGCCAGCCATATACCCACCTAGCAGCAGTGAATGTAATTTACATCATACAAACAGTATTACCACACTCTGGAGCATAAATGAATCAGAGCTGCAGATGCATATAGTACATATTTCCTCCAGTGTAAGTCCCCCAGACTTTCAATATTATTGCAATATTAGTGTGGCTGGTAATCACCAGGTCAAGTTCAGTAGACAAACATCAGTTCTGCTCTCCATACGTATGATGCCCACCTCCTTTGCAACTTTGTCAACATGTTGATTATATGAACAAAAGAAATTACAAAATCACATCTACAATGCTCCTTAAGGTGACAAGACACATTCAAGATATTTGTCTACTTTTAAAAAATATTGATAATTGAGGAATTTCTGATTCTTCCAGCATACATTTAGAAAGATGAATTAAATTAGCTACAAAAAAAATATGTATTACAGATATAATGTTCTAAACACAGAAAACAAAACTTTGCATAAACAAGTTCTGACATTTGGCAACTCTACCCTGTTAAGTTCACTTAGGAAAAGTGTAAACTTTCTTAAGAAAACATATGCCCATTGTTTTTTCCCTAGTCATACCTGACATCCTCTCCTCCAAGACATATTTTTCTATGGTAGTGCAAATATCCCATCCAATAGAGATCAACTTGTGCCAAGTTATTACTTTCATGATGGTTAGAATAATAAAAACATGCAACATTTTTCAATAATTAATCAGGCATATGCAAGAAGTATGCAATTATTTTCTTATTTTTTAATTAGCTTTGACTAGCTTAAATATTTTTTCCCTGACTGTACGTCATCATTCCAGTTGTTTTTCAAACATGAACCCTTTCTCTGTCTTGTTAATTCAGTCTATTTAATTGTAAGTATTTTGCTTGTGGTAAACTAAAATATTATTGCTTAAGCTGTTAAGTATTGCTTTGAGTTGCATTGGGTTAGGTAGGAACTTGGACAAGAACTCAGATTCTATTTTTTGCTGATATATATACCACAATTCCATGGGACTGACTGAGTCATTCAAACATTATATTTTCTTTGCACAAAACCATAGAAGTACTAGCCATATATGTTCACATGAAAAACTCTTTTGTACTGAAAATATTTCTCAAAAAATAAAAACCATTAATTATTTGAACTATCTTAACTGTCATAATTCGGATATTTCCAGTGTCACAGTTAACAGCTCTAGATATATGTATTTTTAAAAAGAGTGTAAGATCTTTTAAGACTAGAGCATTACATCTACTTTTTAGCAGTAGATGCTTTCTATTTGTGATCCATTTTCCTACTGCTTTTCATAAGAATGAAACATTCATTTAGTCTCATGTATAAAATCCCCAAATACTCACAATTTTTGTAAAACATTCAGATGCAGAATACACCTTGAAAAAGGAATCTTGACATCCTTATTCATGCAAGCCTTGGTTGTAACCCTTGCTGCAGCTCTGAGCTAGTATTCTCTCCATTTGTTCAAGATAAAACTGTGCAGAATGGGAATTTCTTCACCAAGTTCTGACCAGGAATAGAATGATCTCCTGGTGACTATACCATGAGACTGATCCAAGTTCTAGTGCATGCTCTGGAGACATCCCCTTTGGCTCCAATTCCAACTGATGGTCAGTCTTCTTCTACAGCTTTGGACAAGTTTGACTTCTTTATAGACAACCAGACAAGCATTGGCAGTTCTGAAATAGAACCTTGCTGACCCACTTTTTCCTTTGTTTCAAATGAAACAGTAGGTACAGAAAATAGTTCCAAAAGTTGCTAAAATTAAAGGACTTCCATTCTCTTTAGTAAAATGAAACAACACCTTACCACAGGCTTCTTAAACTATATTGTAATATTATCTTCTTATTCTGCACATTCTAGTTGTGCTAAATGACTTCCATGATGTTCAAAAGAGTTTTAGTGCTGCCGCAATTTTTCATACAGTCAATGTTCATAGATTGTAAACTTGACATGCTGAGTTTGGTTTAGTCCTTCTTATACACCAGACACAACTCATGAATATTAGAGATTAATGTTTTAGAAATAAATGACTTTGAGTGTTCTATTCACCCTATATCAGCGTGATTTTGTGGTCTATATGCTCTAGATAACATCTAGAAATACTGTTTTCATATTTAACTTCTAAATTGTAGTTCTTCAATATTCTGTCTTGAATTTCAAAAGTAATAAAAACATTCCGACATTCCTAATTCCCAACTCAAAGATGGTAGTTTCAGATATTGTATTATTAACATGCTTAGCTGGAATGAATCAGAAAAACAAAATAGTTAGTGGTTCAATCAGATTTAAAAAGCTTATTAAAGTAACAAATCCATGTCTACCTAAGCCTTCATATCCTATTCTGATCACCTGGAAGCAATCCTTTATAATGTGCTCCTGGATGACCATCTTTGAGCAGAGAAGTTGGACTAGATGATCCACTGTGGCACCTTCCAACCTTACTTATTATACAGTGATTCTGTGATTATGCAGACTGCCTCAAACAAACAAACAAACCCCAAACAAATAAATATGTAATTCTTAAAATATGGGAATCAAGATTCATGGCTAAAACAAGTCCTTTTTAAAGAAGTGGCACAGAAGGACCATTTTTTTGTGTATGAGACCCAGCAACAGATTCCATTTCCACACCGGGTCTGCCAAGAGCAATTCTGTGCTGTGGACTTCACAAACAGGAGTCAAAGCTTCTGCTGGAATTTGTCATAAGAAAATATTTCAAACTGATAAACAAACATGATGGACTTTACTCAATGCTGTGTTTCTATGCAGTTGATTTAGGTGTTGCATGCAGTACCAATGAATATATATGAGAAGAAGCTGGCAGAAAGCAGACTTCATTATTCCAGTTTAACCTTTTAATTTTTGAAGTGGAACCTTTTTCTGACTTCAAATGCCTAGCCTGACAGGGCACATAGCAGGTCAAAAACCAGAACATTTGTCATTTTTTAAGGTTAATCTTTCTAGATTTACTTATGTAAATGAATCCAGAGTAGGGCTGTAAATTTAGATAATATTAATAAATCATGGACCGACTAATCCTATGACAATTGACTTCTTGAGTGCCTGAACACATTAAGTACTCCTTTTTTAAAAGAAACTTTCTTAAAGGAACCTCATGTAGTCATCATCATCATGGCTGGGCTTTGCGAACGAAGATTGTTACAAGCGCGCTGGTGGCTAAAAAGGCCAATACGAGACAGGCATATGGTAATGCACAGGAAACACTACAAACAGCTTATTTTCCCAAACTGAGGCACTTTGCAGAAGAGGTGCCTTGACTTCTTATGTAACTTCTATATTACTGTCCAATTTCTATGGTCTATCTGGCACACATGCAGAAATATTATGCTGCTCAGATAGGTTATAGTATACATATTCTGTTTGTCTTTCCTACTTATGTGTGTGAAAAACAGCAGGAGCTCATGCACTGTATTACACCTGTGGAAAACAAGTGAAAATAAGAGAATAAGGCAGTTCTAAAATTTAAAGTAACAGCATGTATCCTGCAATCTCTAGGCAGTGAAAAAAATCTCAAAATATAGGTTGCTCAAGGAAAACAAGGGGGTGGACTTGTTGATAAACTATGTTGCAATAATAACATGTCCTGTGGAGAAATGGAAGAGCTTTTATGTCATCTAGCCAAACACAGTAAAAATAATGAGTGAGGAGAGGCATTGAGGGTAAAGTTTGTATAATAATAGTCATCTATGACTTTTTGCAACAGAAGTTAAAAACACAAGGTCTGCAAAATCTTCCCCAAAAGCACTGTGTGTGTGTGTGCTTTTTTGAAAATAAATTCAAAATAGGCCACAAATGCCATTGTGTCTGGACAAACAGATGGAAGAAATTCCAAAGAACTAATTGTATGAGGTTTCTTGAGAATCTCCTCCCAAGTATCTTTCTTAAATAATGATGGCTTTCAGACTTTAATTCTTCACTATTCTTCCCTTGTTTTAAACAACTGACAGTCAGAACCGGTTTTCTAAGTAGAGCTGGTAAAAAAAAAAAGAAATCTTAAAATTTTTCTTGTTTCTTCTTACAGACCTGCTTACTCAGGAACTTCCCTAGCCTTTTTTCTGCTCCTTTTGAGCAATTTTGCCCCTCAGACTCTTCTGAGAACTGACAATACCAAAGGGCAGACTGTGAACTTATCTCTGATCAGCAGGACAATCTCATTTCATTAGAAATTGGTTGGTGCTGAGTTGCAGTAGATCTAAGTGTCCAGTCTTCAAGATGACTGTCCTTAGGAGAAGGGTCAGGGCAAGAGACAGGACAATAGACCATCACTGGAATGCTAAAAGACTGCCATTTTCTTCTGAAGAGATTTAGTGTAGACATTTAAAATTCTAGCAAGAAATACGTTTTTAAAGTGTAAGAATCTTGGAATACACTCTTAAACCCACCAATGAACCACTGAAAAAGTTAATTTAAAAGTATGTTGGAGTTCTTTTATATCTATATCTCATATATGAAATATTCTCAAACCTAAATAGTTGCTGTCCTTGGAACTCTGTCAGCTTGTGTGGATGTTACAACACGCCCCTGAAGGTCACGGTAACTCAGATTCTTGTTAATAGATCCCTTAGGGCAAATTAGAGTGAAATGACACGGAATGAGCAGTGTTTGTAAATATATATACAAGTCACAGTGGCTAAACATGCAATCAATGGTGGCAGCCTTTTTCACTGAAGGTAAAAACTACCAGAAACTGTTGCAGAGTCTGAACATAAAATGCCATTGCATGCAAACAGATGCCTGATAATATTAAAAACAATCAAGATGGGATAAAAGCGAGAGATGCAAGCTTTTCCCTATGCATATTGATCCTTTCAAAACCTCTAGTATATTAGGAAATCTGGATCTGGAGTGTAATTAATGACATCATAAGGCTGCTGAGAGCTTCTGAACTGTATAAATGTACAAATGAAATTTGCATGGGAATCATGGGACAGTGGAACATATACAGTACAACATGTGCAGTGAATCTCATTTACAAAGGCAGAATTTCAAAGATAAGAACATGTGAGAAATTCCTCTTATCTAGACTTGATAGAAGAATAATGGTTCACCTAAAGTAGCATACTGACAGCCATGGTAGAACTGGCCATGTCTTGAATACAAAAAACATAAAAGAGTTCTTATCCCTGTTGTTAATGATGAAAGACAGAAACAGAAAAAACTAAAGTTGAAAACTCTGATATTTCCTATCAAAGTGATTTTGTTTGGTGCTCAATGTGCAGAGCTGATCTTGCCTTTAAATTGAGGTAGATTATCGTGCTTCTCTTAGTAAAACAGCTCTGAATATCAAATATTCATATGTGTAGAACCAACTTCTTTCTGTGCTTAGGAGAGAGGAAAGCTTCAATAATATCTGTTACTCCGCTGAATGCAGAACTACCCATGCAAGGCAGCAATCTGTAGAGTTTTCCATGTGGCAGAGGATAGTGACAGGAACACTGTGTTGATTTAGCAGGAGGGGTAGAGAGGTTTGCTGGGGATTGGCGAAGGAAAGACAGAGACATCGTCCTATCTTTTCCTTCAGCTTCCAAGCTTGATCTACTGATCAAATAGGAAATGGAAGTATCGAAATATCTGTGTGTCTCAGCACTGCCACAGCTTCCATTGCTGCACTCAGACACTCTAATGTAGACCTACTCTGGCCATCTTTTGTTCTTTATTACTAGACTTATACCTTTCATGTTGTGCTGGTTTTGGCTGGGGTAAAGTTAATGTTCTTCACAGTGCCTAGTAAGGGGTTGTGTTTTGAATTTATGCTGAACACAGTGTTCTTAATGTAGAGATTATTTTGTTATTGCTGAGCAGTGCTTACACAGACCCAAGGCCTTTTCTGCTTTTCATAATGCCATAGTGGCAAGGAAGTTGGGAGTGTATAAGAAATGGGAGAAGACACAGCTGGGACAGGTGACTCCAACTGATCAAAGGGATGTTGCATACCATATGATATCAAGCAAAGTATATAAAGATGTGGGAACAAGGAAGAAGCGGAGGATATTTGGAGTGATGGTGTTTGTCTTCCCAAGTCTTAGTTACGTGTGATGGAACCCTGCTCTCCTGGAGATGGCTGAACACCTGCCTGCGCGTGGAAAGCAGTGAATGAATTCCTTGTTTTGCTTCATTTGTGTGCCTTTTCTATTAAACTGTATTTTCCTCAATCCATGAGTTTTCTAGTCTTTTACCCTTCCAGTTCTCTCTCTGATCTCACTGGTGGGCAAGTGAGTGAGTGGCTGCATGGCAGTTGGTTATTGGCTGGGGTTAAACCACAACACGTCTACTCAATTTACATCACATTCCCTGTTGCTCTTTTATCTTCAGTATCTTATTGTAACTCAGTCTCTGAGCGGTCAATAGATGCATCCTTGTATAATGCTGTATATCTATTTCTATTGGATTTATTTTATGCCATGTGAAATTAAATTAATTATAATTTTGTCCTGGTCTTGGCTGGGAGAGTTGTTTTTTTTTTGCTAATACCTGGTACAATGCTCTGTTTCAGATTTCATATAGGAATAATGTTGATAACACACTGATCATAGAATTTTTTAGGTTGGAAAAGACCTTTAAGATCATCAAGTCCAACCATTGTTGCATATTTCAGTTGTTGTTCAGTAGTGCTTACTCTAAGTCAAAGACTTTTCAGCTTTTTGTGCTCTGCCTCTGAGGACATACACAAGAAGCCAGCTGGACTGAACCAGCCAATGGGATATTCCATATCATAGAATATGGTGTCAAGTATACAAAATGGGGGGAGTTGGCCACAAGGGGCTGATCACTGCTTAGGGATGCATTGGTCAGCAGGTGCTGAGCAGTGATATTGTGTGTCATTGTTTATTTTCTTTCCTTGCATTTTATTTCTCTCTCTATTTTTTAAAATCTCCTTTTTCATTACAATTATATTTTATTTTATTTCAATTATTAAACCGTTTTTATCACAACCCATGGGTTTTACCTTTTTCAAGTTCTCCATCTCATCCCACCAGAGTGGGGGGAGCAAGCACATGGCTGTGCGGTACTTAGTTGCTGGCTAGGTTAAACCTTTGTTAACCTTGTGTCTTTGGAGCGGCTAGAAACAGAGGGTTTGAGGCAAGAGACAACAATAATAATTGACAATTGAAAGAACAAATTTATTAATTCAGAATAGAAATAACTAAGACATGGTGAATGGGATAACAGTTAAAAATTGTGAAAATACAATAATAATAAATCAGAGATTTCTACTTATCTGTTCCTTCAGTAAAATATGAAAATGAAAACTTGAAATCTGGTAAGAATTTTTGATTTCATATGAGGAAAGGCTGAGATAGCTGGGCCTATCTAGTCTGAAGAAGAGATTACTGAAGGGAGATTTTATTAATGCACATAAATATCTTACCAGCAGGTGACAAGAGTATGGGGTCAGACTCTTTTCAGTGATCCCCAGAAACAGGACAAGAGGCAGTGGACACAAACTTAAATACAGGATGTTCCTTCTGAACATGAAGAAAAGATTTTTTACTCTGAAGGTGAGAGAGCACTGGGACAGGTTTCCCACAGTTTGTGGGGAGTCTCCTTCTCTGGGGATATTAAAACCCCAACTGGACACAACCCTGTGCAACCTGCTCCAGAAGAATCTGCTTCTATGGAGGGGGGGGAGAGGTGGGGATGGCCAGACTAGTTAATCTCCAGAGATCCCTTCTAACCTCAACCATTCTGTAATTCAGTGATTCGCTAATTTTATATGGTTAATCTAAAGCACTCGAGTGGCCACAAAATGGCCAAAAGTCTCTCAGAAACTAAAATAATGGAAGTTTATCAGACTAACATGTTTAGATTGTCAAGTGAAACAGGTCCTTCTCATGTTCTTTACCACAGAAATTAGTTCCTGATACTTTCCGCCTTAACTCAGTTTTTGTCTCATTTCTACCTAAAAATACCCACAGATGAATCATATCAGTAATTCTTCCTCCATTTTCCAGTGTGACAGCAACACATAATAAACATTCAAGAAAAAAATTCTATAACTTCACTGAGAAGTCCAAGAGAAAGGTTCACTCCTACAAACATGTACCACAAGGCATAATAGTGACTCCTGTAAATACTCACATGAATTTTTCATAGAATCACTATTTTACTTGTGTGTAAATTGAAAAAGAGGACAAAAAAGGCCTTCAAAATTACTAACTTAACTTGGAAATGTGGCTTTTATTACGAATTATAATAAATATGTCTATGTCTAAAATTCAAAGTTTACTTGGATTGAAATTTCATAACTCAGTTGTGGAAAATTCAAATTGACCTTTGACCTTTTGTGTTTTAACTATAAACTCAAGTTTCAATTTGTTTCCTTCTGAAAGAAAATCCTTGAAAACAACAACAACAACAAAAAAAGTGATCAGGCTCCCAGAATTTGTGCAAAACAATCTGAATAGCTTTTTTATAAAAATCCTAACCTGGTCTTTTTTTTTTTTTTTTTTTACTTCTTAATCTAAAAAATAAAAGTCTTTATTAATTCAAATTTAATCTAAACCTGTACTCCACACTGATTGCTTCTTTTTTTTTTCCTCTTTATATCCATTTAATTTTCTACCTTTAACTTGATGGAAAAGGAAACTTGTTTCACATAATGGCACAGTCAACCTCTGTTGGAAGCTGACTTTGTGCTACACTCTTCCCCAAATAGTCATTTACAATATCAAGTTTTCTGCCATCCTAAGTAAATGTACTCTAATTTATTTGCACTTGACAGAATGTTTCAGGCTGATAGACAACTAGTTGAGAAGCATAAATGTGTTGTGAAGAAAATCTTGAAAACTTTCTTTTTTTTCATTGCTCAGGGAGTTAAAAATTATACATCCATACATAAGAAACAATTTTGCCTTTTAGTTCAGTAAACTGTTTGGGTCTATAACTCATTTGACTTAAAATATAAATTTCTAGATTACAACAGTGAGTCTGAAAAAAAATCTAAAAAAGATTTCTGTGATTACAGAAAAACTGCAAGGAGACAGAAGGAATGCCCTTTCCTCTCCCTATGAAAGATGGAGCAATGGAAAGGCTTGAAACAAAACAACCAAATGTCAAGCTTTCAGATTCTGACTTCTTACTTCACATTCCAGAGTTAAAAAAAACAAACAAACAAACAAAAAAAAAACAACAACAAAAAAAAAAAAAACCAAGTCCTGTTGTAGGCAACCTTAAATCTTGTCTTAATTTTTTTCCCTTTATAAATGTAAAGGGCTTTGTCTGGAAGCTCTTAAAGATCCTCCATAACCGTTCACATATTTTGTCCTATATATTTACTTAGATTCAAGATGAAGTGAATTCAATTAAAAAAGCTAAATATAGGGCTTTATTGCAAATCAGACTATTTACTTAATACACAGAAATATCTTTCATGTTGTCATGAATATCTGTACATGTTGTGCTTGCATATTTATCACTGCTAACTTACAAAACACTTATTTAATTTAAACTTCAAATATATAATGTATCATATTTTTCCAATCCAAAAGAACATTGAAATTTTATCTTGCAGAAGAAATCTTTGTCATTAGAGACAAAACTTCTGCTTATAGTGGCAAAATTATTTTGAATTCATCACGGTTTGTTATATTGAGCAATCTGTAATTATCTCCCTAATTAGTTTTAAAAGTGATTAGATTTTTTCTCTCTGTGTAATAGGAAACAAAAAGGCAAGTTTGAATTACCTATTTATTCAGAGAGCAAAAACAGTTGGGATGTATATAAAGCAACCTGAAATCATTTTACTTATGAACTCTCCTGGTGGAGTCTGTCATTTTAGAATACATTTATCAGGTATTAATATTGGTTTAGGTGTTGATCCTGTAAACATTGATCTAGATAAATAATTCCATACTTTGGGTGATGTGGGTAAAAGTTAAGATAGGACTTAATTTTCTGCAAACACGAAAAATAACAATCATATGGATTTATAACCAGAAAGTTATACTTAGTGATGTGATTCATCTTACAAATTTTATAAATTATCTAGAAGCTAAGCTAACATAAAAAAGTATGTGGACTTGATGAAGGACTCACTGGGGTTGAGTTATAAGGAGAGCAGAAGTTCTCTTTCTTAGTATAGCACTAATGATAACATAGAAGTAAACTCAGGACAGAATGTAAATGTACATTTGAGGAAGGTCAGTAAATGCAAAAAGAGCTGTGGGTCATTTCCCTGTTCAGATGTAGAAGGCGGTAATGTAGAATATCATAAATTGAGGACAAAAATATAAAAATTTGGCTATTGATAGAATGACAGCAATGTCACATCTCCCATATCATTTCTGCAAAGCAATCAGTTCACTTGAGAGAGTCAATTCATAGAAGTCCCTTCTGTGTATATAAATTTCCTCTATCATGTGCAAGAAGAAGAAGGTATCTCAGGATGAATCTCAAATACCCATAAAACTGAAAAAAGGTTCTACTATAAACAGCACAGAGTTAAATAGTATGGAGAACATGAAGAGAGTGGTGAACCATAAATCCAGGCTTTTGCAGTAGTACCTTACTTCAGAAAGGTCCTATAATTTCTGGAAGTTCTCTATTAACAGTGGTGAATTTGAATACCTTTCTAAGTAACAGTTTGGTCCTTACAGACTCATCTGAAAAATGAGGGTTGAGGCCTCTCCCCTTACAATGTGTTGTGGGAGGCATACCCCAGGGATGCAGGGTGAGGCATTCTGTGTCTTGGAGTCTCCAGAGGTACACTGACACACATGAGCAGTGTGTACACTACTGTCATTGGTCCAGGCTAATCACATGCCCCCCGAGGGTATGTAAGAGATGCTTTTTCCTTCAAATAAAAGATTTGGCTGCTTGCAATCCTAGCTGCTCGGTCATGTCTTATTATATTATATTAATAAGCCATAATGTGTTGGAATGCATCTAACTCAGTATTTTAAGTAACACAACAGTTGGCCTGGGGGCTTGCAAGGTGCATCAGTCTCTAACCCCGTGAACCACAGAGGCAGATACCCAAACAAGAATTTCACTCCACTTCTCAAATATAGGGACAATATGAAAGCAGGAGACAGCGACACTTTGGTGCTAAAGCCTTCCCTCCTTTTCTGCAGCAGTCTTTCCCAGTCTTGTCATTCTTCAAGTTGGAACACAAGGAGACTGAAAGTGGTGTCAGGTCAGAACAAGGGTAAACAGCTCTCTCTTCTTCTCCAGCTTGGTTAACCAGCATTTGTCTTAATGACATGTCTGGCAGAGGCAAGAAAAGCCAGCAGCTCGGTGACGGAGATACTATGTACCATTTCAAGATGTTTTCTGATAATACTCTGGACATTATTAAGCTAGATATCCATTACCTGTGAGACATTGAAGCACATTTTAGGAAATGTGTGGAGTACTAGGAGTGTTCTAGGAAAATGTTAACTGAGATGCTATTACCTGGACCCAGACTGACTATGACTGCTGACAAACTGAGCTACGTTGTGAAGCTCCAAAGCCTCCCACTATACAACTTTGGCAGTTAAACCTTGCTTTCATCAAATTTGGACTGTATTGTTAGTCTAAATTTTTAAAAAGTGGTGCTTTTATTCCTATTCACTTGGGAGTACATTAGCAATGTACACTGCAACACACCACAGGAGGGATTGTTTACCCACCCACTAAACAGCTCTATTGAGTAGAAAGGGTTGCAGTGTTTCCTTCTCCTTCCCCAAGACATTCAGAACCTTAACACTTATGGAAGAGTTTAGACCACCTTGATGTAAAAGTTCAAAACAGATAACTTGACAGGTTTGGGGAAAAAAAAAATCTTTTTTTTCCCTCACTATGGAAGAGGTGTGGGCCAGAAGCCTTGGCTTTTGTGGCTGAGAAACCTATTTGCATTGTCAAAAACATGTAGTCAATAATATAAGCTTCTATTAATTTAAAATTATATCCCTAGTTATATCTCCTTTCAGTGTGACCCAGACTTCTTTGGGCTATCGGATGTATCTCGCTAGGGAAAGAGAAGTAATCTAGTCTCCAGAGGTGCACAGCCCTTCTGAACAGAGTCTTCAATGCAACTGCAGAAGAGCAATCCAGAAGTGGAACAGGGACTTCCAGAGAAAGTCAGTATGACAGGGTGGGATCATGGTACACCAGCTGCCCTAATAATTACTAAGATGGTTTATGTTTTGTTTAGTCATCACTAAGAGTTTAGGAGAATGCTTTGAAAGAGGCATGAACATTTGTAAAAATGTTGTTTGTTTCCTGCTCTATTTAAGAAACTGTCGTGGCAAATCTGCAAATGATCTTCCTCCCTGCTTAGGAAGCAGAAAATTAAGCAGGTTGACTATTTCAGCCATCCCTTAGTAGTTTAACTCCTCTTTAGTTGCACCAGTTGATTTACTTAAAAAAAAAAATGGGGTTAAGCCCAAACTAAATTATCATGTATGAAAATCAAAGGCTGAAAAGTATGACTGGAACAGGTGGTACTGATGGCATGGTTTGAGAACAGACAAAGAGTTATTGGTTTAATAAAAATGAACACTGAATAGCACCCAGAAAATTTTACAAGAATATGAATGGACAGAATTAAGGATATTATTGTGAGTCAGTTAAAAGTAAAAATGTACCTGTGTTACAAAAGAAGTAAAGGTAGAAATTACTTTTGAAAAATAAGACAAGGGTTTTATTTTGGTGCTTTTCTATTTTACAATTTGTGGGGTACCATATAAAAATGCTAAATGAAACTCATACTGCAGTGTACATGATGTTTCGTGTTGCCAACGATGTTGTGATTCCATATGTGTTGGCAACTGTGTATTTCTCCTTGCCTAGTCCCCTGCCCAACTGTCTCCCTCCTCCTTCCTCCACCCTGAAAATAATAAATAATTCAATACTGAAGGTTTTCTTCCATATGGGGTAATGTAATACAATCTGATCATTTGAACAATTACATTTTGTTCATCCCTGAGGAATCTTCCCATAACATGCCATAATCTCAGTCCTGTAATCTCTTCCCGTAGGCTTCCTTGGGACATTTGCATGCAGAAACTTACACCATCATGCGTGAAAGACTTTAGGTTCAAATAAACTCCAAGTAGAGTATGGTGTCAACATTCATAGTACTGTTACAAACTTAACTGCTTCACTGAAATCTGCTGTTAGGATTCAACAGAGGGTTTCCTGTGGCTTGAAATTTGGCATGCAGGATCTCAATTTATGAGCACATTTTAGAAGTGTGAGTACTGACAGAATCAAACCAGATTAACATCAGTTTTACTGATGATACTTGAAAAAAACTCAATAGAAGCAACAAAATATGTAGCAAAGTAGATGTCCAGTATTTCCAAAAAGAAAAAGTAAAGATAACAAAGGAAATAAAAAAATCTTCAATATGTTTTTGTTTTTCAAAATCCCAGCTTGTATCGGAAGATCTAGGTTCTAATTTGTTTCTGTTACCAGAGAAAATCAGTGAGGTAGCAAAGGATACTTCAAAACTTGTTAATTGTTTTGTCCTAAAGAAGGTAGTTTTTTACTTACAGAATTTCTGAACTCCCTTTTGTCAAACTGTCTTGATTAGGCATGTCTTTCACTCACACTACTGTGCAAGGGCATGAAGACTTCTAATTCTTACCAATGTCAAAGTGTTTCTGAAGTCATTATACAAGATTAGGACAAAGTGGATTAGATGCTTTGGAAGAGGGCACATGGGGCAGATAGAAAAATATATTTGTAACCTTTTGAGCTAAGCAGCTCTCCTGTGCTCTTCAAATGTCATTTTACTCTCAAAATAAAACCTGAAAGTTATTCGGTAATAATAGCAAGATACCCTTACTATGAACTATGCCTAACCAGCATAATGCAGATATTTATGATGCAAACAAGCCACAATGTTCCCTTCCTTTTTGAAACTTGTATATAGTTTGATAGTCAGTTTTGCAGATCATACTAACCATATTTAAGCCAAAACAATCAATGAATATGTGCTGTGCAGCAGGTTTGGTCAGTCATGCTTGTCAGTCCTTTTCCTCAGATTATTGAAATTGGAGAAATTATTGAGCTGGGCTCATCTGGTTTCTAGCCTGCACAGCTTGATTTTACTCCCATAGAAACTCAGATCTAATAATGAAGGGAAGGAGTACGCACCTCAGTCTTAACTTCTAATACAATCAGGTCACAGATAAGCCATATGCCCACTTCAGGAACTGGGAGGCACATCTGGGGTCCCACAGTGTGTAGGACTAACAAAGACTAGGTAAATTGGTTGACAGATTGATCAGATTTATTTCTTCACAGACATTTTTATGTTTTTATTTCAGCTTTTTCCATAAACATATACTTCAAGGATGCAAGCATTTTGATGTCACAGTTTGCAACACAGTTAAAAACAATCAAAAAACCCTAAGAAATGGCAGAAACTGAAATGTTATTACTCTTCCTAACATTTAATTTCTAAATTTACATAGTTAAACCACAGTGGATTTTTTGCTATTAATCTTGGCCATTTGAAAAATGGAACATATGGTTTGACACATACAGTTATTCCTATGTTAAGGAAATCAGATACCCTTGCAAGTGAGATGTGGCAGGGAAAAGAAATATGTGTAGTGGTGGAGGTGTTTAAAGGAAGTCTTCTGTTTGCCCCAGTAGCTCCTGGTCTATCATATATCATCCACTTCTACTTGCATCTACTCAAGGAAATGTGCAGCAATTTATTATTAAAACCATGTACCAACATTACTATGTCCAAAATGTTTTCATGTGTGATTCAATCCAAGTGGGAAAAATACTGTCTTTGTATGCTGAATTACAAAATAATCAGCTAAATATCTCTTCAGTTCTACTGACACAAGTAGCTGTTTATAATATATCAGGATAGAAATGATCAGAAATATTTCAGATTTTTCTTGCACAAATAATGCAATTTTCATTATTCCCCATTGTATAAATAGGATATGGTTTAGGATTTTTTTCAGTTATACATATTTCAAAAATTGAATTCTCTATCTGTAGGTCTAAAATTGAGTTTTAAAATCATAAAAATGGAATTAAAATCTTCGGTATGACCAAAATGTGTTGATTTGATAAGCCTCGACCTATTTGGGTTATAACTTGCTTTGAAGGACTTTTAAAAGGTTTCTGATTTGATTTGGAACAAGGGAAGATATAAAAACCATGGAAAATTTTGTGAAATAGAAAATCTTGATCTTGACCAGTCTATTCCAATTCCTGCTCATCTAAACCCTGTTGTTTTTCAAAGTGCAAGTTAATTAAGTTTCTTTGTCCCATAAGTGTGTTCAATGACTTCATATTTTTCTTCAGAATACTCTTCATCTCTGCCACAGCCATCCAGGCCTAGCTTTGGGTTTTATTGAGGCTTTCAGTCTCTTCGAAAGTCATACAAGTGGAGCTGTCTCTGTTTGCCAGATTGGGTTGCAGTTCTTGGCAAAAGAAAAAGCAGAATAAGAGGCAATTTGACTTCCACCCACTTTTTGTACAGTCTCAACTACTGAAAGCACTTTCTCTCTCACTGATGAGGCAAAAGAGAAGATAACTATCTCATTTTATTTCCCTACCTGTCACAGAATCACAATGATGTTTTGGAAGAGGGTAAAGATAAAGTATTTCATGGGAGTAAAGGAAGGAAAATGGAGGAAGAAGACACTGCAGGAGAGTAAAGGTTTATGCTAATGCAGCTATCACTGAAAATTTCATGTTTTAAGGTCATAATAGTATCTATAGTTGTCATGGTTTAGAAATGGTATTCCCAAATTTAATGCTCCCTCTAAAACGGAAACAACAAGCCACTTCTCACCCCTCATTCCCTCCAGTGAGAGATAAAAGGTAAAGGTCCCAAGCTGAGATAAAAATTTACTGGAAATAGCAATAAGAAAATTAACAGTAGTAGGAACAATAATAATAACAAAAGTATACAAAAAAGGGTGATTTACATGCAAAAAATGCTCACTGACCCATCCAGCATCATGTGACCCCCCAAGACAAAGAACAAAATGGTGTTGGACCTTCCACACGCCACCTTTTTCTTCCTGATCATAAGCCACACCCCCCTCCTTCTGGGAAGTGAGAATCCCTTTTGTCCCCCAGTCATGCCATAAGGTGGTACAGAATAACAACACACAGACACTCACACACACAGAGACACACACGTCTACAGGCTCTGCCCCCTCATGGATACTGTGAAAAAATTAAATCTGTCCTGGTTGAAAACCAAGAGTATACACATATATAAAAAAAATTGTATCCAAGAAGACTGGAAGGCGTTATTTGAGTTATTTATGAGAATGTCTTATTAATATGAACAAAAAGAAACCAGGACCTTTAAACTCTGGCTTGAAAGTCTACTCATAACATGTTTTTCTTTATTCAGTAAAAATACTGTGTCATGTTGAATCCCATGGTTGTTTACAAACAAACTGAACACCTTGACCACAGAGATTTCTAGAAGAGTGGAAATACCAACAGATCATTAATTTGCTGAAGTGAAAGATTCAACAGATATTAGGAGACTTCATGTTTCTGAAAAAATATCTTATGTAAGATATAATGTATTTTAATATAATTTTGAAATCTGTGTAGATGAAAAAGTTCTGTTCTATCATATTACTTTTTAGTGTATAGTCTTTCCATCATGGAAACAAATCCTCAAGTAGTATTTAGTATTATTTGCTTTTTTAATAACAGATCGAAACATACTGACATTAGTAAACTTACTAATAAATATGTAGAAAATAAAGTTTGGGTGTTTTTCTCTTCATGGTTTAGACACTTTTGTAGGATAATAGAAAACCTCAAAGCTAGTGCTGCAGTATGTTGTTAAAAATGTGGGTTTGCTTGTGTTGTTTATATTAGGTAGGGTTTTCTATCTATTGAATGAGAAATGGATGAAATAATTTTCAGTG
Organism: Manacus vitellinus; assembly: GCF_001715985.3. Classification (NCBI taxonomy): domain Eukaryota; kingdom Metazoa; phylum Chordata; class Aves; order Passeriformes; family Pipridae; genus Manacus; species Manacus vitellinus. The sequence continues at coordinate 25,958,147 of NW_021940682.1, read as the reverse complement.
TTTACTATGGCAAGGAAAAGCAGTAGTTGGACCTGATGGATTTTCTATTGTGTGCCCATCAATTCAGTGGCGCCAGTCCTAACCAGCTATTATTAGCCAAGGAAAGATTTCATAATGTCCTTGTCTACAGTTTGTATCTGAGGTTTACCACACACTGTAGTGTCACCCTTTACAGACTGAACTGTGTTGAAGTCACAAGAAGGCTTTCATGACTGTGCATGAAAGCAGGGACTGTATAGAAGTGGTAAGTAACTCGTAGAAAATAACTTATTTAACTGGGAATTTTTTTCTGGTTTTCAGTTCTCTAAGTAATTTTTTTTTCTAAACCTTTATAAACTTGAATGTCTTCATAACTCACTGAATTTTTATTTTCTCCGGTAAACAATTAAGTTACAAAAAAAGTACTTTGAAAATATAGAAAATCCTGTGAACAGTCACTTTTACAAGGAAATCTAAATCAAATTAAAGAGGTGCTTACAGAACAATCCAAACATCAATGCTAACAGCAGGCATTTTAGAAGATATCAGGAAGACATTAGACAAACCAAATAGAATTTTGAAGGGTAAAATGCAGGAGATATTTGGCATGATTCCTTTCACATACAAAGCAGAGTTTGTCCTTGTAAACACCTACACTGACAGGCAATATGAGTTACGCTTGCATTTATTTACTTATTTTTAAGTACGTTCCTTAGTTAAAGGACATTATGTTCTTACATTTCTGAAGAACATAATGTCCTGAGGGTTTGCTCAAAATATGTTTTGGATTTTTTTAATATTTATTCCACTATTGCATTTGCAATATATTAAAGAAAGCCCCATTTTATCATATTTCCTTTTATTTGGAGACCACCAATACAATTCCAGCCAAAGGTTACTGTGGCTTTGTAGTCTTCTTTAGGCTTTACTTTTCCAAATCTCCATATTATTTTTAGTGAATTATGTATTTAGAAGTGTATTTTTGTGCTTAGGTGAAGAACAGTAACAAAAGGACAAAGTTCAATGCATGAAAATCAAAGGTAATTTTTTATGCATTCTCTATTACATAAATTGCATAATGCAGAATATGTTCAGATGATAAGGCAAATTTTTGAGGTCTTTTTGGTTAGATACCAGATACTTCATGACAATACAAACATAACACCCTCTGGCACCCTCATCAATCTTCATTTTTTTTAACAGACCTAGTAGACCACAGCACACATTCTAGACCCTCTACAGGGAATTGAAATCTTACTTTTTCAACAGGTGATCTTAGAGCTGCCTGAAGCAAATGTAGATGCTATATCACAGAAAATAGAAAGACACATACATCACTTAAAAGGAGGTTGAGAGCAACCTATCTCTTCCAGGAACAGAAACACACAGAGTGAGAAAGAATTTACAAATTAAAGAAAACCCAAGAATAAAAAGCTAGCTTTTCAGGAGGCTAGAAAAATGCAAGGAGTTGCCTGGCAGTGTGTAGAGATTTCAATATGTTGTGCTCTGTAGTGTTTATGATGGTCGTAAAGATTTTAGAATACAATGGATTTGGAAAAAAACTCCAAAATCAGTCAATATTTTTATTATTATAGCTAAGGAAGTTGGATTGCTTGGGTTCAATGGATGTGTAATTGCTTAGGAATGTTTCTAGAGTTATAGTCATTTAATCCATTTTAATTTATAGATGTGGCTTTGTTTATTATTTATTAAGCTAGCTGATTTGCAACATAACCTCTGTTTTCCAATCAGTCCCTCAGAGTTTAATCAATGTTTTTACATACCAGCTGCGTAAAAAAAATCAATTATATCTTATGACATCATGAATGTATTTTCAAAAGGAAATAATAAAAATTAAAGCAGAAGTTTATCTTTTCTGTTTATATATTCTGTTTATTATTTGATTTATTGTTTTAATATTTCCTTTACAGTTTGTTCACACCAATCTTTATGAATTTTCATGTTATGCCTGATTCCTGACTTGCCTATCTACTTTTTTCTTTTCTAATTCCTGTTTCTTTTTCTACTTGGTGCTTCCTCAGCTCAGTCTTCTCATGACTGCCTCACATACTGCTGCTCTCTTAAAACGTAGACATTTAGATTTCATAAAGTTTGCAGACTTTCCTGTTCCTTTATGATCTGTACTTTTCCTTGACTGTTCCTGTGTCATCTCACTATGGAATGTTTGGGGAATCCAGTGAACTTCATGTAATTTACAGTGTGAAGAAGAACGAAGGTACATTTTGGCTGAGTTATGAAAAATACCTGTTATAGAAAAAAAGGTTAAAAAAGGAAAAAAACAGAAAGTTTTTCTCAGATGCTCTCATATTGGGTAAAAAGTTTCAAAATATTGCAAGGCAATTGACCAAATCCAATTGCAAGTGATAGAGTCAAAATGATGTCAGGTACCACACAAAAATAAAAAATTACTTTAATAAGTTTCTTTAGTTATGATTGTCTATGAAAATGTTCTATTTTTTTTCCTTTGGCTACTCATAAAAATTTACAAAACTGCCTGCAATAGTTCATCACATGGTAGTTCAAAAATAAGCAAGTTCAATGACTTTTGGAAACATCTGTCAGAAAACTGTGTTCAGTACCAAAAGAGACTAGACAAATATCAACTTGCCTTAATATTTAATATAGAATATTACACAGGATGTGAAAAAAAACATCTTCTATTGAAAAATGTTTCATCCTGCAATGTAGTTTGGGAAGTATTGAACTTCACAATGGTGAATAAAAACCAAATGTTTCAGTAAATCTTTAAATGCTAAACAGTAAAAGCCATCTAAAAAATACAGTTAAATTTTATCCTTTTACTAAGAGTTTAGGGGTTTTTTATTAATAATGCAGTGTTCATTAATAGTGAAAAAAATTAATTTTAATAGAATATTTAGCAAAAATAGTCAATTATTAGAAAAAGCATCTGCTTTTAATAATTTATGTTAACAGGCTCTTAACAGATACAGAGATAGCACTTTTATTAATATTTAACACTTAAAAACCTTTCAGCAGCTAAAAAAGAAAGTTAGACTATACAATTAGACAGAAACTGGAGGATTCCTTCTATGGTACTTCACGTGAAACTGTTCAGTGACTGAAAAGTAATTTTAGAAATACCTTTAAAGCCTAAGTAGCAAGAACAGTATGTATGATACTACGCATCCCCTATCTCTTCACACCTGAAAGAACATATTCCTAATGACAATCCCTGTAGTGTTCCTCTGTTCCTTCATTTATCCCAATCTTTGCTCAATGTCCCCTCTCTCACTGTCCACCCTTCATCCTCCCCTGACCTACCACCAGTCAATATTTCAAGCAGACAGTAGTTTTGAGATAGTATTCTTGAGAAAGGGCTCCTTCATGAGATTTTCTTTCAACTCAGGGAATATGTTAATGGAGCAGGTCACGGGGTCTGTGTGTGAACGCTTGGATGTCAACAGTCAATTGCACTCAGCAGTGAGACAGGAGTGTAACTTTTTAAGTGCTTTTGCATGTAGCATTCTGGACATTCATCCTTTAATGCTTCATAAATTGATATCATACTCCGCTTTTTCAGACTTTATCTCTTAACAATTGAAGTTTAAGCTTTTATACAAAACAGAAAGTGTCACCTTTTACCTGTCCAAGGTAACCCTGAATGTGATTAGTGGAGACAGTGTTAATACAGTTTGAATTTATCACAACTATTGAAATACTTTTCATATAATCTCTTCTGAGTAATTATTTTTCCCTGATTCCATCATGATCTCTGGAGAATGGACAAAGGCTGCTGCAACTCAAGAGTTGTTCTTTTTCAAGATCTAATGTGGAGGTATTTCCCAAAACTATAAGAAAAATACATATAATTCATTTCTGGCTGGTCCAAACCTTGAGCAACCTAAAATAAATTACCTCTGCTTTGAGCAAGATGTAGGACCAGACAACTTCCAGAGGTTCCTACCGACCTGTATGAATTTATGTCTATACATTATGTTAGATACAAATATGTTATTTCTATAGATAATGCACCATGCCTCAAGCAAAGAAAAGAAATAGTTAAGCGACTGATGGGGAATAATTTTACATAAAAGTACAATTCCTTCTTGGAGTAAATTTGTCTGAGAAGTCACCACAGCAAGGGGTGCAACAGCCAGAAATGGAAGACATAAGGGGGAGAATCTTTATTCCAATCACCCAGCAGCTGGTTTAAACTGCAGCTAATTTCATGCTAAATATGAAGAGATGTACTTTAAAAATAGTTTTATGAGAAAGCATTTTTTTTAACCACAGGGTTTGGAGAAATCAACAAAAATGGATTTGTGAGTTTTGAGATATATTTTGCTAACCAAGTCGAGGATAAATCCTATCCCTTCTTACAGTTAAATCCATCAGGTTGTGCTGAAGGTTAGCAACATGAAAGAAAGACAGAATATAGCAATAGGGCATATAAAATGGATGTGCCCTGTCAGATCGCATCTAGTTCAAGGTAAATATTTTGTGCAGTATGTCACCCTGCAGGGGTTAGGTTTAAAGATTGCCTTTTATACAGAGGCATCCAGGACTTTTTTTGTTGTTTTTTTTTTTGTCTCCAAAGAGAGGCAGGGACATCCAGCAGAACTAGCAATAAGCTTTTACTGTCATGCACTTGGCTGTGTACATTTTATTAGAACATTTATGTTTTCAATTGTTTTCATACACACTCATTTAAAATGTAGCCCATCTCCATTTTTTTATTATTATCTTTATATTTTCTTCTGAATTTTTAGGGATATAAGATTTTGACTGCAAACTCCTATGACACACTAGTTCTGTAAGTTACTCCTGGTGTGTACTTGATGCAGGGTTAAAAGAGTGAAGAAAAAATTGAATTTTTGAAAACTTTAATTGCCTATTGAGCTTGGCTAAAACTGCTGGAAAATTCCAAAGGGTCACCAGCAGCAGTGAATATGTCTTGCCAGGACAAGATTTTAAATCATGTGAAAATTATATCTATTGATTCCATATGCAATGAGGTAGATTAAAATCAGGTGCAGGATTTCCCTTCCTCACAGGAACCCAAAATTCAGGGCTTTAAAGCAGCACCTGCCTAGCACCATTACTTGCTTGACTGTGTGTTCGAAGTTGGATTAGTCAGCACCTTTATTTTCATAATTTTCCAATGCCAGGTATTTAGCTTACTTCTTGTGGGCTTAGATATATACTTTCCTTGGGAAGATGTTGCCCTAGGTACTAATTAGAAAATCTGTGAGGAGACAATTTTTGCTACTTATTCACAAAGAACATTTTTCTTCTTGGAAATTGAATTGCTTTTCTTTACAGTCTGATGAGTACACTTTTTTCTTTTTTTTTTCTTTTTCTGAATAGCTACATGATTTTCCTGTTAATTTCACTGCTCATAACTCATTTTTTGGCCATCGTCTCCATCTCCCTGTTAAGTTTCATACTACAGTGGGAAAAGCAATATGCTCATCTTACTGGTATCTATCGAGCTCTATGCCTCTACCTTCCATGGTCTCCTGGCAATGAACACACAAAGCGTATGAATCTAAGCATCAGTGTTGCAATTTGGCAGGCACCTACTGACCTGTGTGGGAATAATTGTTTCATCTAGATGAGAATTTGATCCTTCTTTTAACAAGGTGTCCTTCTGATAGTTTCTTTGAAGTAATTTAACTTCTTACAAAAATCTGCATGAACCATTTTTATTGGCGAGTCCTCTCTTCTTATGTCACCCACTTTTTTTGGCACTTGTTTTTTGAGCTACATTGTTTCTGCAAGTTTTTAGACTGTACCCATATCCCCATATCATCTCAGATCATGCAGCACTTTAATTTGCAGAGTTCTAACTGTACACAAATGTATGTGCATGGCGGGAAGTAGGTGATGTGTGGAGGGGGGAATGTTACCACTGGATGAAGAAAAGCAAACGTTACAGCAATTTATATTTCTTCAACATTATGCTTTTCCTGCAGATTAGTCCTGGTAAAGATCAAGTTTTTACTGCACTGTTTTAATCATGACAGCCATATAAGACTTGAGCTTTTTACTGCCTTTATCATATAAACTGTTTTAATCACAAACATTTAAATTTCTGAGAAAATGTATGATGTGGTCTTCACATAAGTTGCATGCCTGACTGTTCATGGATAAATAACATTGCTGATGTATTAACATTCTCACTGCTGCTGCTGTGTGTTCTAAGATGGAAAGCTTCATAGTATTTAAAATTATATCAAATCTTACATAAGGTTTCTTATACTTTTTTTCTTATATTTTTTCATTACCAGAAAATACTATTCTTAAGATTCTCATTGTTATTTACGTGAGCAAATATTTTTGTAACTACATTTTATTACTAAACACACAAAAAATTATGACAATGTCTCATTATAAAATAAGTGACTTCTTTCCTTTATATACAGTCTTGCATCCGGTCATTTTCTGTTGAAATGTTCTGGGAGACAAGACATGTCAGAATCTGTCCTAAAATGTGAATACACAGTCTGAGTCTCTGACTTTTACGTAGAGACTTTCACACAAATGTGTCTGTGGGTGTAAGAAAATAACCTTCTCTAAAATCACAAGCAGATACTTACAGGAATTTAATTTTGTCTTTAGTTTTACTCAAGATGAATATAAAGGCATTTTCAGTCACCACTTTGTCAAGACTAAAGCAACACAAAAGGCAAAACAGCTTGCAGAGACAGTCAGCATTTCAAACCCTGTTTTCTTCTTAACTAACTTCTTAGCACCAAGAAATGGAAACACACATCAGTACCCATCAATATATGTCAGAGCCAGGATTTGCTACTCATAAGAATGTGTTTAACTTTCTAATAGTCTGAATCACTATCAGCACTCAACCTGTCCAACAAATCCAGGGTATAGTTGAATGACTCCCATTTTAGTCTGTTTGGGTCACCCAGGACTTAATGGGTAAATTCTTCTATTTTCAATACAATTTTTACCACTATTTAAGCTACTAATCAAATTTTATTCTATCTATTCCTTGACACAAGGGGTTTTAATGCTAATGTACTACAAAGTAAACATGTAATCACTGTCAACATTTCCCAACAGAAATGTGTCATCAATCTTATGCAGCCATTTAAGTCCCATTGCACAAAACAACAGCTTCCTTTGTAAGGAAGGAAATTATGATGAATTTGAAATGTCATTTTTATGTCTATTTTGCTGCTGGGTTAATTTTCATAGGAAACAGGTTTTCAGGTATTCTTTCTCAGGAGACAAAATATATTTTGAAGAATATAACTGTGGTGAAGGACTATAAAGTTCATCTCATTTTATTCTTCTAATCACATTGTTACAATTGTTAAGGCTAGAGGAAATATATCATCTGCATAACACAGAAAACATATTTTAACCTACAGGACTAAGGCTTTCTATCTGAAAATGGATAGAAAATGCAGCTAAGAATGAAGTATGAGTGCAGGAATTATCTAGGAACTCAGGAAATCTTGCTATCATAACTATAAGCTGCAACTCAAAGTTAGAAATTAATGTATCCTATCCTTGAAAAGTTATACTTTCTATTCTAAAATTATCCTCCTTGGGTATTCTCGGGATACTGTTTCCCCTAACCTTCAAACTTAGTAGAAAAAGAGCATTGTTTCATAAGACTCCTAAAGTAGATGATTCCTGTTCATTAGAGATGCTGTGATTTGGAACTTAAGACAGCTTTACACAATTTTTCTTTAAGACCACTAGTGGTGTGTAAATAATTGGAAACCTATTCAATAGTATGAGGAGGGTAGGGGGGAACCAAACAGATCTCTGTGTGAAAACTCTGGATAGAAGTAAAAATCTGAAGAATTTCTGCCTCAGTTCCAGTCAAAGGCACATATTTTATTCAGAGAGCAAGACACTTCAGCATTCTTTGTACTTTTGGAGAGCTATTCAGAATGCAAGTGAGATAGAATGTGTTGGAAATCACTGTGAAGGATTACTTATTTCCTTTGAAGGAAAATAGGAGTTCTCATTTTTCAACTCTTCATTCCATCTACTTTATCTAAGAAGGAAGGGTATGATGAATGAAGTGATGTGCACTGGCTATACTTTGGTTACATTCTGCAAGTCTTCTGCAAGAAACCACAAAAAGCAGCATATATTTTTTTCTATGGCATTGAATGCTGATGAGACAAAACTTGATGCAACTACAAGCATTTGTTCTCCTATAAATATTCTCATGATATAACCAATTATAACTTCTCTGACTATATGAAGAGATGGGTTATTCTCTTACCATCAGATACCTTGATGCTATCAAATGATTTCAAGCTGATGAGATCAGTACTAAGATTTCTTGAAAAAATTTTGGAATGTATAGATATTTTTAACATTTTAGCAATGTTAAAAAGAAATCACTTTAGTTTTCTGCTGTTTTTCAGATAGCTTTGTAGCTGCTACTAACAAAACACCTCCCTCTCTTTTGAAAACAAAATCCATGTTAGTTGTAATAACTGCAGAGAACATAATTAGAGAACTGTCTACAATTTCAAAATGCAATTCATGTTGTATTACATTTGAAACACCATTACTTCAATGCTGATTATAGGGTTCAGTACATGTATAAGGAACTTTGAAATCTGACCACAAGGGCTCTGAGCTGATGCATTCTTCTCATCAGAGTTCGTGAAACTAAGCAATGTGGTAAGACATTAATTAAACAAATCTGTTTTAAAATCTTCTTTCTGCCATAAATACCATTTGTTTGTTATTAGTGCATTTGGTTTGACCACTTAGATGCTGTGACAACCCAAGAAGCTGGCAGAAGTTGCAGCTTGTGTGTGTTATACAGTGCTTCTTTTGGATAGAATTAGTTACAAGAATTCATTTTATTTGTGTTACTGAACAGCTAGAAAGCTCAGATCTTGAATGAGGATCCCACAACGTTAGATGCTGCCTACACTAAAAAGGGAAATGAAGGGAAGGGCAAAGGAACAGTATTCTTGCTTTTTAGAAAGATAAAATAACTTACATTGAAAAAGGGAGATCATCAGCTCAAAGCAGATCCTCTTAGATAAGGTAATGCAACCTTTTTCCAGGTGAGTTTTGAGTATTTCCAAGGATAGAGACTCCACCCTCACAGAGAATAAGGTTTTCTTTCTATCTAATTAATACATTTTGAAAAGAATCTGGTTCCATCATCTCCACACTCTGCAATACACAGCAAAACATGGTAACAGTCTCTCTCCTTTGCAGGCTGAGCAAGCCCTACTCTCAGCCTCTCCATTTGCTTGTGTTCTCTAGCCATCCTGGTGATCCTCTGTTGAAATTGCTCCAGTCTGTCCATGTCTTTCTTGTACTGGAGAGGCCCAAATGGGACATAGGCCTCCAGATATGACCTCACAAGTCCAGTCTCCAGACCCAAATAGAGGTCTGGAGGCTGTTGGATTCTTCTGCAAAGACACACTACTGTCTTATGTTAAATTTGCTCAGGACCTCCAGACACTTTCTGAAGATCTGCTGTCTCCCAGACAGGTCCAGCCTGAACTGCTGCGTGGGGTTACTACATCACAGGTGCATACATATCTCATTGAATGTCATGAAATGTCTGTCAGCCCACTTTGCCAACTTGCGGAGGTACTTCTGATAGCAGCAGTGCCCTCCAGGGTACTGGCTTTTTCTCTTGGCTTTTTACCATCCAATAACTTGCTGAGAATATGTTATGTCTCATCATTCAGGTTGTTAGCACGTATATTTTTCAATATTGCTCCAATATCAGCCCCTGAGAGATGTCACTTCTAATCAGGCCCCAGTAGGACATCGTAAATTGTTCACAACCTTCTGTGTCCAGGAATTCAGCCGTTTTTTACCTGTTTTATTCTCTCTATTATCTATTCCATATCTAACCATTTTGGCTATGGATGTGATGGGGGACCATCCATTGCAGTCTTATGACAAGCAAAATCCTGCAGGAGCTGGCCCCAGGAGTAACAAGACAACAGAAGTTACCCAAAGTTGATCACTGAACAAGCTCCTAGATTTTTCGTGATTATTCTTAAAGGAAAAGCAGTCAGGAATCTTCTGAAAAAATTGATGCATTTCTGCTCACTTGCATCCTATTTTTCCATTTTTTATCTGGTATCTCAGAACAGGACCTTATGGAGTCCATTCTCCTTCTAAGATATTGTATTCAACCAAAACTCTGCCTCAGTCCTTTGGTGCCTTGGCCATTCTTCAAGGTCTGTCATTTGATCAATGGATAGATTTCAGACAACTTTGCTTCTCTGGTCAGACAAATATATCCATTTCAGCTGAGACATTTGAAGGAGGCAATGGAAAACAAGAGATAAAGATAAAAACATAAGGGTGAAAATTGTAAATAATGAATGATATGATTAATATCACATAAAAATCACATAAGGTCACATAACTAATCATCATCAAATGTTTTTAATAGGTATCAGTTCTGACATAATTTTTAAGAAAGGAGATAAAAAATCCTGAAACAAATTTTCGTTGCATATGTCTCATGAAGAATGGGATTAGATATGAAAAATTTAGGGAAAATTTGGAAAGACTAGCCACAGTGATAGACAGCTGCTCCTTGGCAGGATGTTGTGCAATGCTCAGTATTTAAAATCAGAAAAAAATAATTTCTGTTTATTTAAGTGGAGAAAGAGAAGCCAGATAAAAACCGAAACCAGCACGTTCCAGTGATCTAGCAGTGAACTAACAGGGTGAGCCATTCATTTCCTGTGATAGTTTTCTAGCACATATTAATCTTGCAGATGATAAAATGAGGCTTAAATTCCCAAAGTGAATTTAAGGTTATTACTGTTTTAAAAAGTAGTATTTTCAAAGTGTTTTCTTCTTGTACTTTTCTTCTGTTATTGTACATTTCTTAGGACAATAGAAAAGAGGTAAAATATATAATATATTCTGGAGATAAAATTAACACTTTTAATAATACTCAACGATTTCTGAGTTAACAAAGAACTGTGCATGACAGGTATAAAATTACACAAGATAAGCAATATAAAGGTTTTTTTTTTATTTTTTTTTGTTTTGCCTTAGTCTTGTTGATGTGATGAGATTTTTTTTTTCATTTCAGTGTCCCAAATTCTTGTAATGTCTTTTATGGACTATACCTACTGTTCTTGCCCTTTTTTAAGACCCTTAAGTGATAATGGATTAAAATGTCCACAGTACTATCATTTGAATTTCTCTTTGGTCATAGTATCATAGAGTAATTCAGGCTGAAAAGGACCTCAGGAGATAACTAGTCCAATCTCCTATTCAAAGCAGGATCAGCTCTGAAGTCAAAATAAGATGCTCAGGGCTTTATTCAATTGGGTTTTGAAAATGTCCCACGAAGTTACTTTGGTAATAATACTCTCCCAGAAAGCAAAAAAAATCTGAATTTGCTACAGAACTGATGACTGGACAAATTCCATTCCTATATAAACAATAGTCTCTTAAACCATAGTGTTAAAACAAATAAGATATTATAGGTTTCAGTAAGAGTCTCTGAATATATATTTTATGAACTTTTAAAAACTTCCAATAACATTTTCTTATAAAATGTAAACGTGACAAAATAGCTCTAGAAATAAAAGATTCTACATCTTTACCCCATCTAGGATTAAATTTAATTAGTTAAAATATACAAAAGTAACATCATGTGCAGAAAAGGCAACAATATAAAAGTTACTATATTTATATTTTTAAATTACTTAAAACAAGAGGTTTATATTTTATCCTCTTACATTTTGTACTGGTTGGTTCTTTCTTCCTTTTCTAGTAGATCTCACCATGTGATCCTTTTGAAATACATATTTTTCACTTCATACTACAGCCCTGTAACTTCAGTAGGGGAACTACCTGGGGTCTCCTTATTCTCCCTGACTCATCCATGAGACTGAGGAAACTAAAACACAGACAAAAGGTTTTGGTGGCCTGGCAGCATTTTTCAGGCTGTCCTTCATCACTTCTGGATTGTGACACCATTTAGGACAGTATGACGATTAATTGTACAAGCAGTTCCCAGGCCAGTACTCTCTCATCCACGATTTACCAGCTGCTTTCTTTTCTTAGTTACTGAACATGCTCTCAGCCAACTATCTTAAATTTTCATGCAGTGGTTATATTCCCTGGAAGTCCATAATCATATTCTTATCTTCCCCCTAACATCTTCCTTATGCCAAGCTGCTGTTTTCTAGCTTATCACCTTCCAATCAAACTGTCCTTGCAAACCACCCCATCTGTTGCCTTTCTGTTACAAAATTCAGTATCTGAGAAGGTTCAGAGGAGGCTACAACTCCTGCGTTACTAAGCAAATCTCCCTCCAACTTCAGAAACATTGGCTCGAGTTTCTGACCTAGGCTCAGATCCTCTCAGAGATTTTAAGCAGTGCTTATAAATGTGAGGGAGGTGGTTTGAAAAGAGACTTGTGAAAAGGAAAAAAAAAAAACAACAAGAGAAAGAGATGAAGAAAAGACCTGGTACCAGTTCCTTCTTAAAAGTCTGTGTTTAAAGATATCAGATATCTCCTGGAACAGAGATGGGGCTTTGGAGCAGGTTTACACATAATTTCAGATATGAAATTGTTCTATATCCTGGTACTTGTGTACATTTCAACAGTGACACTCGTGTTTCATTTAAAATTGAGCTTTGTGTGATACAGCACAGTATGGAAGGTGAGGAGAAGGCAGGGCCAATGTACAACACACACAAATCTCAAATGAACCTCCTTGCTTTTGCACTAAAATACATCATTCTGAAAACAACTGCATACATCATAAGAACATGTTTCAGTGTTCCACTAGCATTATTTCAGAATCTGCTCTCTTCCTAATATTGGGGTAGAGTGATTTGGAGAAAAATATGCCTACTCATATCACTCTTCTTATTGAATCCAATCACTGTCCTCACCCTCTTTATGGCCTCTAGTATATTCTGCTGGCCTCTGTAATCAAAATAAGACAGCTTTTTGCTCTTGCTGTTGTCTTTTTTTTCAGTTTTAGAAGGTAAATATCTTCTTTCAGCTGGTCATTAAACCTTGCTTCCATCACCATTGATGGATTTTTTATGCATATATTTTCTTCTTGATAGTCTTGGGGTTAATTTCCTGTAAACATTCATAAACCTATCCCAATTTCCCCTTAAAATTCCTGTTTGAAATCCTTCTCTTTTAGGAATAGAAGATATCTGAAAATTATTAGCTTGGTCTAAATTCATGCTCCTCATACCTGGACATTGTCCAGGTGAGCTGACACTTTCTTACTGTCTCCCTGGTTGTCTTTATATTTAATGTCTCTTGTCCCCTTCCAAGACATTTCATACACACACACATACATAAACAAGCATACTCCAATTAATGTAAACCTACCCTTCTTACCCCCTGGGATTAGCTCAATTGGTTGGAACATGGTGGTAATAACATCGAGGTTGTGGGTTTGATCCCCTTATGGGCCATTCACTTAAGAGTTGGACTTGATGATCCCTGTGGGTCCCATCCAGCTCAGAATATTCTGTGATTCCTTCAGTTTAAACAATTGCCTCTAGTCCTGTCACTACCTGCCTTGGTAAAAAATCTTTCTCCATCTTTCTTATAAGCCCATCTTATATAATGAAAGGCCAAAATAAGATCTCCCCAGAGCCTCGTCTTCTCCAGGCTGAAAAACCTCCACCCTCTCAGCCTCTCTTCATAGGAGAGGTGTTCCAGTCCTCTGACCTTCTCTACCAGGGCTGTGTCCTTCTTATGTTGGGGGCCCCAAAACTGGATGCAGTTCTCAAGGTAGAGTCACACAAGAGTGGAGTAGAGGGGCAGAATCACCTCCATCAGTCTGTTAGCTACACTTCTTTAAATGGAGCCCAGGATACTATTGGCTTTCTGGACTGCAAACTCACATTACCACATCATATTCAATTTTTTGTCCACGAGCATCCTTCTCTACAGGGCTTCTCTCAGTTAGTTCATTCTCCAGACTCTAATGGTATTGGGAATTGCCCTTAGTCCAGGGGGAGGACCTTACACTTGGCCTTATGGAATGTCATGAGGTAAAATAGAAAAGCGAAGAGATGTAAGTTCAGTGAGGCAACCTGGACAAAGTGCTTGGTTACCACATCTATTAATAACATTAAAAGCTTCTGTAGTAAAAGTTTTACGGAAAAAAAGTCAAAACCAGATAATCAGAACTTTGATTAAATGCTTGTGTATGTAAATTATTTACATAAAATATTAAATATATGTTGTAGTAGCTCTAACAAGGCTTAAAGATATACTTAAACTGCTCAGGCCTGGCAAAAAGAGTGAGCTAGCAGTTCAAAAAAAGAAAAAGTAACCCTCTCTCAGAAAAATGAAAAAAATACCTGCAGTAATATAGATTCTACAGCTGGTTAAACTATAACCATTTTTTCAACTGAATTGAGCCATCAAAGAAATATGAATTTATATCCACAGTCTAAAATCTGGAAAGTAATTAAGAGATAAAGATGTACGTCTTAAGGCATACATGTATTAGACATGAAACCAGGCTAAGGATGAAAAAATATTATGAATAACTCAGAAGAAGAAGAGGATGCCTAGTCGTCAGTCCCAAAGCCTTGCAGTTTCTAGCAAGTTTTGTCTTCAGAATTGATGGAGATCTTTAGGCAGGTGGCATTTCCTGAAGTATCTCAGGGAGGCTAGCTCAAAAATACTGCAGAGACAGCTGGTTGTTGCATTTAAGCAAGACCTGCATTTCGTATTTTTTTTACTTGTAATCTTTTGCCTCTCTTCCTAAATAAATCTTTTTTGTTTTACTATTAAGTTTGTCTGATGTGAAGAAACACTGTAAGTCAGCAGCAGGTGATTTAGAGACTATGCCTTGTAGAGCTGCTGGTAATTGTTATCAAAGAAGCCAGCTTGATAGGCTGTTTCAGGGATGCTCTAGAGCATATATAAAGACATAGAAGGTAGATGGCTATTAACTAGGTAATAAAGCCTAATAAATTTGTAGGGTTTTTTGGTTTTTCCTGTTCTGTTAAGGGGTTTTAGCTCTTTGCCTCCTTGCTAAGGTGGGTGGTTGGTTGGTTTTTTTGTGTTTGTTTTTTTTTTTTTATTCAACTTGGGTGGGAGGACAGCCCAGGACGAATCAGAATAATGCGAACTTCAGTGGTCTGTATGAATGCCTTTGACATCTATATGAAGTGGCATGTTATGACTGGATAACTAAGTAGGAAAAACAGGTAGGTGAAGCTGAGAGTAAGGAATGTTGGCTTGTAAAATGTCAAGTTTGTATATGAATCTTCTTATAAGTCCAAAGCTAGTGCCCTTCTTGTAAAAATCAGTTACCTCTGAGGCTCTGGGTCTACTTTTAACCTTCTATGAGGTATGGGGAATAGTAAAAACATCTAGTCTTTTTTCAAAGTAGAAAAGAACATTTATATTAGTTTTGATGTAAACCTCTCCCAGCTGAAAGGCCAAGTAGCTTAAAATCAAGGCTGATCGTGATAGAAACAATGTGAGATGCTAATGGTGCTAATTTGAACATAGCAGTTGAGGTGAGGCTGCTTTGCAGAAAGTCTGAATACCATGTTTTTCTCTTGTACACAAAACTGTTTGTATATTGTTGAAAAAACAGTTAATATTTACTTAAATCAGCTTGTTTCAAATGCTGGGAATGGACTGACAAGAGGCACAAGTAGGGTCAAATGCAGACACAAGGACTATTATAGACCTGTTTGCTGTGACTGGTACAGATGATACTTTCTGACTCTGTCACCTGAACACTTACTAGGGGTGAAGCCCAGCTGTGATACTCCTGTGTTTCCTCTCTACTAAGCTCCCAATAGATCATTACTCATAAATAACAGTCTTTTAGCCTGATTTTGGAGGGATCCCAAGGCAGTCTCAGACAGTTCCCACAGATGTTTTTCTGGATATGCTGTGTCTAGGCCTAAGAGGGAAATGGGCATAAGAATCCCCTAGAACTGATTGACTCAGCAGCACTAACATCTTTCTGTTTCTATTTCTTTTTGTTGACGCTACAAAAAAGTCATGGATGGATGCTATGTAAGATGTTTCATCTGCTTGGATTCAAGGAGTACATTGTAAAAATCCAATCCACAATGCATTTATTATAGTGTACTCTTGCACCCTCAGCAACAGCATTCTTGTGTCTCACTTTTGTAATCCATTCATGGTATTATTCCTATGTGTAAGTGTTTCTTATCAAATCCAGATGTTGCACAATCTCTTGTCATAAACTTGCCAAGGCATCTGATGCTAGAGCTCTGATGGCATCCATCTTCTATCCACAAACACATTAATACACTGCTCTCCTAGTCATAGAGCTGAGCACCATTTCAACTCACATTCATACTAAACCAACTTCTACAAAATAGTAGATTTGAGAGCCCCTTTTCTCTTTGATGTTGTTCTTGTTGTAGCACATCAAGCACAGACGGTTTGATACTGGGGAATGACTTGCCTAGCTAGAAATTAGGCTGGTAAGGGTGACCCACTGGGTAATCCTGACACAAAGTTTCAACCAGTTTAAAGACGGGGCTGCCATGTGTATCCTGGCAGTATGTCCCTTGTACATCGTGTAAAGAAAGGTCAGGTACAGTGATTTGCAATCAGCTTTTAGACAGCTGTTCAAAGACAATGTTCTCATAGTACTGATGTTTTACCGCCTTGAAATCAGTGAATTTAGAACCCTGCTGAATTTCTTTGATGGTGACCTGCATCTTGAAGTGTTTAAGAATCTGACTCTGAATTAGTAAATTCATTTAATAAATAATACAAATAAACCAGCTATACTTTCCTCAGAACAGAGCAGATATTTATGCCCTCTTTAATAAATGTTGCATCACCAGTGAGCAGCAAAAAGAAGTCTCTCTGAAAAAAAAATAGTATTTTTCCTTTTTTATTTGAAACTGTAATATTGCATTTCTGGCACAATGGGATGCTGTTCAAAGAAGGAAATTAATGGTACTTCCCATATCACTTTGTCACTCAGAAATCTGCCCTGCAGGAAAAACTTATTTTTTCCAAATTTTTAGTGTAAATGAAATCCAGAGCAACCAGTAAAAAGAACAGGCAATACTGTCCTGCAGTAATGTAATACCCACCTCTGTTGGAACTCTGTATTAAACTTCGAATTCCATTTTTCATGTTATCCAGATTTTTTTTTCTTTAATATTTTTACTGAGTTTTCCATTGAACTCTCTCTTGCTAAGATGGTAGATTACTGCCCCACTGAGAATCTCTGGCTTATGCTTTTATTTACTTATCTGTCCATCTAGTTATACATTTGTGGCTAAGCAATATATAGAAACATAAACCAGAGAGTTTTCATATTGAGGTCTTATGTAATATATTGAATTCACACATTTTGTTATGTGGCTTTTATTACCTTAAGCTAGCATGAAGGAAAAGAGGGGTTAAAGGGAGAATTTTTGGTCTGATCAACTACAGACATTTCATTTTTTTAACTATTACATTTTCTTCATCATCTTGAAGAAATTTTTGGATACCTTTATATTTGAAGATGTTGACAGTGAGGACAGCTGTTTAGGTACCTGTTACGATTTTTTTTTTTCTGTTTAGTACACAGCTACTTCTGAAAAGTACGAGAACTAAGCAAAGCCCAGAAAAAAGTGAGCTTTTACATTGTAACTTCACATAGATACCCCCAGGAGTAAAAATATGGACACATTCCATCAGATGACACATAGGAGCAAAGTGATTAACTGGTATTTTTTATTATATTGCATGTATTACTAGGATTGGCTATTAAATAACTTTTTGAACTATATTTCTTAGTATGAAAACATATACTGATTTATTTATTTAGCCTCTGTTGGCATGTGAGCTCAGACCTGTGCAAGTCCTCATTCTTGAAGTAGACTTGTCCTTATGAAATTGTTGTAAGTCTGATAATACTAAAAAAAAGAATGGCACATCTGATGATTTATTCTCTTAATATAGAATTCATGTATATCAACAGCATAATGCCAATTTTACATAATTATTAATAATAGTATAGGAACCAAATTTAGGTAAGTCAATAAGATGCAAATATTTATTAGCCCTAATAATGTGAATCAGTTATAAAAATGTGCAAGTCTCATGATTTCAGCTAAAACAACTGAGAAATTGAACAAGTTCAAATGTCAGTTTACAGGGTATCATTTTATTACTTACAGACTTTTATAAACTCAACCTCTTGCAAAATAGTAAAGTTAATTGGAAAGTAAAGATGGAGAACATTCCTCATAAGCATATTTTACCCTTTCCTCTACAATTTTTAATGGGAAATCTACATTTTTTTTTCAAATCTAAAAACCCAAACACTGATTTTTCTTCTTTAGAAAACAGAAACCTAGACATTTTTGCTCATAAAATTCAGAGATTTGTATATGTGTTGGCTAAAGATTCAGTATTCTTGCCAAAATTACGTGTTGGTCAAAAGAGCGTTTGAGGAAACTGCACTCTTTTCATTTAATTGAAAATTAATTTAACTATTGAAAAAATATCGATAGAATATATTTCTTAGCACAAATAATAAGCCAAATACTGTGTGATTTAGGTTGCCCACCCAAAGAAGAAACCACTTATTCATTTTTCTGCCATCAAACATAGTTTTGAAAGTATTTAATGACAGTGGTCACCAAGATAATAAGTTTTCATGTTCTACAATTCTATTCAGAATTTTTAAAGAGCCTTTGAATCATTTTCCTTATTTCTCTGCAGCTGAAATACTTCAGGGAAAATATGGGCTCAAAAAGGGAAAAAAAAAGCAAGTCATTATAATGAAATTTTTGGTTGCACACAAACATCAGTTTGCTGTTTCATTTTGTTTTAAAGGGAATACTATAACCTTAGGAAGCAAAGAGAGTTTTTAGGTTATGTAATTATCTAAAGTCCACAGAAGAAGCCTGAGTCGCTAGAAACTTGTGTTTTGCAGCTATAAAAGAAGTAATGATTTAATTTTTTCTTAAAGAAACATTTAAAATGTAACAGCAACTCAGTTTATGAAAGTACAGATACTAAATCTCACATTAAAAAAAACCCAGTTTCCTGTTTTGACCTTGAGAAACATTTCACTGTGTGGTCTGTACAGGTACTTCTGGTCAAATTACAATAATGAGGCAGATTTCCTCTCTACTTTGTGCTGTGAATAGGGAATGCAATTAATGTGGAAACAAACATTGCATAAAGCAATGTACTTTATTACAGGATGCTGCAATAGACAGGAATTCATGTAATGAATTGTTATTGACACACATTCACCCATTCTGTCTCATGGAATGAAGGTTGGATAAACCACGTTTCCACACCCAACCAATATAACTGTAATGTATACTGTAGCTTTGGGAACATCTGTGCACCAACTTCATCATACTAATAAAGATTAAAGATCAAAATGCTTAAATCATTTACCTGTTTTACAGCAGAGGGAAGCAGGTGCTGACACAACAAAACTAGCTAAAATAAAGAGAATATAGAGGACAACAAGAAATTCATGTGAAAGTCATTGAATATTCCAGATGTCATTGTATGATTATAATCTGAAAAAAACCCAACAACCAACAACCTGACCAGTTTAGTGTCCTGTAAAATAAATGGCAATCTTTCCTTTGAACAATGTACCTGACCATACTGCACAGTGTGTATTCACCATTGCATTGGTTCAATTTTAAAAGCCGTACTCATTTCAAATGATATGAAATTGAAATCTAAAAGGAAATGCAGAACTGTAGTATATGTAGAAGAAAATTTTATTAGACTTCAGAAATAGTTAATAAAATGCAGTCTTGAAATAGAATAGATTTGCAAAACAGAAATATGAGATAAGACTTTTGTCTCAATCGAGAGGACTTTTCCAAAAAGTGTGAAATGTAACAGAAAACAGGGTTACATTTTTATATCATTTTTAACAACTTGGAAAAAAGAGTACTAGAGCCACAATGTTGCCTTTAATGTTATTTTCAATATTCCATCATGATTTTTATCAGTGATCTCCCTTTGTAACAAGTCCTTTTTTCTCTTTCCATGTTGGGGCCAATCTTACTACAAAGCAAAACAGATCTTTATTTCCTTTTTCATCTTTAGCACAGTCAAATACTGAGTAGAAACATACCATCCGATACTGATATGCTCCCACCCTCTCTTTTTTATTTTGTAAAATGAGATGTCAATAAAACCTTAAATCATTTCAAAGTGTTAGGTAGAGAAAAGTGAGCTATCTTAGGTGCCAAACATAATAGGAAAATCACAAGCCATATTTTAAAAAGCATCAATTTTCAACTGGTTTTACAAGGACTAGGCAAGGAAGGTGAAAATAAAACAATGTTCAAAAAAAAAGAAAAGTATTTGAAGGAAGACTTCTTTCAGCAAGGAGGAAAAAAGCTAATACAATAAAAATCAAGTTTTTTAATAGATGTGGGGGAGGTACTTGCAGGCAGTTGAAAAGAATTGGAAAATGAGAAATCACAGGGAGAAAAAAATTTAAAAGGTGAAAATAATGAAATGTAAATAAATGAAACATAAATCAGAACCAGACTGGCTAGAATAAATTGAGCAGAATTTACAAGGGAAGAAAGAAATAAAAAGAGGCAGATTTACTTCAGAAACAAAGGCCCTTCAAAGGAATCAGAAATGAGTAAGAAAGTTGACCTAAGTGAAATGATGTGCAGTTAAAACTGGAAACATAATTAAAAGTAAAGTAGTTGGATATATTATTATGAACAAAATCTGAAGACTTAAAAATTGAAAATAACTAAAGAATAAAAATTAATACTGGGAACTGAAATATAAAACTCCAAGTAAATAAAATAGAATTTGATTCAGAGTGCAAAAATAATAGCACAAAAAGCTGTAAGAATTGAATTTGTTCATTTCAAAAACCTAACCCAATGGAATAGATCTGATCTTCATTTAAATATAGAAGTTAAAATGGGAAACTATTCTTTTCCATAGGCAAAACCAAGAGCTGTCATTTTTCATTTGCAGCACAGTTTTGTTTTTTTTCTTACAATTTCTCAATATAGAAGTTGAAACTCACACTGAAAACACAGATCTCTTTTTTTATTGTTATTGACATTACATTGGCAAGTACATACCCTGAAACAAGCCAAGACAATACTCTTTATTCCCTGATTGATTATCTCTTGACTGACATGTGGCTACAACAGAGCACAGAAGTTTGTTCATACAAAAGCTGTTTTCTTTGCATATATATTTATGCCAAGGACAAAATTAATATTTTGTTCCATAAGTGGCAGAATAAGTGAGAAAAATCAAATTTCTAGCAACTTTCTTGAAGTCCCATGAAAGTTGCTATTGAAGTTCCTTAACTGATCAAAAAGGCAGGATCAACTTCATCTTTATTTTATGTACTGTTATAGGCTACATGAGGTAGGAACCTGTTCTTTTTCTGTACTCAGTAACTCAAGATGAGCTCTGAAGATGGCATACCTTTCTGAAGGTTCCTATAGAGGAAGACTAGACTTTTAACTCATCAGCGGCTTAAAGGTATGTATCTGGACATAAATACCTTTTCTAATTCAGCTGTTCATTAATTTCAACTTGAAATCAGTGAAAAATAAGAAACTGCAGTGTGAGTTTGGTGAAATGAGGCTGCCGGGATGTGTTTCAGGTATTTTTACTTGTTCTGTTTTTAAAGTTTTAAATTTGCTAATAAGATTTTATTCATAGTATTTCCTTGAATCTGCTTATTTGAAGTATCACTACAATAAATAGCTCTATTTCTCATTTCAGAGTCATTTTCAGGTTATAATATGTGGATCAGAACTAAGGAAAAACAACATTTCTGAAATTGAAATACCATGCCACCTTTGTTTTCTTAAAAAAACTTTAGGAATGCAGTATAAAGTTATTCTGATCCACATTTACAGTAAGTAAGCATGTGAGAAAGAGACTTTCAAGACATAAACTCTTACTAATGAGTATTGTATTTCCTACTATTGGACTAATAATATGCCATTCTCTTTTAAAATAGAGTATTTTATTTCAAAGTATTACCTTTGGTTACGATTATAGTAGCAACCCCAAAGGTTTAAAGATCCTTTTAAAACTCACATTGATGACAATAACAGTGAACATGTGTTTCCGTTGCCTGATGATTTGGCTAATGTTTTCATACTAAGAGACATCATTTTTCTATTGTCTCCAAGTCAACTGGCACAAGGACTCATGATAGAGAAAAAAGGTATTCTCTCATTTCATTGGAAGAGATAAACTTCAAGGAGATCCTACATCAGGACTGCAAATCCTTCATGATTCATAGGCTGACATACAGGATCATAGGGCTGTCACAGCAATAAAAGCATTGACACAGTAATAGGCTAGGAGAAGATGATTCTTACAATGAGGGAAAGGAAGGATGAACATCTGTTAGTGCAACCAAAGGCTACACTTCTGCACATTCCTGGATAAAGTCCTACAGAAGGAAGGGAGTCTTTGCTATAGACGCTCTGCAGCTTCCACTGCCTCAAGCACAGTTTCTGAAAAACATTTGTGAAAACGAACTTTTCCTAACCAGAGGAGGGGAGGAAAAAAAAAAGAAAAAAAGCACTCTTTGCTCTTTTGTCCATACTTACTGCACCAGAGGGGGGTTTAGCAGAGTTTCAAATTATTAGTAAGTCTTCCAGTTAAAATATGGCCCTATGCTTCAGTGTAACTTACTGTGGATAAGAAAACACACTACTGAAAGTTAAATCATGTGTATCAAATGTTATTATGTCGTATGAAAACTATCTAAAGGAACACTATCAAAGGTTTATGAAAAAAAGGTATTGAAATTCTAGAAAGATGATTAATTGCTACTTGCCACAAACCTGGTGCATGATTTGGAAGTTTTAAATACATTTATCAGTTATCTAGGGAAAATGAACAGATACGAATGCAGCATGCATTTGTCATTAAGCTGAGAGGACAGTTAAAAATAAAGAATGAGAATAAAGAATACAAAGGAATCTAATATGTACGTGGCTAATGATTTTTAGTATATTTATTGAGAGAAAACACAAAATTGCTCTTCATTAAACTTGTAGATGACACAAAAAGAGAAAGGGTATTTGTATTTGATTAATGTGGTAGAGTTTGACAGCAGGGGAACTGCTGGGGTAGCTCCTGTGAGGTCAGAGCAGGTTAACACACCACAGACTTTTCTGGTACCACACGTGGGCTCTGGAGGAATTCAAGAAAAGGACAGCAGGTAATGGGCAAATCTTGATCTGGACACTGCTAGAAAGCAGAATATTTGTGGGGAATGTTTTGTTGTTGTAATTTGTTGTCCACCGTAGTTGGTGCAGTCATGATATCTGTTCAACCTTGCTGTGGGCAATTCTGTTTATTGATGTGAGTGAAGTTTATGCAGACTGTATGATGAATGTATATTTTATGATAATTCTTAAATATGTGTTTCACAAAGGTGAGGGGTGGACATCTGGGGTGCAGATGACCCAGTGCTGGCAGTGGGGGCTGCAGAGGCTCCTTGAGGAGAGGCCAGGGCTGCCCTGGGCCGGTCACGGCCAGTTCCAGATGTCAGACTGTCCTGCAGGGCACAGCTGAGGCTCTGGCTGAGGTGGTGGCACTTCTGGCAAAACAGATTTAAGGAAGAGTAAAAGATGCTACATGGCAGCTGGGAGAGAGGAGTGAAAGAAAAGTGAGAGAAACAGACGTGCAGGCACCAAGGTCAGGGAAGAAGGAGGGGGGAAGGAAGTGCTTCAGATGCTAGAGCTGAGATTTCCCTGTAATTCATGGAGGAGATCATAGTGGGGCAGGCTGTCCCCCTGCAGCCCATAAAGGACCACATTGGAGCAGATATCGATTCTGCATCTCACGAAGGACTTGATGCTGCAGCAGAATAGATGTAACTGAAGGAAACTGCAGCCTGCTGGGGACCCCCACTGTAGCAGTTCAGGAAGAGCTGCAGCCCATGGGAAGGACCCCACGATGAACAGGGGAAGAGCATGAGGAGGAAGGAGCAGCAGACCTGAAGCATTATGAACAGATCACAATCCCATTACCCATCCCAATGCTCCGCTCTGGAGTGGGGAGACAGAGGTAGAGGAGTCAGAAGAATTTGAGCCTGGAAAGCAGTGGGAGTGGTGAAAAGATGCGTTTAGTTTTGGCTTTGTTTCGGCTTTGTTTCTCACTATTCTACTCTATTTTTAATTGGCAATAAACTAAATTAATATCCCTCAAGTTGAATATGTTTTGCCTGGGACAGTAATTGGTGAAAGATCTACCTCACTCAACTCATGAGCTTTTTCATCTTATACTGTTCCTTTGTTCTGCTGAGGAGCAGAAGAGAGAAAGCTGAGTGGGCACCTGGCAGTCAGCCAAGGTCAACCTATTGCAGTATTGAATAATGAAAGATTAGTTCTTATCAATATCCATGTTCCACGCAAAGTTTGTGCAGATAAAAATAAGGTCAATCAGACAGTGATTTTTAAAAAGCAGTGACTAAGAAAAAGGTACTGAGGCAGCCATCTGAATGATAATCAGTTGAAATTGCCTTCTGGTAAATGTAATTTTTGGGAATGTCATGGTGAATCTCTTATGTGTAAGCAGAACATAAGGATTGAAAGGTGCAAATGTATATACTGTCATTTCCTACTGCTTTTCTCTGCATAGCATTTGTGAAATCATTATTTGATGATGATGTCCATATCTGGTGTTTATTCAAGAGAAAAATAAGGCGATTGCATTACTTTCTGTAGTTAAGTGTGGAATAAATTTCTTAAAGTATGAGCATCTTTAACAGGCAGAAACTTCACAGTATGCAATGGCTGGAGGCTAATGTAAGACAAATTCAGACAGATATTGAGGAAGACATTTTTTAACACGGAGTATCTAACCACTGAAATAGCTTTTCTAGTGAGGCATTGGATTTTACATCATCTTCAGTCTTTAAATAAAGCCTAGATCATTTTTCTAAAAAATCTCTAGCTCAGAAGTTGCAGACTGGATAAATCACTTACCAGTTTAAAGTCTACAGCTTCTACAAGCAGGTCAAGACAAGGTGATTCCTTGAAGACTTGAAATCTGTGCTAATTCTTGAGAGATATTTAATGTGAGTGACAGGTTGGAAAAGCAATTGCCAAGAACACCAAGGAAATCTAGCCACAAATTTGCAGTGAGACACTTGCAGAGGTGAAAAAGGCTTTTTTTATAAACACAAAGGTCTGCATCCAGAGAAAATGTGTGGATCCAATGCATGACTAGTGATCTTTTAATGCATTTTACTATAAGTGTTACCTTATAAGACAAACTAGAAAGATTTTGGAGAAAATCAACAATTTCATAGGACAGAGTTGCTTTTTTATAGTAGTATTTGAATTTAATTATGTACATTTCATGTCTGAATGGTAACATTTTAGTCAATGGGTAAAAATGGCAAAGAAAGTAAAGATAACATGGTGCAGGATGCTTATATTTCTATATATTTACCCCTACACAAACCTGGTTTAAAAGTAAGATCACTAGTATTTTAGCATGTCCAGATTTTGGATGTTTTCAATTTTCCTAATTCAAGTGATATTTATTGAAGAAACAGTTCTAAAATAGGGTGAAGCCAGATGCTTATCACAAACCATATTGCACATATAGTCGCAGATCGTTTGTTATGACTATAGATATCCACGTACCTCCATTCAGGTTGAAACTTTCACCAATTTTTAGAGGTGTTTACAGAATGCTTGGAGGAACTACAGAAGAAATTGCTCATAAATGTGTCCAGCTTGGAATAATTAGGAAAGTGTTTCTCCTTGAACTTTTAGACAACAAGAAGCTGACTTTTATGCAGTTGCTTACAGCAGGAGAAACCGGCAAAAATAAGGCATCTACCATTAAACCTGAAGCAAATTTACAATTAAGCAAATAACCCTAATAGACTGGTATGTCTGACACCATGCAAATAGTTTCTTGCTTTCCAATCTACTTATTCCATCAGAGTAACCATATGCTGTTATTAACAATAATGATTTGCTCCAGAAAATAAGAGTGATTAATGATGATTTGCCATTGTACCATACTTTACCATGTGGTTCTTACTATGCTTCAATTTAAATTCAGGTTTTATTGCCAACAGCTTTGTTCTACATCCCTCTAAAATTGCTTTTACACAGTAGGAATAGCAAGGAAAGCTGCCAAAAGAAGGCCAAACTTTTCACATAGCGCCTGTGCACACAAGAGCTGCACATAACTAGTCTGTCACAGAGCAGACCAAGTTGACCAGTATGGTTCCCCTTTCTTTTAAGGACAGCATATCTTGTGGAAAAGCAATGTCTGAAGTTTTAGTGACTCTTTCTTTCAACCTCCTGCTATGCACTTCCTAGTCTGACAGAAATTAGAGTTTTTCTAGTTCATATGAGGGCTGTTCAGATTTGGGAGTCACACATAGTGCAAGTTAGTTAGTATCAAGTCCATTTTCAGTTCTGATTTGATTATTCCCCCTGCTATTAGCAGTCTACCTGGTCCAGCCAAACTCTGTTCTCTCCTTTTTTTGGATGGCATTCACAGGCAGCTCATTTTTCACTTCCACACTGGAACAAAGGTTTCCTGGAGCAGTTCTCCTTTCTCACAATTGAGGATGACAGCTCAAATGTTCTTAGAGCCTTTGTTAAATGGATTTTGAGTGGTCTCTTAAGAAGAAGCAGAGCTGGATACTGATTAGGATGTCTTCCTGTACTAAACTAAGATGCACGGGTGCAGCAACCTCAACCTTTTTTTTTCATTTTCTCCTTGACTGCAGGGAAAAGGCATTGTGCTAAACCACAGCAATGTAGATTCAAATACAGGCAGAGTTTGAAATAATTTTATGATAAGTATCCCTTGATTCTCCCTCTTCTTGTGGACCCTACTAGTTCTGCCTCTTAACTTACCTGGCACCAAATCCCCATCCTTGAATCCCTTAGGATATAGGGATTATTTTTAACAAGTGGAGCTGATGTTTTCCTTGTGCAGTAGGTGGAGTGGCAGCCACTGACACATTCCAATATTTTATCCTGATTCTAGACAATGTTTACCCTGTAAAACACATTCATCAAAAAGAATCCTAAATCTTTTAGCATTCATGTTATATATCAGCTGATTTCCACTATCCACTACCTGTCCAAAAAAAAAAAAAAGAAATCTCTTACACATGCATTTACCCTGATTACTGGGTGTTGACTATGTGTGACTCACTGGGGAAAGTATATCACTACTTGTGAAATTTGAAAAGATACACCAGTGTTCTCATTGTGCAGTTTTATGAAAATATGAAGCAGTGAATTGGTTTGCTTCAAGTTTTTCATTATTTGGTTTCTGTTTTACAGGAGGATAAAAAGTACTTTCCGAGTGCGAAAACCAAGCAGACCATTTTTATATCAAATCATTCATCTCCCTCCACACAAAAAAACCACTAGCCCTGGAAATGTTGCAAAAAAAAAATTGCACGGTTGATTTAGGAAAATTGGGGTTTGGTCATAGTAAAATGTAAGTATGAATTCCTTTACAGTAGCAAAGGGAATGAAATCTCTTCCTGGCTTATACTTGTGTATTGAAACAAAAAAGGGCAAAGTTCTCAAAGTGGGGATGTTATTCGCCTTTAGAAACATCTCCCTTCATGTTTTAAAATTAAATTTATATTCTGTATATGGAGAAAGTAAATTGAAGATCTATTGATAACTGGCTTTTTCTGCATCTTAAGGGGTTTCCCTAGTCCATTTTTACTAGATATAATGAAACTCAACAGCATGACATGTAATTCATTTTCTACTTAACTTACTTGGCTGGCAGTACTGTATGTTTTCAGCAGCTACATGCCTATGCTGTACTGTGTCTTTTTGTGTCCATGAATTGTATGTTTCCAAAGCTCAGAAGTCTGATTCAAAGAAACTATTAAAATGCACGCACAGCAGAAATGCATATCTTCTGCAATATCTTCTCTGGTTCATGATAATGTGAGCCATGACTTCTTACTCTTAGTACTTTGCGTGGGTGGTCACTTGACAACTTAAACAAGTTATATGCAGGGATATTACGAACACACTGATTCTTTTATTTGAAGTCCAAGCCTATCTGTTAGAATGAAATAATTCTGAAGAACAAACACATTTTATGAGGACAGGGAAGATTTTGAAATGAAATTTAGCCTCATGAAAT
Organism: Manacus vitellinus; assembly: GCF_001715985.3. Classification (NCBI taxonomy): domain Eukaryota; kingdom Metazoa; phylum Chordata; class Aves; order Passeriformes; family Pipridae; genus Manacus; species Manacus vitellinus. The sequence continues at coordinate 25,930,051 of NW_021940682.1, read as the reverse complement.
CCACAGCTCTGGCAAGTGTCTCCAATTGGCTGACCTATTTATCCCCAGCAGTTTCTGCAGTGGGTTGAAGAAAACTGTCAACAAAACACCTCATTCCCACAAGCATCAGAAAATCCCTGCTGCCAAAAATAGCATGACTACATAACCTGTCAGAGTCTAAATATGACTATTAGCCACAACACTATGAAGAAAACAACTGCTTTGATTTTGTGAGGTGTTCTCCATGACACAATAGTCCTAATAAGAAATCCAGGTCTCATATGGCCTGAATTTCTAGGAAGAGCTACTCCAACGAATTCTCAACATCTGCATGCACATTAGCTATAGAGGTATTTCACCTAATTCAAAAGCCACCAAAACTGCTTGTACCAGTCTATACATGTGTGCTGGTTTAAAAGTTAACCAGCAGGGGGAATGAACTCAACTCAAAGGAGAGATTATAAATCAGAATAAGAATTTATTAAAATAATACAGTAAGTACAATAATACAAACAAACAATTGGTCTCAACCCACAAAAACCCAAATGTATAACCCAGTACCCTGGGGCATGAACAAAGTGGTGTTCCTTGGGCCCTGTTTGAGTCCAAAGTAAAGGGAGAGGGGAAGAACCTGCTGGTGGGAGAGCTGCTGCAGTCTGGCCAGAACTGGTGATCGCAGTCCAGTGGTGGTCTAAGTCTGGTTGAGAGCGATGAGATGCAGCCGTCCTCTGGATCCCACGAGTGGGTTGAAAAATGTTCCAAAACTCCAAGATTATATATCCTCCAGTTCAGGCAGGAATGCTTGGTACTCCTCTCAGGGCGGGGAGTTTCACAAAGGGTGTGAGGACAGAAACATCCTCCTATCTCACAGGCCTCTTAACACCTAGTTTATAGCCTGAGGAGTCAGGCTCTATGGGCAGAGGGTACGAATAGTCTATTGACAACAATAGTCTAGTTTCTGGGAAATGACATGGAAGGCTATAGAATACAGTTTTGGGTTACACCCACCATGATGAACTGATCTCAGCTGTCCTAACTAGGACAACATGGTACATTTTTTCCAGAAAAAGATTAATAAATACTTCCATTAAAAATAAAATCAATCCTTAATAAAAGGTTTCAAAATGTGATGTTCTCACCCAACAGGGTGCTTTTTATTTTATTTTTCTTACCAGAAATAACAGGGGAAACTGTCATATTTTCAAGAAAATTTCAGTACCAAATTAGCATCCTTCCACAAAGAATTTCCAAGCAACTACCAACTTCAGCTTGTCAACTTTGTAAAATGATTAGGAAGTCCCAAACCCTCCTTGAAACCTGTACATAAATTATTCTTTTTGTCCTGCAGTTCTTTGAATGAAAGCAGCCTTGCCTACATTCTCCTATATGTGGTGTGACTGGAACAAACTTGGACTAACACTGCCAAATTATGGTGTTAAACTTCTTGAGAAGAGCTCCAGCTAATGCCCCTGTTGGATGCTTTTTAAGTTACGTTCTGTATGGGGACAGCATTATGCATCATTCTGTCTAACCCACTTCATACTTGATTACCTCAAGCCTCTTTCCATAAAACTGAAATATTATGCGCCACACTGTATTGAATGGGCTGGAGGTACACTTATGACTGCACTTGAAAATGAAATGGGTAGACACTCTGCCCAGAGTATAGTGCTTTATACTACCATAATGGAGAAAACAGATCAGTGTCACAGGCAACTCTCAGGCATTTCTGACACTGAGAAGAATGGTTCTCATGGGGATTCACTGATCTATCTGTCTCTGTACCAATCCATATTTCTGTCTTCATTAATCTATTTCCAGAGAGATATGCAGTGTTTCTCCAGATGTGCTGCACAGATTGGAATCTGTGCTCTTATCAGCAAATCTTTAGACCCAAAGCACTTTAACAGTATACCATGATGGACCCACAAGAAATGAAAATCTACATTTGTTTACAGATCTGTTAATCTCAGCTTGTATTTTACTATTTTGCTTTGCATTTGCGAACAAACTGTTGACAGAAAGGTTAAAAAATTAATTTCATTTACCTGAATCTCATTTACCTGACCCTCATTCTGCCTAGGGAGGGGCATAATTTTACTGTTCTGCAGATCAGGTCATTCTTATTGTTATTACAATGATCAGCTTTGTGGATGTACTATTTCACTCCCAGTGTGGTGATACTGGTAGAAAATTTGAGCAGTAGATCAATGACTCCTGCCCTTACAAAGACAATTTCTGTCCTGACCAGCCACAGACTAATTAAAAAAGAAAGTGAAATTACTTATGCCCCTAATAACATAAGTGCAAAGCCAGTTTCCTTCAGAGAAAGAGCAAGCCTATATTTATGTCTCCAAGTGGCCGCAACATATGTGACGCAAGACATGAGCAACCTGAGCATTATCTTAGATCCTAGGCTATGAAAAATCTATGTTTTGGCCAAGTAAGATGGTGGTGAATGTTTTTAGTGGAGAGTAAAAGCCATAGAATCACAGAACATGCTGAGTTAGAAGGTACCCACAGGGACCATAGAGTCCAACTCTTAACCCTATAGAGGACCATCTCCAAGAGTCACGCTATGTGCCTGGACTATGGAAAGCTTGGTGCAGTGACCACTTCCCTGGGGAGCCTGTTCTGGTGCTCAACCACTCTCTGGGTTGAAGAATCTCTTTCTAATATCTAGCCTAAACCTCCTCAAGGCCATTACCTTGGGTTCTGTCACTGGTCACCACAGAGAAGAGATCAGTGTCTATGGCTCCTCTTCCCCTCACAAGGAAGTTGCAAACTGCAATGAGATCTCCCCTCAGTCTCCTCTTCTCCAGGCTGAACAGACAAGTGACCTCAGCCACTCCTCATACGGCTTCCCCTCAAGGCCCTTCACCATCTTTGTTACCCTCCTTTGAACACAGTCTAATAGCTTAATATCTTTCTTATATTGTGGTGCCCAAAACTGCCACAATATTCAAGGTGAGGTCGCACCAGTGCAGAGCAGAGCAGGACAATCCCCTCCCTTGACCAGCTGGCGATGCTTTGCCTGATGCCCCCCAGGACACGGTTGGCCCTCCTGGTTGCCAGGGCACTGCTGACTCAGATTCAACTTGCCACCAACCAGGACCTCCAGGTCCCTTTCTGCAGCACTGCTTTCCAGCATCTCATTCCCAGTTTGTACGTACATCAGAGGTTGCCCCATCCTGAGTGAAGAATCCAGCACTTTCCATTGTTGAACTTTCCGTGGTTGGTGATTGCCCATTTCTCTAATTTGTCGAGGTCCCTCTACAGGGCCTTCCTGCCTTCGAAGGAGTCAACAGCTCCTCAGAGTTTTGTGTCATCTGCAAACCTGCTTAGTATCCCTTGAAGTCCTACATCCGAGTCATTCATTATGATGCTGAAGAGCATAGGGCCCAAGATGACAGGTCCCCAGTCTGATGTTACCCCATTCACTATTACCCTCAGTGCTCAACTCGTGAGGTAATTGCTCACCCACCCCACAATGTGTTTATCCAGCTGTGTGTGTTGGACATTTTGTCCAGAAGGATCTTGTGAGAGACAGTATCAAAAGCTTTACTGAAATCCAGAAAGACGATATAAATTGGCTTCCCTTGATCATCTAAGTGGCTAACCTTGTCATAAAAGGAAATCAAGTTGGATAAGCAGGACTCTTATGTGTGCCAAAACTTGAGAAAACCAGCACTCATGGGATCACTCATGGGATCACTCATGCCTCAAGAGGTGTTGGCTACAATGCACCTGAAATATACCTGAAATGTTTCTATCCCAGTGCACGTAGCACAAGGAACAAACAAGAGGAGCTGGAAGCTTTGGCCCAGGTCCAGAAATTTGGCATCATTGGCATAAGTGAAACCTGTTGGGATGAGTCCTGTGACTGGAGTGCCCTGTTAGATGGTTACAGGCTCTTCAGGAGGAATGGGTAGGGCAGCAGAGACAGAGGGGTGGCACTGTGTGTAATAGAAGGGGTAGAATGTATGGAGCTCCCAGCTGGCAATGGCACAGTTGAGAGGCTCTGGGTAAGAATCAAGAGGCAAACAAATAATGGAGATGTCATTGTGGGAATCTGCTATAGACCTCCTGGACAGGAGGATGATACTGACGAATTATTCTTTGACTAAAAAGAACTTTGAGGAACTAAGGGACAAAATATTTTGGAAATAAGGAAAAAAAGGAAGGTCTATGCCCAGTGGAAGCAAGGTCAAGTGACATGGGAAGAATACAGAGATGCTGTTTGCCACTGCAGGGAGAAAAATCATATGGCTAGAGCTTAACTGGAGTGGAAGCTGGTCAGAAATGTGGGTGACAATAAAAAGAGTATTTTCAAATACATAAATGGCAATAGGCAGTATAGAAATATCATAGGCCCATTGCAGGATGACAATGGTCACCTCACAGAGACAAAGCAGAGGTGTTTAATCCTTTCTTTGCCTCTATCTTCAACACAGATGATGGACCAAGGAGGTCTCAGTGCCCTGAGCTGGAGGACCATGACTGCGAGAATGATCAGCTCCCCATCAACACTGAAATTATGCAGGATATGCTGCTCCAGATGGATCCCTAAAAATCTACAGTACCTGATGGGATTCATCCCAGAATCCTTAAAGAGATGAGTGATGTAATCACAAAACCTCTTTCAGTGATTTTTGAGCAGCCTTGGCAATCCCCAGAGGTCCCAGCTGACTGGAAGCTGGCAAACATTTTCCTGATTTTCAAGAAGGGCAAGAAGGAGGACCCTGGAAACTACAGGCCTGTCAAGGGATTCTCTACTGCCAGTGGAGCTGCCTGAGTCCAATATTGACTTCAAGAGACCAGCACTTTATCACTGCTGGTCTGATATAACTTTCCTTCACTCGAGTGCAGCTAGAATTCCTTATGCCTTCTTGGAAAGAAACTATATAAAACCAGAAAACTTTTATTAACTAGAAAAAGAATATTCACTGTCCTATTTTCACTGTCTTCAATGTATCAGTGAAAAATTTATTATTATGGTAATATTAAGATCAGTGTTGCAATATATTCATACTCTATGCAGAAAATGACAGATAGAAGATAGATGAAATAAAGTCACACAAGAAATCTCTGTCAAAATTAGGTTTAGAACTGGTATTCCCTGATGCATAATTCCATAATTCTGTACTCAGACCTTAAGAAATTCTCTTCTGTCAGCTATTTATAGCAATTGTTTGTAGATACTTGCTGAATATGTGGAACAGGCCTCAAGCTTGCTTGCATTCTGTATCTGTCCTGACATTTTTGGTGCTCAGGTCTTTGGATGTTTGTGCACAGAATGTCACAGCTCCACACGTGCCTTGTCTGTACAGCACCTTATTCTCAACACAATCTTGTTCTCCCAAAGGATAGTCAGGTGCTATATTTAACTGCACACCATCAGGAAATATCAACATGCATTTAAATTTTCAACTTTTAAAATAAAAATGCTCAATTAGTTTATTTCCACCTTAAAAAAGAAATTACCAGAAAAAAAAAGATAGTTAAATCCCTCAATTAAAGTAGGTAACTGCCTGCTCCTTCTGTTAGTTCATAAACTGCTATAAAAACCTATAGTAAGCACATTTGCCAGGGGTTATAGTACCAGTCAGCCCTGCATTAGACATGTGAAATTGTATAATTATCCAGTGTCTCCTAATCCCACAAAATTACATTTGGAAGTAAGGACACATTTTTTTTTGTCTTAATAAGGAAAGTGTCAGCTTCTTTCTGTCTTTTCCAATGAGCATGATCTGATCTTTGTTTCTAAATTTGCCACAAACTTCATTTGTGGTCTTTCTAGTCCTTTTCTTCCCTGTAAAATGGAGATCAAACATCCTATTTCATGAGAGCCTTGTGCAAGTACAGATTTAAACTAAAAAATAAGAAAAAAATCAAAACAGAAAATGTGTTCCATAGGTCTCACAGTTCTGGGAAGGAGCTAAAATGATCTAAATTATTCTTGCATTTTCATAGGTTTAAACTGTTGGAGAGTCAACTGCAGCAAAGAGGGTAGACCTGTGTAGGTTGTGCAACACCCTGTGCACTGCCTGTTGTTTCCAACAGCAGTAACAACTCTTATTCCTTCATTCCCAGTTGCTGGCAGTGTCCTGACTCCTCTAGGTTGGCACCTGGCCCCTTCCCAGGGTCAGGGGAAGAAGATGTATCTAATGGAAATTGCACAGCTCTATCTGCACCAGAAGAATCCTCACTCATGTTGATTTAGAGAATTTTACAATATTACCAAGCATTACTCATTACAAAGATGGCAATTTCACAGGTCTGGTAAAAATCTGACCTCACTAGAATCAATTCCCAAATTTGTTTGTATTCCTTTTTTTCTTTTCCTGTTTTAATAGAAAGATAGAGATGAAAAGTTAAAGGTGGGGAAATATCACATATACAGTGACCTACAAGTATACTTGCCCCTGCATGTAAGATATTGTCTTGGCAAAATTGTCTTTTTTTACAATCAGAATAATTTAATCTTAATGACACCTATCAGTGAGTAGAACTGTCTCCTCCATATGGAAAGGAAGCACTTGCCAGCACAGACGAATTCTTTCTAATGCTAGCGATGATGCAGCTATATTAGTTCAAGACTAAACTGTGAACACAAACTAGGGGCCAGAGCACTGAAAATTAAAAATATACTGGCACAGACTGCACAGTTTGGCACAATTATGTGACATGCAAACCAGGATGTGTAGTACATGAAAGATTTAAAAATCAAAATCTTCATCCTTAATGGTTGCATAAGGACATGTTTTCACGGGGTTAAGGTGCATGACACCCATTAAAGTAAACAGAAGTTTAAAGCTTAAATCTTCAGTCCCACTTTCAAGACCTTCCTCTTTTTAGTATATGTAGAGCATGAAATATCACATTTTCCTCTTAAGATTAACTTGCAGCCCACAAAACAAGGGGTTAATCCATTTGGTTTATTATGCACCACCTGACTCACCTCCTTAACATCAAATAAACAAAAAAGCTGTAGAGAGGCGTTATTTTCTCAGTTTTGGAGGGGTTTACTCCTGTATTTTGTCTGTTAAAAAAGGAAAGTGGAGAGGAATATAACTGAGCATCTCATTTAATGACTCATTTTGTTGCTTTTGCATTTTTCTTCCTCTTTTAACAATTGTCATAAATCTTCTGGGGTTAGAGAGATGTAGACTCGGGGGACAGAGTGATGCTACCCCACAATTTGCTTCTGTCATAAAGGACGATTGTAAGACTGTTCAAAATCTCTGAAACCAAATGAGGTTTCCTTGGCTTTTGTTCTATTTATATTAAAGATTTACATCTAGGTCTCACTAAAGCTGAGTACTCATTTCTACTAGCTCAGTAAAACACTGTCTTGAGGGAACAGTATCTCCCACTGAATAGGTTTACCTATACCACTGTCTGTCAGTACCTTGCCTGAAGAAAACCCCATTTTTCTTCATTTCTAGACACAGTCTTAAAATGTGTTATACCACATGCTGAGTTGCTAAAGTATTTGGCCTGGACAGCACTCAAAACTTCGTATATGTCTATAAATGTGTTAGGAGTCAAATCTCAGATCTGGTTTTAGACACATTTTCAGTCTTTAAAGAAATGGCTTCCCATAGCTAAGTAATGCTATACTGTTAAACAAAATTAGCTATTCAGTATTATGATTGTGATGATGAAAGGTCAACAGCACACTCAATCACATTTCAAAACAGGGAAACTTATTGAGTCAGTTCAGCAGCAGCAAGAAAGCAGAGTTAAAAACGTGGCAAACTATCATATTCACTTTGAAGACATGACAAGGCACTAACATATCTCTCACAATTTGTTCCAGAGACTATTAACATGCTTTAATAAGAATGTGTTTTACCAATTCAATACATAGTGTGAAAGTTCATGTACACATAAGATAGGCTTTTTATTATATAGGGGATTTGAGAATTGTTCCTACTAGGCCAAAATTTAGATTATCCAGTCATACATCTCTGTCTTGGTCTAATGTTACATGATTGAGCACATATAATAATTTCATTAGTACTAAAAGAGAGAGGTCCATCCCCTATCCCACTCCACTGTCTATTCCTTTCCTGACTGTACAGCACCTCCTTTCTCCTGCATCTGTGTTTGCACTCATTACATCCTTGTGACCAATCACTTTGACTCACAGCTTAACAAAAGATAAATTGGAATCAAAAGTGAAACAGTCTGCTGGGCTAATGAAATGGATCTGTCTGTGAATGTCTGATGAATGCCAAAGTAGGAAGGAGTAAGAGTAGGAAGATAAAAAACAACCTCCTCCTCTTCCTCACCAAATTGCTAGATTTGTTCAGTTGCTTGTTCAGCACATCCCACAACAGATGCTCCATCTAAGAATGGTCTGAAGTGTTTCAGAGAATAAGAATTATATCCCTGTGTCCTTTACACAGACAATACAAAGAGAAGCAGCATGTGTACTCAGTCAGACTGTGATTTGGACCAGACTCTTCTGACCTATGCAGTGCTGGCACAAGGTTTTCTGTCCAGCACAGCAATACAGACTCAGCTGCTCTGCATTCAAACTGTAAAGACAATGAAGAATGTACATAATTTGAAAGTCATTTGTACGTGTGTGAGATAAATGCTCTTAGGTTGCTTCTGCAAGCTCCAGGTACTTCAACAAACTGGTGAGTCCTGAAGGTTGCTGATTCTGTAATGGGTAAAAGACAAATACGGAAGGCTAGAAAAAGTTATCCCTGAAAACAGAAGAAAAAAGCTGTGTAAAGAAACTTGAGAATTCCAGTTCAGTCCATTCTGTTGTTATTTAGTGATTGTTATAAAGTCATGATTTAGTGCCACCAGTGCTTTTTATATGGCTATCTGGCCATATTATCTGTATGCCATGTGTTGTGTAATTTTCAGCTACCTGACAACTCCAAATTATCTAAAACCCTTAAGAGATTGGATATTTTTGCTATTGTTTATTTGTTCATAACATAATTTTCATAGAGAGTACTGAACATTTCTAAAGCTGAAACCAAAAATCCATGTTTCTTAAACCAGTTCAGGTTTAAGCAATTTCTGCTCTCAGCTTTGCCTTCCTTTCTCCACACCATCATATCCATTGTGTCAGCACAGCTGTTTGTGCAGCCCGTGGTGAAAATGGGAACCATCTGAGAAATCTTGGGGCAGCAGAGAGGAATCAAAATCAAAAGGAAGCTTATAACAATGTGTCAATTGAGATGTATGAGAGGCTGACCTTGCATTGCAACATCTAGGAGGTTTATGGAGGCCTTGTTAAGTTGACTCTAGAGGATCTGGGGAAAATTTTAGAGTCTCTTATGAAATTTCAAAATTTCATAAGAGAACCTTTTTGGTTTTTTAGTTCAAAACCTCTTTCTTTATCTAGTGACCTCACTTTTAGCCTTTCACTGCTTTGAAGATTCTTAATGGAATAATATTAATCTTATTTGAAAGTAAACCTTCCTGAGAAGTAAAGACAGATCCTTAAGTGTCAACTCTTCTATCCCCTTTTTGCTCTTCTCTCAGAAAGTAAGGTGAATTGTAGCTAGATATATGTTTATCTATACATATAGATAGATACAAGGAGTGTGTACATAATGTTTGCAACATTTTTCACAAGCCTCTCCATTTTTTGTGTGAGGTAAGCAGTTTGTCTTTTATGTTTTTGCTATCTATGGGAGAGCAGAACATTTGTGACAACTTATTATGTACAGTATTTGTGTAATTAAACTCAGATTTATTGAAAATATTTTATAGTTGAACAGAGTTGAACATTCAATTTCTGTAGCGATGCACAGACATTAATGCCTCACCTCTCCATCTGACAGTTTCTCCGGAGTGCCTCAGTTTCTCCTTTTGTGATAGCAAGGGGTTGTCACACTTAAGTTTCACACAAAATGTTGCCCATTTATAGGACTATAATTTTGGAACACTTCACTGCCCAGATGCATTGCATATGGGAGGCTGGGTATCTGGTTTCCATTCCAGGCACCAGGCACTAAAATGTGTATCATTTAGGTGCTTTGAGTTTTTGGTTAATTTCAAGTCTGTGAGTAATGGCGGGTACTATTCATATCCTTGATGCTAGGCAAATGCTCTGGAAATTTACCACAATGCTAAATCACAGTAACACAGTGGTCTCCATATCAGAGCTTTTAGTCATAAACTCGTTTTCCTTCACCTCATATCATCATACATTGAGCTTTCTGTGCTTTTAAGTAATTATTTTTCTCCTTAAACCTTAAATTTATGGCACAATTTAGCTTCTATTTTACCGTGATAGTTACCCTGTCCTCAAATCAGACAGCTAAAATGAAATAATTTTGGAAGGCTGCATTTCTTTAACATCTTTCCCCAGAACATCTCAAAATGCTTTATGAAAAGTAACTAAGCTTTTCAGTATGTCAAAGGTACTTGAGTACTTGAAGGGAAATTGATTCTGACACTGGCCAAGTCTTTCCTCCCAGCCCAGCATTCTCCTGTCCTGATTCATTCCTCCTCTCTCCTTCTTCTCCTATGCTAACAAAACTTCAACTACCTTTGATTCATACCTCTATTTAAGAGCTATATCTAACTGAAGACTATTTCTTCTGAAGGCTTGATTACTTCATACTTCACACAGCCATCAAAATCTGTTTTCTTTCCGAAGTCCTTTTTTTCCCCTATACCTCTTAATCTTTCCGATCACTTACTTCCTATCCAATTTACGCTTTGTCATTTATGAATGAGCCTTATTTAAGCAGTATCTTTTTCCTTCTCCCTTCTTTTAGTATGCTCCATTTCAGTTCCAGTCCCCTTCATCAGTCTTCTGACATGTTTCTTAATTCTGTATTTGCAGGATTGTAAACCTGACTCTTCTTTTGCATATGTTTCCTTTTTGCTTGAATCAAAAATCTGAAAATCAACTGGACTTGCTTTGAAGGAAATTTCTTTTGTCTTTTCAAACCATTTTTCTTTTCACCAATTTGTTCAACTTAGTTAAGAGTAGTTTATATTCTTGAACTTCTGGTGTTGGGAAACACATTCTTCTTTTTCCACCTGTTGAGTTTGGATTGGACATGAGACATTCGGAGGACTTCACAAAATCAGAAAACAACATACTGAATAAAAAGGGAGAATGTTTACATCTGTTTTTTCACTGAATATATTATTTATCTTAACACTAATTTACAGACTATGCCATGGGAGCTTTCATTGCCATTCCATGCACTTTGTTGAGAAAAAATCAACAAAGACATGTACTGATGCTGATTTTGGACAAGAGTGTCTTGGTTAATATTTTTCACTCATTTTGTAGTAATGACGTATACAGTATAAATGAAAGGCATGGTGGCTTTGTCAGAGCTAGTGAGAAATACTTTACACCTTCCTCACCAAAATGGTTAAACAGCTGCCCAAGGCATGTTTTACTAGCCGTACTACTTTTAAAACACTACCAGACATCTCAGTAGCTCTTTTCCTCAGAAGTAAAGTTGCAGGCTTAGGCTTAGCAGTCGTTCTGCTGCTGCCCCTTCTGAGGGCTCCTTGCTGCTCCCCCTCCCAACTTTCATCTACCTCCTTGCAACTTTCAGCATTTACTGATGATGGCAGTGAGAAGCACTGTAGTTTTCAATGAAATTATTAGTGTTAGTAGTAATATTATAGTCTGGGATTATCTTATTCCACTAATTAATTTGTCAACTAATTAATCTGCTAATTTAAGAAATGAGACTAGCAATTAATACAATATTTAAAAAAAAACATGCTAGAAAGTATTTATTTCAAAATATCGAATCAGGAAGCTACTGCTTGCTCTCAAGAACCAAAAGTGTACTACCTGGCAACAGGATACTGACAGCATGTTGTTGCTTTTGTTAGCATTAAAGATTTGTTTAGTCTTTCCTTTTTGAAAACAAACCCCCAAATATTATGAAAGCAGCAGAAGGTACAGATTAGTAAAGTTGTGAGCTTTAGAAAGACCATGATCATTCTAAAGAGTTCTGTTTTGGTAGAGAATAAAAATACGTTATCCTGCCCTTTTCAAAACTCCTGAAATTGCCATTTTACCAACACACATGAAATATGAGCACCATCCAGTGGCAAAGCAAGTAAATTACAGCTTACATGTCGATTTCCTTCTTTTTCCTCAAACTACATAACCTAACTTGACATTTAGCTGTTTATACTAAAATCCCTTCATCTTTTTTAAACTAGCATAAGTATATCTCTGCTAATTTCTCAAAGATGTGGTAGAAGTAGAAAGCTTTTTTTTTGAGTACACTGCATCTCAGCTGAATTCATTTAGTATTCCATTGTGGATAATACACTCAAGTATTTTCTGAGTATTTAAAACCCTTTTGCAAACACATAATTTTTTCTCTGCTTACCGCTATCACAATCATAACTGATTTCTCCCTAGTGTGACAAGATCACTGTTCTCCTTATGCCAGCATGAGGATGGCCTAACATGTATCTGCTGCTCCCCAAGAGTATGGTTACAATTGTTCAATCAGATCTCAGAAAGCATATTGGTTAGAGGACCCTTAGGCCCACTGCAACAAATCATATTGGAAATCTATTTTCACTTTTCACATGGATGATTTTGTTTTAGGTCATTTTTGACTGTGTAAGACCCAAATAGGATTTTCTTTAATTTTAAGCATGGCTGACTTTCACAGTGATCTTTTCCTTAAAAAAAACCCTGCAAATTAATTTTAGTTATGACTGACACAACATACAGTCATTCTGGCTTTTAAGTAGAAAAATACATTAAACCTCTCTCTCCTGCCCTCTTCTTTCACTACTTTGTTCCCAAAGTTGAAGTATCAAAGTGTTGTGCATTTCCTTGACTTTAACAGCAACTGTACATGCAATTTCATACTTTTGCTTCAGCAGTTCTTTCATTAATAAGGAAGGACTTGGATGTCTCACTTTATAGTAATTATTTTTAATTTTTTTTTAACCTTCAAATCTACCTGTTTTTTTTCAAGTCTTGTTTCTTTAGGCTGGACAGATAGTGTCTTTTTAAGCCCATCATACTAAACAGGTCAAAGAACTTCTGCACTTGAGGGCATTCAGTCATGGTTATGATCAAATTATGAATCGAACATCTGGCAGTAGACAAGACATACTTTCTGGGCCTTCTGAAGCCTGAAACATTTCATGAGGCTGAGGTGAGACGTGCCTAACTGAAATTAATAGGAAGCAACCAAATGAGAAGTAGTTGTTTAAATGAGTGGAAAATTTTAATACTCATTAAGTGTTCAAGGAAACAGCAAAAGGGTAGAAACAAGACATATATTCCCCAGCAGAATAATCTTCAGCAGTCTGCTAAAGTAGAATTAATCCCCGTTGTGATGCTTTAAACAGAAGTAGCTATTGCACTTTAATAGGAAGATCTTGCTACATTCATTTTAACAGATCTTCTGTAGCAGCAGACATTTGGCCATGACTTCACATCTAAAACTAGAGTCTATATAAGTAAAAGCATGTGTCGCTACAAGTAAATGACCTGTAAGAACAGACTTCTGCACCCTGTGGACTGGGCACAGAGGGATGCATGACAACTACCCTGAACAGTCACTTTAGAAGCCTGATGTTTTATGATGTTAGAAATTTGCTGCTGCTCTGCCATAGCAAGAATATTTTGTACGTGCTTGCCCTGTGTCTCTACTGGTGATCCATTACACACATACTAATATTGCCAATTGGTCAGTTATAAAAGAATAACCTGCTTAAATTATGCCAGTTCTTAATGTACCATTAAGTGCATTTTAGAGGACTATTTTAAATGCTATTTTACGTTCACAACTTTTACCAAATGTAAAATAAGCCTGATAATTAAATATAGCTTTTAGTCAACTAATGCTAGTTCAACTTTTAAATGATTGGAAACATTTCAAAAGCTCTCAGGTTAGAAGCGGAAAATTAACTGGGATTATTCTCCTATGACAAAAGAGATAACGAATTTTATCAAGTTGCTGAAGTGCTTTGGTTTAGGATTTTGCTCCTTTTCATTTGTTTGACATAGCTTTTCTACACTGACATGCTCAAAACTGTACTCTTGAGGCACAGAGCTTCAGAGACTTGCATTTATCTCAGACGAGTTAATCTAGTTCTTTGATGCTGGGACAGTGTAACTAGGTTCTGCCCTTTGCTTTATTAGAGGTAGCTAAGTCAGAATTTATGCCTAACTTTAAAGCTCTCTAAGGTAAGGAATAGATCATGTACTAGCTTCCAGAGCATCCTGCCAGTTTACAGTGCTACATCAACTACTGTATTAACAGTAAATGCCCCTAAGAATAAAACACTGTCCAGTAGCTTATTAAGATGATTGATTTAGCGTTTTGTTTCCAATTTCTTTTAACATCTTTATTTGGCCATTCTTTCAGATAGTCCAGATGAGGGAAAAGCAGCCTGTGTTATATATAGTAAGTGTACTAGGAAATCACAGCCAAATACCTTATCAATCTCTTTATTCATAGGTTAAAATGTAATGCCATACAGTTCTTAACAATTACTGAAAAAGAAATATCTGCATATAATAGAAGCAAAACTGAAGGAAACTAATTAAGAAAGCCATCTTGCTTCAACTTTTGAAACAATTACATACAGAATAATATACATATTTACATTATTAGTATATTATATAAATATAATATATATGTAATCTTGTAACCACAATAAATATCAAGGTCTTTTTTAGGCACACAGCATAGAAAAAAATGCAGAATCTGCACAATCTTTAAGATTCTTGGAGTGACTCACTCTAACATTGTTTTCACACTGAAAAAGAAATATTTTACACAAAATATACAGCCACGGTTTATGCAGTCCCCAGTGAACAGGGAATCTTTGATCGCCTTTCTGTAAGTCTACTCCTTGATTTTCTAATACTATTGCTCTATACAGCTATTACATAAGAAAATAGTTTGCAGGTTTGTTTTTTACTCAGCTAAAAGCCTAAGTAATTATCAGTGCTAACAAAATAAGTACAGCATATCTACACAAAGTATATACAGGTGTTTATACAAACACAGGTGAAGTACTACTGAGTACACCTTTAATATTGGGGAGTTAACTTGAAATTTAGTTGAAAAAAGGGATTTTCAATTATATAACCTCGGAAATATTTAATCATTTGAGTGAGACCTGGGCTTCAGAGACAGAGAGCTTTAAACTTAGAAACTAATTTAAAAAATCAAATTCTTGGCTATGGTGGTAGAGTAGGCTGCCATTGAATTTGAACGTGTTTCCTTCAGTGCAAATAAAAGCCCAGAGAATTTAAAGGGAGTTTTCTCAACCTGTATGTACAGTCATGACATTTAAAAGACTGTCACTATGGAGCACCTGAGATCACACTCTAGTAAGTGAAGCTGACCACTTCTCATAGGAGAACCATGATCAGTGAGAGAAGAAACAAACAATTTTTTTTCTGTAGTTACAAATCAGACTCCGGCATGTCAGGCATATCTGCCATCAGGTACCCAATACCATAACGTCCATTTGGAGCAGTGTCCAGAGTTGGTGAGCCAGTCTGTTTTCGATATATGTTTTTGCCAAAGTTTGGAGATGGCACTTCACTTGGACTCTTCCCATGAATCAGACTTGTACTATCTCCCTCCAGATTAACAGGTTCCTTTATTATCCGACCTCTTTTGTAGGATACAGATGCCAAACTACCAGAACTGTCATCGATAAGGTTGCAATGGCGCACCATGAAGACTATTGGGACTGGCAGTATGGCCAACACCATCAAAGATATACAGACAATCATTCCCCATGTTGGATAGCTGTGAAACTCTTCTGTAGCCTGAGAAACACAATAGAAAAACTATTAATACATCTTTACCAAAAAAGAACAAACAGGTAATCCTCACCAAGGCCTGCAGTTTTCAAACACATACCTTTTTGTCACCCTGCACCCACAATGTGGGCACCACTGCAGATATCAAATTTGAACAGTCATGGAGATGTAGGATTTCTATCTGTCTGCCATTGAGTAACACTAACTGTTGCACAGTTTCTGAGACGTTCAGAGCACTCTAGAGGCACCCAAATCAAGATTTTCACATTAGGCTGCTACATTTCTCTGTAGTTGTTCACTGATCCTCTAAAGGATGCTCATAACAGACAAGGGTGCAGTGGTATCTGTAAACTATGCCTGGCGAATAAGTCCTTGTTCTGTAGGCTAATAACTGGCCTTAACAGAGACTGTCTCAATTATTCCACTTTGTATAAACTTCATGTAAACTATAATGCATTTACTGGGGCACTGACTATTCCTCACACCTCCACCACATCCATGCATCACTGGCCAACAGGCTTCCTTTGCCTAATTTTGTATGTGGAAAGGAATGATACATTTGGTATTCTAAGGTATTTCTCTTTCTAATTTTTCAGGGCAAGAATCAAATGCAACAGGAGTATTGTTCTGAGAATCATGAGAAACCAGTAGTTGTCTGGATAGAGGCAGGCATCTACCTATAGTAAAGCCAATCTCTTGTATTTATCTTTTACCTGTCCTTGCTGCAGTTTCCCCCCAGCTATTTTGGACAATTGTCCCAAGATTATTTTCTCTGACATTTTACTCTCTATATATTTTGCATGACAAGCCTGCAGAAACAGCTGAGGGCTGATGAGCCTATAACTAGCAGAACTCTTAGAAGTTACCTTAAGTGAATCTCTTCTTGGAGCCAATGCGCAGAACTGATTGCTGCTCACTCTGGTAAGTTTTTTTCAAATCCAATACTCTTATTAGAAAAACGTTTTAATGCAGCTGCTACCTATATTTTGATATGTGTTTCCAAAAGGAAAATTTATGATATGGCTAAATTTCAGTATTTAATGCCACGTAAAAAAACACTGATGAGATACTGAAATGATTTATTCAGTGTTATCACCCAACTCTTTTCGGCAGTAAAACAAGACTTCATGAATGTGAACGTCTCCCAAACTTAAGAATTTCTTAATCATACATCAACAAATTAAAAGCCACCAAAAGCATGAAGGTTTGTATCAAAATTAGTTGAAACAAAAAACCACATCATTATTTATACCGATTTTCAATTTCTAATTCCAATTTTTTTGTCTGTTCATGTATTTCTGAAATACTTCAGATACGGTCATTATGATGATGATGGTATCATGTATATATACATACCACATATATACACATACATACTATATACATACCGTATCTTCAATCCAAGCATTGTAGCCAGGAGGACTTAATCCCATTTGGACAATGCTAGCTACCAGCAAACATAACAATACAAATGGTGAAACATACTTCCACATGTAGTAATAATACTGGCTTGGAGAAAACCCAAGCATATCCTTCAGGTCCTCCATAAATCTGTGAAGGGATTAAGAGGTTATTGTTAGTGCAGACACTGAGATTTTGAGCACTGTAATTGATACATATCACCTAACTTGAGGGAACACACTGAAACAATGCATATATAGAAATGGTTGCAGTTTAAATTACTTGATGGGCTGAAAAACAGAGCTTGTATTACTAGTTCTTCAGAACAGATGAATAAAAGGCATTGCTGTACAGTACAGTGACTTAGTAAGCTGCTTGCTGGACTGTGCTGGAAAGATATTTAAACACCTTTTTTTTATAAGATTCTTTTTTATATCTTCTTGTATTGTCTACTGAGTTGTTTATTGAGGCATATGTCATTACTTCCGAGGACATACACAACCAGCACCTCTTACAGATTCTGCAAAATTAATTTTGTACTCACATGTGTGCTGCAGTGTAAAAAACCAACTTTATGCATAAGCTATGGTTTGCATCATATAAGCTGCTTAAATAAAACTTTGCCAAGTTATAAAACTGCCTCCTTGTTCCTCAAAATTTTATGTTATAATATGAACAAAACTCCTATTTTTGTACTTGTGATGGAGTATTCCAGAGCCAGAAGAAAGAGAGAATACTTCTTGAAATAACTTGTTAAGAGTGTTCACAAGCAATGATTGTTTTAACTCCCTTGTGGTCCTACTTCCTTTTGAAATGTCCATCTAGAAAAGGCTCTTATAGCAATAAATATGTTTTCAAAGAAGTTACACATATGAAGTTTCTGTCATATAGACTCTCAAAACATTTTTTTTAACTGCACAGCTTGGGCCATTCTATTGTTTGTTTACACTGAAATTAAACACATCATTAAAAAGAAACTGAATTTACAAATGTATTGTGCCCTTTACAAATAGCCCTCTTTCTGAGATCTCCAGTTCTTCATCCAGTTGAACATAAATCCGTTATCTTGAAAGTTTTTCATTGACTCCATCCTACTTATGCTCTTCTAAAAGCTATCAGGTTCCACTAGCAGTGATTCCAGATTTTCTTTCTTGTTGTCTCTTTTCTATCCTTTGGTTGTAGTCCCTTTGGATGCTATGTTTTGGTTTTTTACTATCTGATCAAAGACAATGTGTCTAGTAAGACATATACATGGAACTTCATCTACAAGGAACCCTTGGTACTATTATAGCCAATGACAACCTGAAGTTGTTGATTCTGACAGTGTTTGCAAAGAAGACTGCCATGTTCCTTAAGGATATTCTGGAGAAATATACATCAGAAGAAATATTAGGAATAGTCCAGAGGGAATACTTGGGTGTCATTATGAATGAGAAGTTTGGCTGTTAACTTTAGACTGCATCCTGTCAGAACCTCTTCTGAAAACATGAATCACCTGCACCCCTGAGTCAGAATCAAAGGATTACCATATTTTAGCTATGCCCAAACATCAAATTCCTCACAGGTAAGCTGATGGCTTTTGGTATGCCTATCTCCATTCACAGTGGAACACTCCCTGACTGATAACCAGGTCATTTGTTTCATCTTTTGTTTGCCTGTGTAAAATCATATACATGGCGTTTTTACATTTTTGGTCATAAAATGAAGAAAAAAAAAGGGGCTTGATGGTCTTTTCTCTTCACCCCATCACTGCCAGGTCACTTTACTTCATTGTCAACTGTTCTGCTTCCAAGTAAGTTTTAACCCTGTTCTTTGCTGTCATTTCCTCTATTTCCTCTCTCACAACTAATGCAAAGAACAATTAATTGCTACAACACCCCAAACTAAATCTAGTTCATAAACTGACACTTTCTTCTTGTTACTTCCATTGAGTTTGCTTTGTTCCTTTCTCAGACTGCCTGGAATACTGCAGACCTGTTCAGAATACTCATTCTCATCTGCTGCTTAGACCACGGTTATTACTCCTTTAAATCTTTCTTTTCATGACTTATTTTGATACAAATTCCTCATACTTTCATATCCAGCCTCCTTTCTAACTCTCTAATTTTGCCTCTTTAACTTTATTCTCCTTTCTTTGGACCTCTTACAATCACTCTTTGGGTTTCAGTACACTGTCCTGATGTAATTTATGTTGCTCCAAACCTGTTCTTAATAACAGACTAGATTCTTGACTAGTTTCTATTTACTTGTATTTCTGTGTACATCACAAATACTTCACAAAATATAATTAAAATAGTAATAATTATTGTAACGAATACTGTTGATATGGACAGGGAGATACATTTCCTTCACTTACTTGTCTATTCCATAAATTCGGATGACCGCAATATTCTCCAAAATGACCACAATTAGCAGGGGCAGAGTAGCTGAGTAGTCATCAAACATTGTCACAAAATAATTTCCAGAGCGCTGCACGAAGATCAGGCCAATAAAAAATGCTACCAAGCAGCATATGACTGGAATAAAGAGAAATTCATTATTTCATATAATTGAAGTTGATAACATTTTACTTTTTAGAGAGTTTCAATTTTAACATTAGGAATTCTACCTCTTCCATACATAATGGAAAAGTTATAAATTAGAATTACTCGAATTGCCATATTACAGCAGTCCTGATTAAGCAGCAGACATTAATCAAGTGACTATTTCTCACTAAATGTAATGTGAAAGCAAGGGTAAAATGAACTGGTAAGCAAAACATCATACATCACGTTACTTGGTCACTACTTTTTGGAAATCAGAAGTGAAAACATGGAAAAAGATAGTGAAAATTTTTCAGACTGTGATTCTAAAAAATATCAAGGCTGAACAGACTTCCCCAAAAAGATCATTCACGGCACAATGTTCAATTAGGATCTGTCTAAATGTATTTGTGCATTAAGCATCAACATTTTTGTCCCTTCTTTTCGTTAGAACAACCCGAAATGTATTCTTTAGTGCCTGATCCTGCATAATGGATCTCAATATAATTTTTTCCTACTAAATTTGTCAATAATATTATTACAAATAATATTATTACAAAATGCTTAAGTAGACATAAAATAAGTCAAATTTCAATAAACTGTGAAATCAATTGTAGGCTGAGCATCAGTCAGGTTGATTATTCCGGTTAAGGTGCCTTCTTTTCTCCCCACTGGAAACTTAGGCTAAGGATGATCCTCATCCCTGAGTGAGCTGTGGGATATGCAAAATATTTCAGCCACTGTGTAAATGAGCACCTGACTGCTCCAGTGCTGGGATAACTGGGCTAGTAGCCTGGAATTAGAGGGTAGGAAAGTCAAACAGCTGGGATCACTTTCTACGGAAGGGGGCATTGACAAAGTGATTGGAAAAGGGACATGAGTTCTTAGCCTCTGGATATGACCCTGTCAGGCATGAAGGAAAGACATTCCCTCATATAAGATGTTATATGTCACTCAGGCAAGTGGACCATCATGGAAAGATGTATTCAGTATCTGAGAGAATTAGCTGTGCTAGAGACTAGTTCTTATGACCCACCTGAGACTCCCTGATTCCCACTCATAGGATGATTTGAGTGACACCCTAGAAGCAATCAGCAGGACTCGCTCACCCTTTAACAGCCCCATATGGTCACTGTGGAAGTCTATTGGAGAAGGGAGACTAACAGCAGGCTATCATGGCCTGCATGATGTCACGTCACTGCTGAGCGCAGCTGTGCTGGAACACATGCTGGAACTTCAACACACGCTGGAGTCAAAGGCAACCCGGTGGTATGCCACAATTGATATCACTAATGCATTTTTCTCAATCCCTCTGGAGGAAGAGTGCAGGCCCTCTTCTTCCAAGGTACTAGACCCATTCACTTCCACGTGAAGGGATGTCCGTTTCTCTAGAGAGTAACTATACTGATTTTAGCATAATAAAAAATTCATCATAAATTAAGATTTCATTTAGCTTATTTAGGGATAATTTGCAGTAATTTGCAATGTATTTTCATTCTTTCCTTTTCCTTTGTTTCTCTTATGCGTGACACAAATTGGAATGGAAAGTATTCTGGAACAGCCCAACAGGACTGACCATACAGAAACTTGTAACAGAAATCAGTCCTCCAATAAAATTTAAGTTCTAGGATGTTTCTGCTCATGTAACACTCAGAAAAATGTGTTACTGGCATATATTAATGTGCCTATGTACAGAAATACAGTCTGGAATACAGTGATTTACTGCTCTGTAAAATGATCTTTACATTTCATGCCAACAAAAAAAAAAACAACTTCACACTCTCAAAAAAAAAATTAGCTTATTCCTCTATGGAGAAAAGAAAGTTTGTGTAACTCACCAGTAAGAATTTCTTTCCTGACTTTAAAGGTATCAACAATGGGTGTGATAATGCCTTCAATGGTTCCAAACATACTTCCAAGTCCCAAATTTACTAACATGAGGAAGAACATGACTGACCAGAAGGGAGAAGCAGGGAAGTGGGTCATTGCTTCTGTAAAGGCAATAAAAGCTAAACCAGTTCCCTGAACTGCCTGTCAGTGAGAAAAAAAAAAAAATTATGTTATTGTTCCTGAACTTTTTTTTTGGTTTTGGTAGTGTGACAGTCTGACTTGGTAATCATGCAGTGTCATCAACTACATCTTGGAAGGCAGAGTGGGAAGTTGCTATCTAATATGCAGTTCTTCCACTTTATTAATACTATTTAGTGAAACAGTGGATTTGGCTGAGAATTTGTAAATTGATTGACATTAACAGTTCTTTCATAAAATTATAGAATACTAGGTTGGAAGGTATCTCAAGGATCATCTGGTCCAACCTTTCTCAGCAAAAGCAGCCTAGAAAAGATGGCCCAGCACCCTGTCCAGCTGAACCATATAAGTGTTCAATGCTGTGGAATCCACCACTTCCCTGAAGAGATTAGCCCAATGTCTGATTACTCTCATGAAAAATTTTCCTCTTGAGTCCAGTCAGAACTTATTTCTTTCACTGACAATTTTGCATGAGCTATTATAAAGGACTGCTACAAAATACACTCTGTTTTCTCCAGTAAGTATAAAAAAGACTTAATTTCTGCATCTTTGCTTCAAATTTAAATGGCAGGAATAGTACAGAAACTTTTAAAGTCTAAGTCACAGATTTTACATTTTATCTTCAGATCCTGATGCAACTATATAGAGATCAGTGTTTAAATATGCAAGTCTCTCCCTAAAATAAGAAAACTATAATTTCTTTTACAGATCTGTCTTACTGTAAGATTTCAAAACAGGATGCTATTCATTAAACAATTACCTGATAAGTAAAGAATGATTTTTTACTTTCAGTATAGTAGTATTTATATCTAAAAATGTATCTTAACATTGTAAGACATTGCAGTGTGAGGCATCGAATAGGTAAACCTCTGTTTAGTCTTTGAAAAAATCCTCGTGGTCTATTCTTCTAAAAAACAGAACTTTAAAAACTTCTCACCTCATAAAGGGAATGATATAATGATCAAAAAAAGTGAAGACTATATTAAGACATCAGACCCAAAAGTCCTCAAGTGAGCTGGAATGCAACCTTGTTTTCATTTGGGTATTTATAGATGCACAACTCATAGGTACATTGTACTGATACTCGCTGTAGGTACACTTCACAGTTCATTTCAGGCCTAAAAATACACATCTGTTCATATTCTCTGTATTTAAGACTTACTTAACACTCTCACCTTGTTAAGTTCATCTTCAATTTGACAAGATTTCAGACCAAGAGAATCAAACTCTTCTTCTTTAACTTTCTGTATAATGTCATAAACTAAATTGTAATCTTCTGCTGTAATGCTTGAGAAATTGATATGATGTGGGATCATATCCTGGCTGAGATTGCCCATTTTCAAAAGTTTTAAAATCTTCTCTGAATTCCTGTAAAACACAATGAAATAGAAAGATCAAACTCAGTGTTCTGTGTTAATTCATGAATGAAATAAACCATAAAAATAATGTAAAAAAAAAAATGGATATTCATACTGGATAACACATTTTTCATTTATGATATTGGCTTTGAAGCCCAGAACTGCAAACACCACCAAAGTTGCCAGCACAGAAGTGAAAAAATTGATGAAGGACACCAGTACAGCATCAAAATGGCAGTTGTTGTCTCTCTTGTTGTAGCTTGAAAAGGCAATGACTCCACCAAATCCAAGCCCTAAGGCAAAGAACACCTGAGTAGCAGCTTCTCTCCAGACCTTGGGCTCCAGCATTATTTCAAGCTGTTTGAAATTAGATATAATATATGTCAGCTATAATATGCATTTCTATTATATGAAATAAAACAACAGAAAAAAGATCAGGAAGACAATCTATATCACAAAATGATCATGCTCCACTACAAACGTATTTTCATTATGATAAAATGAAAGCTGAGGCATCTAAATTTGAGCAAACTTATGGGCCAGAATTTCTATTGACTTTATATTATCTAAATGTCAGAGAAACATGCTACACATTATGTTTCCAACAATGACACACTACTGGAGCTATGTAACTGAAATAGCAGCAAGTTACACTAAATAAGAGAGAACTTTTTTTTTTACAGTATATACTGTCTTTGATTTACAGTATATACTGTCTTTGATATTTGTTAGAATTAAGATGTATTTTGGGATAATCAACCCTCATAAATTCAATAAGTATGATGAAAGTTGCTTTGTTGTTACTTTTCAAACAAACATAAAAAAGTGAACATAAGATACACATGCTTATATGGAATTCTGTTACATGCAAATATATAAAGCAAAACGAAATATATGAAATGAACGCTGCCCATCACAAGCTGTATAGTCCACAAGTCAGATCTTCCTTAAGTCAGATGCCTTGAACTTCACCCAATATCAAATGGTATTTGAGGGCAAAACAGCTTTTTATCAAAAAAATTGAACTGTATTGCTCATTTAGAGGAACTGTATTGTTCATTCAAAAAAAATCTTTGTAACAAAGTCACAAGTCACCATTTGTCTACCTCAAATTCTTCTAGATACTGAATAACAAAAAATAAAAAAAACTAGATGTCAAACTTAAACATTAGATTTTCTCAAGCTGATTCAGGGCCTCCATTAATGCATATGATTTTTATTTTTTTTAAGCCCTAGGTTTACTGATAACAGTAAAACTAGAAAGCATCAACACAGATGACAGCATCATTAGACCGACTGTCTGACTCTGAGGAAAAATAAATCTGCTACTGTTGTAACATTTTGAAGAAATTTTCAGTTTTCCATGAAGATATAAATTTATTACAGATAGGTAGCAGATAGCCTCTTTAGTCATTTATATATAGATAAAATACAATATATTTGGGGAAAGAAAAGGTATGTACGGGAATAAACTTGTTCCTAACTTAAAATTTTTATTATAATTACAATGCACAAGTAGCTATTGCAAGTAGTTCAACCTGCCTGTATCACAGTCATGCCAGAGTTTTTCCACCAGAGGGAGCTCGAGGAATATGCAGAATTCTACCAAATCTCCAAATGGTTGAAATATCAAAACACTTATCACTTTCCTCAATGTATCATTTGGTACCATCAAAAGTATTGTGTTCTCAGATACACATCATCTAGACTTTCAAAATAAGCTTGTAATTGATTTCCTATTAGATACTGCTTGTGAAATTTTGGGAGCTCTGCATTTCAGCTTCAGTCCTACAGTTTTAACTGCAGCAGTTAAGTGGGTTTCTCATGTATCTTTCTTTAGGTTTTCTGTTAAAATTACTATTTAGAATTTCTGCTTTGTTCAACAACCATGCCAAACAGAGAAATTCTCCCCTTCTACATTAACCCTGGGCTTTCACATATGGGCACCACTGTGTGCCAGTCCTCTGCCATGCTGGCACAAGTCTTGTGGGAATGTGCTGTGATCGTCAGTGGTCAAAACATGGTCATTTGCTCAGCTAACTGAAGCTGAAAAAGATGTCTCTTCTTCCTCTCTCACATCTATCTACCTGAATAATTTTCAAGCTAGATTGGTTTAGCACAATTTTGTACAGTCTGCCTGCCCAGATAATCTGTTAGCACTATGGAGTAAATGGAACAACAGATGGGGCAAGTCTGAATTTCTTCAGGTAGTCTTATATGAACCTACAGTCCAAATTAGTGCTCAGGTACAGAAAATTATAATTAAAATACTGTTGAAGGTTTACATTCACATATAATACATGTGACATGGAGGTCTCCTAACTTAAATTTAAACCACAACTTAAATTTTGGGATACAGAACTAGAAACTCTCAGAATAAATTAAAAACAATTTTTCTTTCGAGATCATTTATCTGAACACTTGAGACAATTGTATAATTAAGTATAACGTAACTATAAAGTAAGCATCAGCTGTAACTTATTTTAAGTCTAACTCAGATGAAATAGTGAGTAGTGAAGAGGTGTTGGTATTCAAGGGAAGTTTTTGTATTTATATTCCTTCAGCATCTAGTGGTACTTCTCCAGTCAAAGAAAGGATTAACACTGTGGTTGAGAAACCAAATTATATTTTCAAGACATCTGTATTCCACCTCTGTTCTAGACATCCTCTCATTAGTAAGCATTACATTTTTCTGTTCCTCAGGTTTCCCAAACTTGCCTGAGCAGCCTGCAAGTTCCTGCAGAACTATGACTCTCTAAAGTGGTGACAGTGAGTGACATGGAGCACAACTGCACCAAGGTGATAGCTAACAAAGGTCATTTTTATAGAACGACATTTCTCTAGACTCAGAACACCTGGAGTCAAAACAACTGACAAGACCCTGTCATCTGGCATTAGCCACTGTGTGCATTGATTTTGATCATCTTATTATTTAGCTTTCATTTTTGAAATGTTAGTCCTGTTCTTCTCAACTGTATTATGAAATGGACCTGTTGGAAAGTGCATTTCACAATACAACATGAAGCCCAGCATTGTAAATTCCTGAGTAGGGCTCAAACTACTCAAACATGCTGTTCCTGTAGTATAGATACAGTTGCAAGCATTTGAGATGGGTGTGGGTAGAACTTATATCTTCAAGTTAAACAATGATTCATAACATCCCTTATCACCTCCATAGTTAGAAAATTTAAAGCCCTGTAAGGCATGCTCCTGGTAAAAATATTGGCAGTACAAAATGTATGCTTAGAACTGCTGCTATCTTGGCGTGTCAACCACAAAAAACAGGACAAGGAAAGCTGAGTGGTGAGTACTTACACTACTATTAAATACAGGTCTCCTGTACTTGGGGCTACTATGCAAACAGCATTAATTTATTTACAAAAAAGGAAAAAAAAATTGTTCTTTTTCAAAAGGGATGAGATAACTACGTAATGTCATGTGACAATTCAAAGTAAGGCACTGTGACATCCCAGGACAGAGCATTTCAATACGAGAGAATGGCAAGATATGAAGATTCACTTCATATTTGGAGCTCTCTAAACATCCTGAATCCTGTAAATAGCACTTTTAGTTGCTTTGTAGAGGCATCTAACTCCAGGAACCCTTATCTAAGGGAAGTAACTTTACCTAGACCCTTGGAATACTTAAGGGCCTTTGGACTTTAGGCCTTGATATTGTGCCACTGAGGTAAACAACAATTTTGTAATTTAACCCAACAGAAACACAGCCAAATGTTCTATGAAGACAATAAGCTTAAATGAGAGCATTCATAAATGGTCAAATTGCCACTGAAACTTTAATACTCTACAAGCAGAAATTAAGCACATACCTTAGGTGTGAACATGTGACGAATTCCATCCACTGACCCATTAAGGAGTAGTCCTCTGATCAGAAAGCATAAAAGTACCACATAAGGAAAAAGGGAACTAAAATACATGATCTGAAAAACATTAAGAAGAAATTTAACATGACATTTAATGTGGACTTTTTTTTAACAGCTTCATTCACTACTCAGTATCCTCTGGATACATGACTGTATTGATAATCATATGCTCCAAGAACTATGCAGAACACTTCCCATTCCCCTTGTCTCTGCAGAAGAAAGCAAATTCACATGACTATAATAGAAATTCTGTACTTTACTAAAATAATACAGTTGCCAGTGTTCACTAACTGATAACGAACCACTGGGCTTCCGGGGAAATTCAGTATGAATTCAATGAGATGACAATAAAGACAGAAGCAGACTTGTAGAAATGTTTTGCTTTACAATTGCACTTTGACTTAAGTACTGAGGATCGTAAAGATACGCAGTGTGCATAGGAACTCATTGTGTCTTCGGAAGGAAAGAAAACAAAGAGTCAATAGAAAGTACATGACCAGTGAATTCAATCACTAAGTAATGCTTACTGCCAAAACAACAAAAAATAGTAATCAAATCTGATCTTTCATTCCCCATCACTGAAAAGAAAACTTATTCTGTTTAGTTTAGTAAAATGATTCTCTGGTTAAACTCGCTACTTCTTTAACTGCAATGCTCTAAGGAGGCCACAGAAATTGGCATACCAGTGCCAAACTTTCTAATAGCAAAGAATTTTGATACTGGAACAAATTATTTTTCCTCTGAAAATCCCATTGAGATCAACAGATCTAGCAAATCATTCATTAGCCAACCCAGCTGGCTGCATGCAAAGCAAAGAAGACAAGGTGACAGTACTCAGATGGCAAGGGATGGTAAGCATTAGTTAAAAGAAACAATCCAGAATCCTACAAAGTAGCTGTGTTAATGACAGAAGCTTGCATACGTGGGTGCACTGCAATCATAATGTGAGTACACATGGAAACCTAATTCCTTAGACATTCAAAACACACAGACATGCTGCACAATAAAGCTGAGGTACTGTTACTTGCAACAATTATGCTGATGAGAAGTAAAATATTTCCTTAGATCTCAATTCTCACTATATTACTACAATTCCCTCTAAAATTACTGTAATTCTAATGCTTAACTAACATTCCTCTACTTGAGGATATACAAATACTGGGGTGAGTTCCCACCTGTTCCTACATATTTCATGAGAATAAACAGAGGGTTCAGTGAACAGAAATATCCTGAAATGCTTCAACATAAAACAATACCATGCAGGTAAACAGTATACTCACTTTTCCTGAAGACTGAATGCCTTTGATCATGGCTAAGCATACCATGACCCAGGCAGCCAGCAAGCAGATAGTCATCTTCCAATTTAAACCCCCACTCTCTGAAAGAGAGCTGGAAATATTCAGCGCTTCTCTGTACCAGTAATAAGTGGTTGCAGAACTTTTTTCACACTCTGGCTCCACAACTGTCAAAGAGATGTTAGCAAGTAAAGAATGGGTTTGGGAGACACATTTCATAACCATGTTCTACCAATTCTCAATATTTGTAATTGTGCCATCATCATTTACTGAGAAACTAAACTCACAAAAAAGTCTTAAGACATTCTCTAGAAGAAAAAGTAACTGCTATCAGTCAAAGGTTCTGGGTATATATTTTAAAACACCCCTTTGGGCTAATGTATTCCTCCACATTATGGTTAATCCTAGTCCAAGACAGAATTTATTTCTCACTTCACTACTAAATAGTAGGCAGGCTTAGATGAAGACATACATTCCACTTATCACACATAAGATTACATCATCTATCCATGACTTACATACTATGAAAACTTTCTCTCTGAAATGAACACAAATTTGAAAACATGGAAAACAAAACCTCGATTGTATCCACTTTGATAAGACACTCAAATAAACAGGGAATTAATTACTATTATAAACAGTAAAATAATAACATGATACCAAAGTGATAAGAAAAGGAAATAAATGGCTCCTACACAGTTATGTTAAAGGAAAGTTGCTATGTGTATTCCAGAAGTGATTTTTTTATTATACTGTAATTCTGTTATACTCATGTTTCCAAACAGGTTAAGAAACTGTGTGTATCTAGAGATATAACACATAAAAAGATTTCTTCAAAGAAAATGTTTAAGTTTTTGTAAATTATTTATAACTAACAATCAAGCACATAGCTAAGGTATGTCCTGAGTTAAGATAATTAAGGGAAAAAAAGGGAAAAATATACTAATTTTAAGCAACTTAACACAGATGTCAGATCTTCATTGAAATAACATATCAAAAATGATGTTATAAAATATAATAACTTTCTCTAAGATTAGTTCAGATGGCCTCTGCTGAAGTTAGCTGACACATTGTATCTTAATATTTAGGCAGAATAAAGAGTACATAAACAACCACTGTGGTTCAGTTAATGGACAATAGCTTGTGGACTACAGTCAATTTGACTGTGTGTCAACATTCACAAATACTGATTATTTCAAATAACTGAAACACATAACTCTGGAAAAAAACAATATAGAAAGGTACAACTTTTCAAATGTCCCTAATTATGTTCTTTATTCAAGTGGTAAATAAACCCAGAAAAGATAAAGAAAATTTAGGATCTGAAATAAAAACAAAAATAAATAATTCATATTTCAATAGCAACAATAATGCAAAATGTGTAACTGTTACAAGATAACCAAACTCAAGGAATAAGGAACTTTTAATGCTGTTATATAATAAGCCCATGAAAGATCATCCCATTACAGAACAACCCAATGATCAAATATCTCATCTATATTAATTTACAAAGCAAATAGTGCTTTTATCACCTTTTTTAATTGTATTTTTTCTCCTTTATGTTTCAAAATCTCAAATTTTATATATTTTATATAATTTTTAAGAACCTTATATTATTATAGACTTACAGGTATGAGATGAATTTTTAACTAAAGGACACTGGTCCCATGGTAGTGGATGCTGAAAAGACTGGGAAAAATAAAACAGACTCCATCCAATAATGACATTGTAGTATAGAGCCACAAAGAAACATACCTATTAAAAAAAAAAAAAAAAAAAAAAAGGTCAAAAAGTTACATTTCTAAAGCAAAATTAAAAAATCCCTGCTGAACTTCTGCATATTCTGCACATTTGCCACTGAACCCAATTTTAATTAAGTCAGAATAAAAAGGGAATAGTTTCTCCCATTTACGTATCTGACATTTTCTAAATTTTCATTTTTCTCTGTCTTTATCACATTACACCTATACTTTCACAGGCAGTTTTTTTGCCCAGAAGACTACTCCATTCCATAGCTCCTAATTTCAAAAGAACCATAAGACACAAACTGACTGGTTTAACAGACATTTTTAATGGACCAATTCAAGTTTTAAGATCATTGTAAACTGACCTTGACACCCGGCTACAAATAGAGGGCCTTTCCCTGCAGCAAAACAAAGTCTAAATTATGCAGCCTAAAAGCAAACCACACAATGTCAAAAAACTTACTACACAGCTTGCAAATCCGATTCCACCAAGTTTGGGGCTGATATAATTCCACACACCAATACTCCCTCGGCGTATCCGCTGCCCCACAGCAAGCTCCAAGAAAAAGAGTGGGATCCCTATTATCAGTAGCAAGATTAAGTATGGCACAAGATAGGCACCTATGAAGGGAACAAAGTATAAATCAGAGTAAATGAAAGAAGAATCATAACTTGACAGAACAAATGTGAAAACTCCTAATTGCTTCAAGGTTGAATTACTGTCATGCACTGCAAAGTTTTTTGATCACATGCAAAGAGTAATTTTACCAGAACCTTGGTCATACATCTTTGTAACATATTAAAAACCCAGACACACTGACTTTCTAAAGCACTGTAACATTTTTGAGGCAAACCTTACTGAAAGTGGGATATTATTAAAACTAGTTGTTCACTTGTGTGAAATTCTGGGCATTTGATCAAACTTTTTAGAAATATAAGCATCAGGAGCCGACTTAACACTTCTTAAAAAACCTTACACCTTGACTTGTATTGTAGATCCAGATCTTACAGTACTCACCAACTCTCTCCTTCAAGGCATATTTGAAAATGCAACTATTACTTCACTATTATGCAAACATATATGTAAAAAGAATTCCTGATTTTTGAGGTCTTATTCACATGAAGTGATCATACACAATCCTAACCGAAGGATGTATATCCATTTATTTCAGTAAGTCTAATTCCAAGCAAATATACACTAAGTGCAATGAAAAGTTCAGAGCCTTCTCCTTAATGTTGTGGAATACTTAGTACTAGAGCTAAGAACACATGTAGGCATCAGCAATTAGCAATGGGGCACTCAACTTTCTTTCATGTGCGACTCTTATACTGCAGTATAGACTACTGCGCTGGCTGGCCAACTAACTCAAAGGGCTTAGAATTTCTGTTTGCAATCATTGCTTAAGAAAAGCATTTAAGAGATGCAGACTGCAGCATGTTAAAGCAAGACCACAGAAGCTTAGACTCAGAGCTATTAACTTGTATTATCAGTCTATTCATCTCTGTAATCAGAGAGATGCTGAACAAAGTTCAGAAACTAATTTGACATTTACCCTCCACTCCAACTAAGTCTTAATTCAAGTTTATTTATCCAGTGTTGACTTTCTAGGGCTTGTTTAGGAGTCTATCAAAATACACTGTCATTTTCATATACCTAGTGGGCAGTTTATCTCATGGAATACAGTTTATTTTAGAAAACTTAAACTTCCCTAGGCTCAGGGAAGGTGGTCTCAGATGTTTTGGTACCATCCATTCCTATTCAGGTCCACTTGCTATTTTGCTCTTCATGAAATACACACTGATTGGACACCCCCTTCCATCACAAGTATCTTACAAAGATACAAAGCATGGAGAAACTGCAGTCTTAAGGCCAAGACTAATGGGAAAAAAAGACAGAAGAAATAAAACCTGTGAAAAACTAGGGCCCCAGCACAAGACATTGACCTGTTGGAAGGAGTCCAGAGGCAAGACACCAAGTTGATCACAAAGCTGAAAGACAGACCTGAGAAAGTTGGGGTTATTCAGCCTGGAGAAGAGAAAGTTCCAGAGAGACCTTACAGCAGCCTTCCTGTAGCTAAAGGGGGCCTACAAGGGAGCTGGAGAGGAACTTTTAACAAGGGCATGTAGTGACAGGACGAACGGACTTAAGCTGAAGGAGAGTAGGTTTAAATTAGATATTAGGAACAAATTCTTTAGTATATGGTTGGTGAGGCACTGAAACAAGTTACCCAGAGAGGTTGTGGCTTCCCCATCCCTGGAAGCATTCAAGGTCAACTTGGATGGGGCTCTGAGTAACCTGGTTTAGTGGAAGGTTCCTTGGTCGTGGCAGGGGATTTGGAACTAGATAATCCTTAAGGTCGCTTCCAGCCCAAAACATTCGACAACTCCGTGAAAAACTACTGGTGGACCAGACAAAGAATATTAATCTTACATACCTCACAGTCTACAGGCTATGTTAGCAATGAACTAGCTTCCGTGTTTTATTTTCATGACATGATAATATGCTATGCAATGATAGTGTCTGAGCAGCATTTGCTCAAAACCTATGCCAGGCTCTGAAAAATATACCTGTTTTGAGGTTACAATACTACCTTCATAGAGCCAAACATCATGGCCTATCTACCCATTTCAGCACACTACAGTGTCTACTGAAAGATTGTTTTTACTGAGGTAGCAGCTACATTCCCATTCAGTACTTCGGTGTCTCTTGTGGTTCATCTTCTATGTGCACATAATGGAAAGAATACAAAGGATTTACTTTCTACTAGGAAAAGAGAGACAGCAGAGACAGAAAGAAAAAAATGTGAGGGAAACTGAGGAACAGAGTAACAACCACATTCCAAAATGAGGGGTACTATCTGTCTTAAGAATATGTAAGACAAATACCATTAAATACCTGTGATTTATCATCAACATCCGCTCAAAACTTCTGCAAGGCAGAAGTCAATTCATATTGCAAGTGAGAAGCTCTGGTATCACTATCATTAAAAATCCGGTCATACAATTAATTGAAAGTCAACAGTACATAGTTTTTATATCATATAACTGTAAATTGATACAGTAATTGATACAGAGCTATTGTAAATGATACATTAGATCTTAATTAGGCAGGTGTGGCATAGCTGAGCAGAGACAAACCTAAACAGCTCAAAAAAAATTGGGGCCTAAGTGACTTACCCTGTATCCCACTGGATGACTGTACTAGAGCAGGAACTGAACCCAGCTCTTCAGTGTCCCAGTCCACAACCTTAATCACAAGGCTGCAAAGTTAAGCACATGTTTAAAGACTGGGTAGATGTGGGTATTTTATGGTGCAGTATGAATGTAAGTTGCAAGATTTATCAGTTGGATTCTACTAAATGAGTTAAATAAATGTGGTGTTAAATCTACATTACATTAGACATGACAAAACCCTGTAATTCAGCGTGGGTAGCCAGACAGCAGAGTTCAGCACTATACTGCTAGGTTTGTGCAAAGCACCTGAAGTGCTAGTCTTCTGCTGAGCTCCTTTCAGATCTTTCCCCTCCCCAAAAAGGACATAGGGAAAGTTGTGCATGTATGAGTTTCAGTATGATACAGTTTGGATGGAGCTGGATTATACAACTGTATATCACAGGTGCAAAGGGCTTCTGTGTCTAGAGTCAACATGAAACCACAGCCTCTCTGGGCATATATTTTGGTGAAGTCTTCCCTTGCAGCTAGACATACTTCAAAGTAAGACATCTTCCCTTCATCCTAAAACAGAATTACTATGGAAACAGCTCAGCATGTCTCTTACTCGTCTGGGCATGAAAACACGGGTCCTTGCAGTATTGGATAAGGACTATTTTCATTTGAATTAGAATAATAAACTATACACACTGGTCTTGAACAACATCCTCCAATCAGTTGTCCGCTACCTCTACCAGCTAAGCTGCCTTCTGAATACTACAATTCTGTGTAGTTCTGGATCTCCAGTTCTCGTTTCTACATATACGAAATTATTCTACTGTGAAGTCACTTTTTTTTGGCATATTTTGGCCTTAAACACTGGCTTCCATATTAAAAAAATAATCTCAACTTCATAAGGAAAAAACATACCTCTTCCTTCTTCAATAGAATGAATAACAATGATACAAGATTTCATGAACTGGTGACTGTTAACACTGTGCACAGCATTGCTTTGATTTCTTAATTTTTTTATTTAATCAAGCACCACAATGGGATAGCTGGTAAATTGTCTCTCTTGATATTACAATAAGTACTACATTTAACAACATTATTGACAGAAGTGGAATAACAACATTTCAATTTAAGCTCTTATAAATGCTTAGGAAAAAAATCATAAAATTACATGATTCATAGTGATTAAAGAGTTGGAAAATAATTTCAAAAGCAGTAATGCAAGGTGACATAACCATTAGCATCTTGATAGTACAAAAGAACTTTTCTTCTTCTAGCCATTTGTGATGCAACCTGAAAAATATATTAATTTTCCAGATTTGTTTCATCTGCTTCTGTGCGAGATTTTAATTGTCTAGTGTCCGATTTAATTCTTAGTCAATCAAGGTGAAGTTTATCACTGTCTTGAAAAGAGATCCCAGTTCTTATCACTTACTAGACTATTACTAATAGAATGCAAGCAAGAAGCTAACATACAGATGAATATCAAGTTATGTTCCATGTCAAATGCTAAAATTTTCAAAGTTATTACAAGCAGGCAACAAAACACTGTAGGTTAACAGTCTGCTAGGTTTCTGTAAGTGAAATTATTTACCACTACAAAAATACGAACTGCTTTTATCAGAAAAACTCTGATAGATGGTTTTATGTTGTATCTGTACTATCCTACTGACAGGATAGTCTTCCTGTCACTAGTTTCACTTAAAAATGTTCAGGTATGCCTTTTTACAAAACTGTGCTTAAAGGATGAAAATCCCCTTAGCCAATAAGCTTCAATGAAGAATTACACTTGCAAAATAAAACCAAAACATTTTCAGCACACTACAGTACAACTAAATTTCAAGTCTGATAATACAGAACTCACAAAAAAATATTGAAGTCATCAGTGAACTCAAGGCATGGAATATAAATTATTGATCAAAAGCTAAATAATAAAGCCATTGAATCCATACTCAAGTGTTGCAATACAAGGAAATGCTTTGCTTCCATTTCTCTTATATTAGGACAATCAAACTGCAGCTCCTAACAACTCCCTAGTCTTTAACAGTTTTTATATTTCTCTCTCTGCAGTTCTCCACTATAACTGTCGTGCTTTTTATAAAATCACAGAACTTTACTGTTTCATCTGCTGGTATTTCAGTAGAAAATTCAGACTATTTAACTGTAAAAACTCAGGATGTGACTCTACCCAGGTCAATCTTTTCAAAACATACTGATGATATGTTCTGCTATAATTTTCCCTACACTGCTCATAGTTTTTATCTGTTTATCATTGTTTACTAGTTCTTTTGACTTTTTACATCACAGAGATATTAAAGATTGACTTAAAAAAAATCAGGACAATTAAGTTAACGCTCACAAAAATACAACATTTAGTCTTTGGGTGTGCGGTATTTTGTGGACTCTTCACTTCATAAAAACACTTACTCATTTTAGCAGAACAGCTAATTTAATTTGCTTTTGTTACTTCTACTTAACTGAAAGAAATATTCTACTTCTGCTAATCCTAAAGGAAAATGACAATATTTCCTTTGTTTGAAAAAAGTGAAAGGTGTGCAAGCTGTTCTCCAGATGACAGCAATGAGCAGCAGGAAAATATAGGTCTAGTTTGTCACTACTTATTAGCCTTCTCAGCAAGACTAGGTAGATAGACCTGAGGGGCTCATTTTAAGGCTCACTGTCAATCACAGAAAGCAGAGGCAGCTCTAAACCTATGGCATGCTAACAGAGGTTATGAAACTGTTATATAGGAACTGTGCCTATCTGAACAAACACACGTATTCATCTTTATGTAGTAAAAGAGTAATAAACAAACTGGATAGTGCAAAATGGATATTAAAAACATTTAAAGCTAACAGAGCATACCCAGCTCCAGTGCAAATCACCTCTCAAGAATCAAGAAGAAAGAGCTTTTTTTATCTATTGGGCTGTAAAGAGTGGAAGAGGTCTCCCAATTGCCAGATAGGGACTGGGCATTGCCCATCAGGGGTAAAGAGGGTCTGTGGTGAGAACAGAGAGATCTATAGTCAGTTCCTCAAAACTTTACTGAACATCTTCAGCCCCTCACTCCCAGAGCTTAAAATTCCGTTAGGACTTCCTTCTCAAGTCAAGAAAACGAGCACCCTCAAGTGTGCTCAGTTACCTCCCAGCCTCTTTTTTTTTCCTTTCAATACATTGTGCATTACAGCTACATCCCCAGTGTGACAAGTTCATCCCATGCATGATAGCCTTTCCTCTCACCTCTCCCAACAAACACTTTTCTGGGAATGAGATAAGTGTGAATCAGCAAAGAGTTGCCCAGTCTAACTGTAACTTAGTTAACCACAAAAAATACCTGATGTTACTCTAAATATTTATGAGTTTATATTAATTAAAGCAAGAGGAGAAACTGTTAAATAATCACAAGAAATAGAGTGCAGGAAACTGGTTTGGTGGTACAGACCAGACTCAGAAACAGAGACTGCAAAAATACCCAGGGACCCCCAAATTCTTTGTGCAGTGTAGCACTACACAAGTTATTTTTAAAGATGGTATCACAGGTATCTCAGTGAAGCAGCACAGAGCTCTGAGGTCAGGATCGTCGGCATACCACAGGCCATAGCCATTAACAAACTAAATCTCTACAGAAAAGAAGGAAGGAAACACCCAATTTTTTTCTGCACATAATCCTTGAATAACATATCTATTTGGGCTAATCTGACTGTGCCTTATCTATGTTTATTTTGTTAGTTTTGCTGTTCTTGTCACGGAGGTTTAAAAAGAAGACAAAACTGAAGATTACTACACATTTAGGATTTGCCTTTTCATTTTACCGGTGGCTTTGGAGCACAATATTGGAAGAAACCTGTGAAGCAAAGTAATGATAAATGAGTAACTATGTTTTATACTTCTTTTTGGTTTAAATTGGAACAGGATTTATTGGTTTACCACTTTGTAATATATTCCCCTCACCTGATGGTATTTGCCAGATATAAGTTCCTTAAACACAGGGAAGAAAATGAAAAATGTTTGGACTATACTGAAGGTGGAGACATAGTCATGCACTTCATAGAAAGGCTGTTCACCTTATATTAAGAGACTTCAACAGGTATTTATAGTAAAGCTTTATCAGCAGAAGATTACAGAACAGTTCTGACACTGATACTTAGAATGTGTTACATAAAACCACTCTAATTTTACCTAGAATAAAATACATTTGAAATAATATATGTAGGAGAAAAACAGAACCTCATATAAAATGTGTGTAGGTTTTCTTACCATGTGTTTGAGGTTTTCCCTCCCTCCCCCTATTCTTTTATACACTTGCGAGAATTATCCATCCATCTGTGTACACATAAAAAAGCACCAATGTACTTTACACATTTCTAAGTTTTGTGTCACCTTCTCCATCTTGCATTATGATTAACTTGAAAAATCTAGCAAGCTTTAGCTCTAATAACCACTTCCTTTTCTCTGTTGTTCAGAAGGCTGCAATTTGCTAAAATGATGCAAAATTATTGTTAAAAGCTAAAAACATCCTTGTCTCAGCCACGTGCAGAAAACATATCACCACAGACTACATTACACATCCAAGTTCCTGCAATCACAGCACAGGAGAAAACCTTCAATCTGAAGTGACATTATAGTTATTTTTTCAAGTTTGAGTAATGAAGTGCCATAATCCCTGAAGGTTGGTTGGTTTGAGGTTTCAGGGGTTTTTTGATTTTTTTTCTAAAATGAGAAATTATTAATTCCTTTAATACATTTATATTTGATCTGAATTAAATTTACCGTCACTGGCAGAGTAACTTTAAAAGCACCTGACAGCATGAAACTAACACCCTAAGAAGCACACTAATGGATCCTTTCTGTTGGTTCTAAGAAGAATCCAAAGGGCTTGCAAAAGTAGCAACTAACTACAATAAACACTGACTTTAAAAGGGACACATCTACACGAAATAAACTGTTGCAATGCATTATCCTTGAGACTACATCTTGACACCATATTCAGGATGAAATTATAGAGAATATAAACATTTTCATGATACACTTTAAACTATGAATCATTTTGTTTCAAAAATTGTTCATTAACAAATGGGTTTTTTTTCAACTAATAGTGATAAGTGATTAGTTCTATACCGTGTCTAGTAGTCTAGACAGGATTGCTATCCACTGAAAAGCTACAGGTTTTGAGAAACTACATTCAACATGTTCTCTCAGTTAATATTAGTCATAGATGAAGAAAATTTTAG
The DNA here is from genome assembly GCF_001715985.3 of Manacus vitellinus. Lineage (NCBI taxonomy): Eukaryota > Metazoa > Chordata > Aves > Passeriformes > Pipridae > Manacus > Manacus vitellinus. Next base: position 25,891,675 of record NW_021940682.1, on the reverse strand, counting down.
GTTCCACACAAATCATTAATCAACCACTTAATGACTTACTCTCCAGAATAAAAGAGAAAAAATGGCAGTTAAATGAGTGAAAAAAAATTTACAGTAACTAAATATAAAAGAATTTAGACTTTATCCTGGAGATAGAACATTTGAAAGTAGAAACTTCATTTTTACTGCTTGAACTGAGAGAAAACAAATTGAGAATTATACATTTATTATATTTTAAGTTCATTTCTATCTTCCTTAATCACATCAGTTGTGTCATTCAACTTCTGAAATTCACCATGAGTAAAATGCTGTTCTTTACTTTCTATACACATTCACTTTCTGTATCATAAAAAGTGATCAGTTTGTTTTGAATTCATCTCAGCAATTAGCTACAATAGGATGTGCCTTAATGTAGTATAGCAGGGTACAGTATAGCATAGGATAAAAAAAACTAATCCTGCACTCATAGAGGAAGGAAAGTCTCTAGCCTCATACTTCAAACTGCATACAAGACCATAGATGGTCAATGAACAAACAGCCTGATGTTACTGTTCTAAGTGAAAGGTAACTTGTTATTTAGGAAAATAGTTAACCGTCTAACAGCACAAGAACAGATGCTGTCTCTTAGTGTAATGATTTAAATTATTCATTATCAGTAAAAGAAAAAAAACAAACGAAACCTTTTTCCCCCCTCCTACAGAATTTTGGTCTTTTTGTCAACAGTAAATCATGAGCAAATGGTCAGGAGTTAAAAGCTAAAAAGCTAGGAAGTTAAGGTGTGAAGCTCAGTACTGCTAAATTCTAAAAGACCAAAAGCCTTGATTTATTGACCAAGTACTATAAAGAACACTTTAGCACAACAATAACCAGGTCCAATATAATGCAGCCCTCCATAAAAATGTGTTTTGCTTAGCCGCTAGCTTGACCACTAGTTAAGGTCATATCAAGAACTTTCACTTGTAAAATGAGGAAATGGCATCTTAGAAGAATCTGCTACTAACTTAAATGGATACCTCTTTCTAAATAAAGAGAATATGGGTTTTTCCTCATAGGTTCTGGTAAAAATTAAAAGAAAAACCTGACAGAAAAAGCAGGTTTTACTGTGCCTATCTTTGCTAACTTCAAAACCTGCAAGGTTAGCATCATCATTTAGGTACAACTAGTTATATCACAAAACTTACCTCCACCATTTTTCTGACACAGATATGGGAATCGCCACACATTCCCCAATCCCACAGAAAATCCAACTTGAGCAAGGATATACTGGAGTTTGCTGTTCCAAGCAGGTCTTTCATCTTCTACATCTGAGCCTTCTTCAACATCTACATCTTTTTCTTCCCGGTCATCAACCATAAGTTCACTCTTCTTAAAGGCATCATCAGAAGAGTCCTCATTAGAGAGCAGGTCCTTAACTGACTCAATGACTTCATCATCTAATTCTCTTTTCACTACCTTGCTGTTCTTAGGCATTTGTAATACGAGACAAACACCAAGAAGGGAAGTTCAGCTGAGACAGACAGACAAACACTGAAGTAAGCTCTCCCTCTGCTTGGACAAAAATACTGAAGAAACAGATTGAAGACGGTGCCTGATGAGTCCTTGATACCAGCGAATCAAGAGTAATGACTTCTGTTTCTGAACGTTTGTTCTACCAAAAGTATCTGTGGGGGAAAAAAAATAAAAAAAGATATTACACTACTATGCAGAGGAAACTTAATTTTGAAATCACGTGCTTTGTTTTACCCATTTCTGCTTAATGATTTGACAAGAGGAGAAAAAGAGAAGGAAGGGATGTTAGCCACTTCCAAACTGTAGGAAATAATTGGTCTTAAATATTTATATAGAGTACATTTCATTCATTTGCTGAGGGTTTTGTTTTGGTTTCGTTCCTAAAGACTGATGGGCTAATTGCTCGTATTTTGATAGCATAACAAGATTCTTCTTAGCAGGCATAATGGGATATGCACTTTACATAAAATTTAGGAACCCAATTCCATTACTTCCTGACTTTACAGTTGTACTTGAATTTATTAAAAGTATATTTTAACCTAAGTAGATTAAGTTGTTCAGTCCATTTCAGAAAGTCATGCATCAATTAAAATTTTTATATATGGTATGCACTTGGGGACTTATTTTCCTGTTATTCTTCACCAAGGAATATATAATCACAACCATAGTTTCGAAGGAGAGATGCTCATCTCTTACGAGCTTTGATGCTTTAGATATTTTTAATTATTTCCTATTTCTAAGAAACTATCTGAAATATCTGAAAAGCCATAACCAAATACACTTAAAAGGCCTACTGTTTCAAACTTATATGTACGGAGACAAAAATGCCCACATTTGAATATGTGTTTTTCTTAAACACAAGGAATAATTTAAAAAGACAGTCAGACTTGCTTGCAGCTGCTGTACTGAAGGTAACCATAATATTTTGGGGAGGAATGTTTTTCAGTAAATTCTTCTCTAATCACATGGGATAAAACTAGTATGTGCAAAGCCATCTGCACAATTAAGAGTCTTAAAAGGGATTTAAATTATGTGTTAAGCTTCATGAAAGCCCTAAAGAGGGTACACACAAGAAGTCTAATCAAGAACTGCTAACTGATGAGAGTCAGAAATTACTCCAGGAAACATAAGACCTTTCAGCTTTTGCTTATGGACTTGCTGCAACATCTGGTCTGTAGTACAAAGGCTGTATCATGTCCTGACAAACTCTCATGCAGTGGAGAACTGCAAGGTACAGTTTGCACAGGAACTGAGAGATGAAGCACCTCATGGCTGCTTCTGTGACAGACCCAAAGGAAAGACGCTAAGCCCCTGGAACGCAGCACAAAGCTTATCAAGATGAGACTTTACAGCAACAGAAATAAAACCTCTGCCACCACAAGTACTATCACTAGCCTCCTAGCCAACAGGGCAATTACCTTTTCCAATAATTTCCAAGGATTTGGAAGTTGAACTTCACTCCAGTTGCCTACTGAACTCCATTGTAACTTCTTTTCACTCATTCCCTAGACTCCCAATACTGTCTTCTCACTTTTCCTTCTGTTACTGCCTCCTCTCAGCAACTGCAGCTCTGGCAGTCAGCCCAAATTTTTTAAGCACAGTAGAGCCTACTTGGCTTGTGATCTGTTTCATGTTCACCAATGTCACTGGAGGGTTCAGGGTCCTATAAACCGTCCTTCTGCCATGCAGTGGAACTAGTATTAGGCTTTGACTTGATACCAGTTCTTAAAAAAAAAATTAAGCATATGAGCTATACACAGAACAGTAGAATGGGGAAAGAGAGCTGTTTAGACAATAGAGAAATCTTAACACAGTATCCTTCATATCTGGGCTAAATAATGTCTGTTTGAGCCTCTTTTTATCTGTTCTGTCCTTTGCATTGCGAAGTCTTCAAAGGACTCCACCCTCTTGTAGTTCATATATGATGAGCTCTTAGCTCTGACTGAGATACCTATGTAGACACGAAATGTATACACCAGTAATACATTATATTGAAGCATTTAAGCAGTCCTAATGGAGCTTTGGACTATAAACCACAGCATCTGGTACTTCAAACACTACTTTTAGTCACATTTCAAACATTTTTTTTCCTTTTGTTCCACTGATGTAAATTAGAGCAGCTTCTCAGTTCCTGTAATTAGTAACAAGCTCAGGGATTACATTAAAATGAAACAATTTTTTCTCTGTATTTAATATAACAGCTGCACATGTGGAACTGTCTGTAGGTCTGAAATCCTTCTCTAACTGCAATAAGCAAAAGAGATTTTCAGTCAAAAAGGCACAAGTCATCCATTAGTATTTACTGAAATGTTCTAAAAGGTCATATCTATATTAATTATTTCAGATTCAGTAACTTGCAGGGCAGCAATATGATTTACCTGGAGCTCTCACAATTGAGTCAATTCCACCAGAAATTGCATCATTCTATCCTATCATGCATTAAACATTGTATTGCTACACTTCAAGATAAACTAGGCTTGATACTTTTACGCCTAGCATAATACCGTATTAATTTCCCTTTAATTAACCTTCCATTAAGCAGGACATTATCCACAGAACTACCATTATACAGACTTGCAATACTTGCAGGGCTTGAGAAAATGTGGGAGACATGCTCAGCAGAATGGTCCACGGTTTTAACAGTACTGGTTTTCTAACTGAATATGTTATTATTGGCCAGACTGCACCAAGGATACAGGACAGTCCTTCAGGACACATCACAAATCCAAAGGCAGTCCTCAATTATCAGAGTTAACAACTTGGTCTCTGTATTAAAGGAGTTGGTACTAAACCAAAAGAGGAGTCCTACCTCACCAGATGCTACCATCAGGTACAAAGGTTTGAAGTGTGGTCCCAGCTGGTTTGTGCAAGGACCCTGCCAGTCTATGCTCAGTGCTCCCAGATCACAGTCAGTGATGTGCACAGAAGCCTCTCTCTTTGATCCAAGTTAAACCCACGCAGAAGGCTGATATCAAACTACTCAGCTCAAGCTCAGTCTAGATATGAATGCTCCCGAGTGAAGACTGAATAGGGAGAAACTGAATAAGGTTACTCACCAGCACAGTTTAGATAAACATGAACCACTGAACAAGCTTGCTTTCTCTTTTTTTCCCCCCATATCAGAGTATTGAACTTTAGCAATTCAACATATAAAATGTTATTTTAGGTTCCCACATCATTTGGATGTAGTCCAGTATTGAACTGAAGTTCTTCATCAGCATCAAATTAGGAAATATCACACCAAATTCTCTTAAACTCCTTCTTCAGTTAGTTCCACCACTAGTTACCTTCTACACTGCCCCATGCAGTAATACGGCATTATGTGATGGACGTTTTCTCCTAAGTATCATTTAAAAACTTAAATAACAAATCACCATTTTACTAAGGATTTATAAAACTAAGTATTGTTACATTAGGACTCCAAGTCCTAAATCCTGTCAGGAATTTTAAAACATTACTATGCTATTACCAGTACCTTGGATTAAAAGTAAAATGTCTAAAATATCATTTAGCCCTATTAAAGCTGTTTGTTTGTAGGTTGGAATTTTTTTTTCTGTCTTGGATTTAGATCATGGAATTTGATCAACTGGTTTAGCTCTGATTTCCAGGCAGTTTGTCATCCTTTTCGTGACTCAAATGACATCACCTGTCAGATAAAACACTGAAGGGAAATTTTTATCATCACATTTACTGAAGAATATGTTTCTCTGGACTTTTACACAGCTGAAATAAGCAAATAAGGATGGTATCCCTTTTTACATGTAAAATTACATCTACAAAAAAAATCTAAAATTAAACGGACAAGTCTCTGTATTGTTTGTGGGAATTTAACTGAACGGAAACTGATAAACAGCTAGAGGAAATTGGTTCAGCTAGAAGAACATTTAGAAAATTATTCCGTCAGTGAAATAACACCAATCTATAATCTGAGTTAGCATAAACAAATTTTTGGAAAAAACTTACTAAACCAAACACATAAGCTAGATTTTGACTAGGTCTTACTAGCATTGTCCCAAATCTTCATTCGTGAAGCCTAGCCACGATGACTAGCATTGTCCCAGATATTTTAAAATCTATTTCTTTCTCATAGTGGGACATAAAACAGAGTGAGTCTTTTTTGACATATCAAGCAAACTCTAGACTCCAACTTTCTCTCTCAAAACACAGTGAGAATTTTGTTATTCTTCTATGGAGGAAGAATCAAGCCTTAATGCATCAGCATGCAGAAGTAAAGTAACCTGATTAGACTGCCACATTACTAGCAGATTAAGCAGTAATAATCCCTTGCAACAAGGAATTCAGACCCAAAATAGCTCTCTGGGAGATCCAGGCTCACTAGAGAATTTTTACTTCAGTTGCAGGCCTGCATTCAGAAATCCTGGCAAATTCACAAAATCCACTGACCAAACTGCAAGCATTTGCAGTAAGACCCAAAGGAACTTCATTAGTCAAAGCACCAAAAGACACACTGAAAAACTTCGCTTCACACTCTTTTCTCACAGTCTTTCTTGTATGGAATGTGTAGTAAGGGAGTTATGCTGATTCTGTCCGACACTCTCTGCTCCTCTTCACCGTTACACTGGTAATGAATCTTGTATCAGGCTCCTTTCGACACATCTCTATCAGACAGCTCTTCATGCCAATATACAGGCACCCACTAGAAGAACATATACTTCTAGTTGTCTCAACTGTGTAATACAAGTTAACAACTAAAAGTTATGAGGCTGGAGATTTTGCCAACATGTACAGAAAAACAGGCACAAAAAAAGTCTCACCAATTTGAAAGTATAAATGAGTACAACTGCCCCATGCATTTGTAAGGTAATTTCATGTTTAAAACATCCCACAATATTATTGCAACAACTAACTAAATGTTAAAGAACTTCTAGCGTTGCTTTTCTGACATAAATTACAACACAATAATTTTACATTGTGTTCCTTTTTAAAACCAGCAGTTCCCTCTGAAAAGGAAAGGCCAAAAAACTCTCCATTCTTTTCTAACACAGTGTACTTTTTTAGATTTTTATAATCTTACTTTTACATATGATGAAAACGTAGCAATTTGGCAAAATTACCTACATTTAATTTTTAATGCATTACAAATAATCCTCAAATCTTCACTGATCAGTAACTGTTTCAATCTTCAATATGAGTTGGAAAGAAAGGGGAAAAAGTTAAAATCATGAGTTCATACTTCATAAAAGACTATAAAGAAAGTCCAGACTTTCTAGAAGGTTATTGTCATATCATAAAACCAAACAAAAAACACAAACAAAAAAACAGACCAAGAAAAGAATGGGTACCTTTTTAAGTTCAATGTTTGTCATTAAAGGAATAAAGAGATCAATGTTCTGTTCTTCAGAGCACTGTGTTCTTCTCCTATGAAGTAGTTAACATACCAATATGCTACACGAGGGTAGCAAAATGCAATAAAAAGCTGCAGCCAGTTCACATTACTTTAATCTCGGCTTTGAAAAAATGCAGTGTACCAGCCCAGTCCCACAAGCTTACGTCTCACATTCCTGTTCACCAAATCTTCACCTTGACTCCCAATGAAGAAACCAGGATGATTCAGCAGAGGACACAGAACTAAAAGTCAGAATCCTCATCATGGTATATGTTCACAGAAGATTTTTATTGATATTCATGCCAAAGGTTTCAGTCTGTATGAAATCACTGCAGGAGAACTATACGCAAAGGTAAAGAAGAGGAGCCTTTGCACCAAAAGGAAACCTACAGAATGCATTTTAAACATGAGTCTATGAGCTGGGAAGAAGTACAATAGGAACAACCAATATAGAAAAACAAAAACCAAAATTTTAGGAGTAAGGGACTGCTGTGAGTCTACAAAAAGGAATCTGGCCACTGGTGCAGACTGGCTTAGAAGAACAGCTAATGACCATCACATTTGAGTGAGAAAGAGAGGAGGAAGACTGCAGGAGCAGACCAGGTTTTGTGGGAGTACTGTGATTGTGAAGAATGGCTATCACTGGGGGAATCTGTGTACAGATAATTATTTCAGCAAGAGTTACACTGTGTTACAGTACTCATTGCACAGACTGAATTACTGCTGCAATGCAGCATTGTGTTCTTTGGCGGAAATAGGAATATGCACCATAGCCTTTTTGCCTAGCCAAGCCCATTTGTATCTATCTACTGAAGCAGCCATTATGCTGCTCTTCAGCATGAACTACATGATCTAGCATTTTGCCCTACCTAGTTTAATACAGCCTGTCAGTAACAGATAGAGATTTGATAGGTGCTTATCGTAATTATTCTACACAAACTTGCATTAGCATGTCTCAGAAAACATCAGTGAAGAATGCAGAGAAATCAATGTTATACGTACACAACACCATTAAAAAAGGAGCTCTGTGGGCTATGGGAGACTTGAAAGCATTAGAAAAAGTGAATGTTTTTTATTCTGTTGTCTATATAATGAAATAATTTACACTATAGCAAAACTATCTAAAAATGCAAGACTAAATTCACACCTTCTGCAGATATAGGTAGTTACACAGACTTCAGTAACACTGCATTTGTTTCATATTGTTGGGAAGTTTATTCTCAGTTCCTACAAAATGTTCTTCCTGGCTTCATCTTACATCAAGACCCTGCACAGATTCAAATGCAGACAATTTCTGTCCCAGATTAGTCTCCTTAAACTTTAGTTAGAGGAGAATACTTTCTACTATTATAAGACAAACAAAATGATTTGACAAAAATAGCAAAGTTTCTTTCTCAGGATTGTTCATTATCAATAGACTTGATCTTAACAGCTTGTATTACTACTTTCAAATCACTGTCCAAACAGAAATACTTAAGAGACAGATTGTTACAACCTAGAGCTCTTAAATGTCATTTTGCTCTTTTCATTGAACATAAACTCTAAAGATTTTATTGCTTTACTGTAGTTTCTCACCTGCTTTCACAGATTTCTCAGTATTTGCTTCTCACAAATCAACTTCAGTTATATACTTCACAGACTTACAGTATGAGCTAACTGTAATCTCCATCCTATTCAGATGGAGAAAATGTATCACTTATTCTGCAGTCTTTTATTTACATGTACTTTATTGAAGAAACAAATTCAGTAGTTACCACTCTTCCAGCTGAAGACAAGTAAAGTAATCTCACCAACTATGAAAAAACTCTACCCCTTGTTGGTCAAACTCGCAAGGTGCAACTACTGGCAACTTGAAACAAAATCTCCATTTTGTAACTTCACCATATAAGATACAAGAGGACCATGGGTTTATTGTACAATCTTATCACAGTTCTCAGAAGTGAGAGGATATAAAAGTATATTTAGTATTTCATTAAAGTACTAATGTTAATTTAAGTCGTAAAATCAAGTACTGAAAGTTTGACTTTATCAGACACATAGTTGCCCTGAGACCCTAATTGTCTGCCCTCAGTTTACTTGTTTTACAAGTAAATCAAGCAGTCCTTGGGAAGAATTTCTGTGATTATTTCTTCCTCTGTTTTTTATGCATAAGCAAACAAGCTGAACTGATCATAGATGAGTTAGCAGAAATCTTACTTCCTCTGATTATTTAATTTCATTATATAAATCATGCTTTTAAGTAATGTTACAATAAATCCCTATGTTTTTAAAAAGAAACACTGCAAATGTCTTATTGGACTTACCATCCCTTCTCCATTTTGGCTTAAGGAGAGCATGCTGAATCATTAACACTGCAGTACACATTTCTGACTCTTGAAATGCAAAAATACCGTTTGCTAGCAGCAAAAAACTATTTTCCCAAATTGGGAAGTAGACTAGTGGCACCATGACTCAAGGCACTGCTGTCCACAGCGTTACATAACCTTTTCCTTTGCTTTCTCCCGTACAAATAAGGAATCCCTAGTCTTAAGAGTGAAGGATAAGAATGCAGAGATCTGTTTCAGTGTAGACATATGGGAAGTTCAGCCCAGTTATTGCCATCGCCTAAAGCAACCATTCTGGTAGTTACCACCGTGCTTTCACATTACTTTGTATGGGCTTGCCAGGTTTTGTGCTTCCAGCTCTTCAGTAGAATAGCACTGTTTTGTCAATGATACTTTTTTTCCTAAAATATTTGAGAACGTTTTTCCAATAATGGCAACGTTACTTTGAATCAATTTTCAAGGAAGAAGGGAGTTGCTCAAGATGCCACCTGCTGATATGTCAAAGTTATTCTGCAACTGAGAATTCAGAGATCTTTAAAGTCACATGGAAAAGCTGCTACCATTGCTATGGTGATCTATAAAACACAGGACTGAAAACTGTCCTTCTAAAATCAACAGGTATTTTGTCTTTTAATTAAGAATACTATTGCTTGATATGAGTGAAACAGCACAATGGAAAGTACTTGGGGATACAGGTGAACATGTCCTTATATTGTGTAAACTTCTGGTTGTACTCTAGAGAATTTCAGAAAAAAGTCTTCCCAAAAAGATTCCTACCATGAATACTTCCCAAGTGCTGTAATTCCTTGCCACCTGAGCAGCAACTACTCCAACAGATCTTAACAATGCAATTTGTATCAAAAGGAATAGCAGCAATTAGTAGGTTGTACTTCTGAATAACCTGTGATATTTTTATTTTCTGACAAATTCAGTATTTTAAAAGTTTTGCGCATACAGGCTTTTGCAACGTGAAAAGAAAAAAAACTCTCTAAGAATAAGACATGAAAGGTCAACAGGAATCAGCTTATGCCGTAAAACTAGTTTCAAGATGCCTTGGCAGTTTCACATACTCAAGTTGCACTACTGGTGACACATTTGAACAGCTATATCTGTGCATTTCTCATGCACAGATCAAAACCCATGGGACTTTTTGTTCTTGAGTCTCAACTGCACAGCTGAGCCCAAAGGGAGTGTCTGATAGGCACTGAATGCAGGCTGTAATTCTATCATTATCTTAAGATGGTCTATGTGCAAACAAAAATTTTCTGTATGAGCCAAGACAAAATTAAGCAATCTTTCCTAAGTATTTTTTACCGTTTCCTTTTTAATGTGATGCTGATAATGGGAAATACACTGCTAAACAGAAAGAAGCTGAGTATGTTGTCATTATTTTTTTAATCAAATGGAGTAAGCTGGCTGCAAAATACATCCAGTGTACATCAGATAACAAAATCTTTACCTTATTTATAATTTTCTTTGGAGAGGGGAAACAGAGAATTGGATCCCTGTCACAGCAACTCATCGACAGTGACGTACTACTTAAAAATTATTAGGCTTCTCTTAGAAATCCACCTTACAGCAGTGAATTTGTTATGTAGCAATACCACATGGAAAATAAAATGGTGGATGTGGTCTTTTACAAATAAAACAAAGTGCAATTTACTTTAACACATCAAATCCCATCACAACCCCTCATTTGGCAGGTCAGTGTGACTGTGCAGCCACATTTCAATCGTCTCATTTACTTCCACAACAAAAGCAACAAAATTCTTCTTGTGTAGAAATTCCAGTCTGCTCTAATACTACAAAAATGAGAACAAAACCAGTCAACGTGAGCATAGAAAATAAGAAGGATTAACAAGCAAATCAAAGAGAAGAAGAAGAAGGAGAAAACTGAAGGTCTGAATCCAGTCGGTGGATATGCCGTCGCACACGGTGGGCTGCAACCATCAAAATCCCGAACAGAAAATAAACCCAAGAGGCACGAAGGTAGGGAGAAGGTCCTCATTACCATACCCACCCAAACATGGCTGACACCGGGGCGCACCAGCCCCCCGCCCGCCGGGGTTGCCTCCGCCTTCGCGGGGCGAGAGACGCGGGCGGCGCTGCGCTGGGAGGCACCGGGCCGGGCGACGCCCACGCTCCGCGGCAACAATGCAGCGCCCGGGCCCGGCCCTTGCCCCCGGCGGCGATGGTGCCCCGGGCAGCTTCCTCACCGCCCGGCACGGTGAGGCTCGCGCCCCTGCCTACCAGAGCCCGGGGCAGCCCGTGCGGGGAGGCGCATCTCCACGGTGCTCCCGGGATGGAAACAGCCCTCGCCCCCGCTCCTTCCGAAACACGCGCTACACATGCATTCGAGGTGTTTTACGCAACACGCGGGAGATGAATGAAATTTCTTTCACTCGCGGTAGAAAAAGGATGTAAATTCTTCGCCCTTCCCAATAACAATAACTGAAACAGCCCTGTACATCCTTTTAACCTACCGCCGAGTTAAAGCACATGGGCGGCTTCCAAGGGGCGCTCGCTATTGTTTCCCGAGGGCCGGCTCTCTCACCACCAGCGAGAGCTGGCGCCGGGGCTATTGGTGAGTCAGCGCTCTCTGGTGCTGGACGAGATCCCCCTTGCCCCCCGCAGGAAGGGGCAGCGGCAGACAGGAACCCCCCGCCACATCATGCCCTTTCCCGCCCGGCGACGACACACGAGACCGGCGGGCCGCACGGCAGCGCTGCGGAAAGCCCGGGGCCGCCCGCGCCCAACTGCCGCCCGCCGCCCCGCGCACACCCGCACAGCGCTCGCCGCCCTGCTGTGCCCGTGCCTTTTTCTTGCCTGCCGTGCCGGGCCTTACCTCCGCAGCCTGGCGTCAGCTGCGGAAAAGGGGGTCGGGTCCCCCGCGGTGCCGGATGCGAGCGGGGCCGTGCGAATGGGCCGAGCCTCAGCGGCGGGCAGGCGGCGGCAGGCCAATCTGCCCAGCCCTCCTGCGGCGGCGTTTAAAGACAGACATAAAAAGCGGCGGGGGGGAGATGAAAGGGAGAGGGCAGCGCCGGGCCGGCGGGAGCCGCCCTCCTAGATCGCAGGAGGAGCGTCGCCTCACCACCCCACGCCGCCCCCCCCTCGCCTTGCAGCAGCATCTCCTCGCCGGAGCGGCGGGAGGAGGTAGACGCGGCAGCGGGAGGAGGAGGGAGGCGCCATCAGCAGCGCCGCGCCAAAATCCCTGCGGCCACGCTTAGGCACCGCGGGTGCCTCATTTCTATGCTCATCTCTATCCTCTGCCGCCTTCGCTCCCCGCCCGAACGCGTGACGACTCCCAAGTCCCTTGTGCCGCTCACACGGGCTGCGAGCGGCCCGCCCTGGGCTTCCTGGCGGCGGGAGGGAGGAATATGGGCAGGGGGTGGCCTCCGGGGAGGCCTGGAGGCGGGAAGTGGGCACACAGGTGGGAGCTTCCTTGGGGAACGTGGAGGTTTTCCAGAAGAAGAGGTTGAAGGGGAATGAGGAGTGTGAGTCCCAGGAAGGAAAAGGGGGCAACCAGGAGCAAGGGGGCGATCGCAGCGAGTACCTCTGTGTGCTAGAGTCCGGGAGGCGGCTGGGAGCGACCACGGGTAGAGAATCACAGAATATGCTGAGTTGGAAGGGGCCCACAAGGATCATTGAGTCCAGCTCTTAACCCTGTGCAGGACTGTCCCCAAGAGTCACACCATGTGCCTGAGAGTATCATCCAAACGCTTCTTGAACTCTGGCAGGCTTGGCGCTGTGACCACAGTGGACTGAGTAGGAACAAGCCTAGAGGCTGAAGGAATGGAGAGTGGTTGTCATTATTACTGGTTAAAAATCATACCTCAGGTTTATGGTCTTGAACTTCCAGGACAGTGATTCAGACCTCTCTGTAAAATCTGTTGCGTATTTCAATAAAGACAGTTTCTTGTTAAATGAGCCTTTTGCATACAAGTATCATTAATATTCTCAGTGCATGTAAATGACATTTTTTGGCATGCTGGCTAAATGTGAAATTAGATAGTATTGCGTCTTGCTCCTTTTGAATCTGTCACTGTTGTTAATGTTCTCTCTTTGTGTCAATGTTAGCTCAGCACTGAATTTCAGCTTCAGCTATTGCAATTCAGAATATTGTGGATTGTAAACTGAGTAATATCAGTAATTATCAACTATAATGGTTTGTATAAGAAGCAGCCATTACTATTTTTTCCACTTTTTTTCAAAAAACCTCATGATCCAGTAATTCTGAATCACATCTTTTTCAACCTAAATTTTTTATTTTTAAAATAGCTTATTTGGTTAAGAACTGAAGCAGTCCATTCAAGAAATTAAAATTACACTTTGTCTCCAACCATAGCAGAAGGATTAATTAAAAAAAAAAAAGTAAAGATGTTTTATGTAAGTTGCCTATTTTGACTGATTTTATGATAACAAACATGTTGAGAAACTTCAAGTGAACAGCACAGAACCCCTAAGTCACTGTGACTTCTTATTGCAGCATCATTCAGGCTGCTCTTAGTTCTCTAGGAGATGGCATCTGGTCAGGATTCTGAAGAAGATTTTTCCTTATTACTCAGAACATGAATTATTTCCTTGGACATAGTAAGCATGGATTGCTGACTGCGGTATCTAGTTTTGTGTTCCAGAGACATTTAGAAAGGTACCTCCCCAGTCTGGGGCAAATCAAAGTGCATTGCAAGAATTGGGTCTGTCTAGAGATTAAAATACTCATTTCCAGGAACACTGTAAATTGAGGGTATGGCTAGTTAGGATTTGAAATGTGTGTTTGAAGTTTAATTTTCACTAAATTGAAAGTTTAAATATAATTAACGGAATGGTATATTGACCATCGTTTCTTCAGCAGAATAAATGAAGTACATACCCTATTTTACTCAGAGAAAAATGAATTAGCATTCAGAATATTATTCAGATAGATACAAACTGTCATGTAAACAAACGTATGAATTTTGTTTTTGAAAATAATACAGAAGGTACTGCTTACTAAGGAATGCTTCCATGTGTTATCACAGAATCACAGGATATACAGCGTTGGAAAGGGCCCACAAGGATCATTTAGTCCAGCTCCTGGCCCTGCACAGGACCATCTCCAGGAACTCACACCATGTGCCTGAGGGTATCATCTAAATGCTTCTTGAATTCTGTCAGACTTGGTGCTGTGACCACTTCTGTGAAAAGCCTGTTCCGGTGTCCAACCACCCTCTGGGTGAAGAACCTTTTCCTAATATCCAATCTAAACCTCCTCTGACACAACTTCAGGCCGTTCCCTCAGGTCCTGGCCACTGGTCACCACAGAGGAGAGATCAGTGCCTGCCCCTCCTCTCCCCCTCACAAGGAATTTTAAACTGAAATGAGGTCTCCCCTCAGTCTCCTCCAGGCTGAACAGACCAAGTGACCTCAGCCACTCCTCACACGGCTTCCCCTCAAGGCCCTTCACCATCTTCATTGCCCTTCTTTGGACACTAACTGATAGTTTAATATCTTTCTTATATTGCAGTCCCCAGTATCAAGGTGAGGCCGCCCCAGTGCAGAGCAGAGCAGGACGATCCCCTCCCTCGATCAGCTGGCGATGCTTTGCCTGATGCCCCCAGGACACGGTTGGCCCTCCTGGCTGCCAGGGCACTGCTGACTCATATTCAACTTGCCATTGAGCAGGACCTATACAAGACATTATGAGAATCTCAGAAGTTATATTCTCCATTTAAATCCAGGAAACTTATATGCTTAACATAAAATCATAAAATCGTAGCAATAAAATCATACCCAGAGGAAGTTCTTTCTGATTCCCAAAACTCACTGAGACTAAAAAAAAAATGGTTACAGCAGCTTAAAACAGTACATGAGTTAAAAATAATTTCCTCTCATGATATATTGTATCCAAGACAGTTCATTTTCCAGAAAATTGCTAGGAACGTGTTTTTCAAGTAAGTTAATACTTTTATGATAGAATGAAACAGGTAGGAGCTACTGTTTCAATTATTGCATTTCAGAATAACATGTAAATAGCTGAATCTAATATTAAGACAAAAAAGTGTTTATTTTCAGAAATCCCCAAAAGACTTTTACAGTTTTAATTAATGATAAATTAAGTTTTGTGACAGCAAGGAATAAAAAGCATAGGATGTTCAGTTGCAAGTCATCCATGAGAGATAATTAAATGCACTTAGGCAAATAAATGCACACCTCTGCAGAGTATTGGAAACCATCAAAGGAACCTGAAGGTGCACAAGTCCATGAGACCTGATGAGATCTGCAGGTCCGGAGGGAACCACTATCCATCGTATTTGAGAAGACAAGGCAGTCTGGTGAAGTTCCCACTGACTGGAAAAGGGGAAATGTAACCCACATATTTACAAAGGGAAACAAGGAAGTCCTGGGAAACTACAGACTGGTCAGTCTCACCTCTATGCCCAGCAAGATCGTGGAGCTGATCCTTCTGGAAACTGTGCTAAGGCACACAGAAAATAAGGAGGTGTTTGGTGGTAGCCAACATGACTTCACTAAGGGCAAATTGTGCCTGTCAGATTTGGTGGCCTTCTATGGCAGGGTTACAGTAGCAGTCAGTGAAGAGCAACTGACATCACCCACCTGAACTTGTACAAAGCATTTGACACTGTCCTGCATGACATTCAAGTCTCTAAACTGGAGAGACAGATTTGATGCATGAACCACTCAGTGGATAAGGAATTGGCTGCTCAGAGTCATAGGCAATGGCTTGATGTCCAAGTGAAGACCAGTGACGAGTGGTTGGTATTGGGGCTGGCACTGTTTAACATCTTCAGCAACGACATGGACAGTGGGATTGAGTGCACCCTCAGCAAGTTGGCAGATGACAGGTGTTGGCAACATGCTGAAGGGAAAGGATGCCATCCAAAGGGGTCTTGGCAGGTTTGACAGCTGCACCAATGCAAACATCATGAAAGTCAACAAGACCAAGTGCAAAGTCCTGCAGCAGGGTCAGAGCAATCCCAGGCACAAGTACAGGCTGGGTGGAGAATGGATCAAGAGGAGCTCTGAGAAGAAGGACTTGGGGGTGTCTGTGAATGGGGAGCTTGACATGACTTGGCAACATGCACTTGCAACCCAGAGAGCCAACCGTATACTGGGCTGCATCAGAAGCAGCGTGGCCAGAAGGTTGACACCTCTACTCTGCTCTCGTGAGACCCCACCTAGAGTATTGCATCCAGCTCTGGGGGCCTCAGCATAAGAAGGATGTGGACTTGTTGGAGCAAGTCCAGAGGAGGGCCACGAAGATGATCAGAGGGCTGAAGCACCTCTCCTATCAAGACAGGCTGAGAAAATTGGGACTGCTCAGCTTAGAGAAGAGGAGGCTCCAGGGAGACCTTATAGCACCTTCCAGTACCTAAAGGGGGCCTACAAGGGAGCTGGAGAGGGACTTTTTACAAGAGCGTGTAGTGATAGGACAAGAAGTAATTGTCTTAAGTTGAAAGAGAGTAGATTTAGATAGGTAATAGGAAGAAATTCTTTACTGTGAAGGTGATGAGGCACTGGAACAGGTTGCTCAGAGAGGCTATGGACTCCCCATCCCTGGAAGTGTTCAAGGACAAGTTGTATGGGGATTTGAGCAAACTGGGCTTGTGGAAGGTGTCCCTGCCCATGGCAGGGGGGTTGGAACTAGGTCTTTAAGGTCCCTGCCAACCCAAACCAATTTATGGTTCTGTGATTCTATGAATGTGCTTTTGTACAGACCGTTCTAAATGCCCATCCAGGACATAGGGAAAAGAACAAATCCTCTGCTGCAGAAAATAGAAGAAAAAAAGTCAGAGTCATGGGTGTCATTGCTAGGGCTGTGCTAAGAGAATAATTACTTTGAAAATTGGAAAGCCAGCAGTTTACTGACTTGCTTTCTTTACATCAGAAGTGGATTTGTGTTGCAACACAACATTCAAAAAATAAAATGTTTACATAGCAGTCTAAGGCTTTCACCTTGTCATGTACTCAGCTTTAGCACTTCAAATTAATTTAAACCATTATATTTTAGGCCACGCACACACATAAGCATCACATAAAAGTTCAACATACAGCTGAGCATAGTGATCTGTCCGTGTCTTGTACTAGGTCTTGAATGAAGTGATAAAATAACAAAATGTCATGAAGTTTTGTAATTTTTTTAAAGCTTGAAGAGTAGTCATTTAAAGAAAATTATTTTTGCTTGTAGAACAATATGCCACATTTTGAGTAGTATATACTGAGATCTCTGTTCTGAATGGCCTTCATGTTCAGTTCATGCCTGAAACTGCACGATACTTAGAATTTTTCCTTATGTTCGAGCTACATAAACTATTTTAAATATAATTCTTTTCTGTGCTGTGGTGGTTTTTTGTCATGACATGGCATCATGAGATGAGCCAGAATGGAATCCTAGCCTCCCCAAATGTGTTCTAAATTCATGGATCTAGGATAACATGGGCTATGTTAATCTATACATTGCATGAAGAGAATTGGTTTAAAGAGAAGTTGCAAAATGTCTCTGGCTGTGTTGGTTTCTCAGTGAGATTTCAGAGCAAACCAGTTTGACAGTATATTTTAACATATGTCCTCTGATCACAGGCTTTTGGGCTGAGAAAATCCAAGCATATTTCTTAATATCAGGACTGGCAAGGGCAAACATAAGGCTCCCCTCATGTCTGTAATCCTGTCACTCATCACTGCATGCAGAAGTTACCATTCTCTACTTGCAGCCTAATAACTGGGTTATTTCATAATAATAAGAAATTCATGTTAGATTTTGCGCATCTTACGCATGCTCTTTTGCACTTAGTTGTCAATGTGCAAGGCTGAAAGTAACATTTTTACTCCTGCATGGAATTTTCTTTAAATTCTGTGATACAAGGTACTGGTGTATTCCATATGCCTCAAGCTGAAACCCCTATGAATCAACCACAACTTGATCCTTGTGTCCAAAGGCACAAGCAATTCACATGAAGTAATTTCATTTTAATACATTACAGTCACAAAGAAAATCCGAGGATATGTAGGCTTATTATTAGCATATAGAATGCTTATTAATAGCATATAGAATTTAATTGGTTACCACCAATTAAGGCCAGGGAGTGAGGACCAAGGTATGTATTTTATTCACAGGATTAAGAGATTGGAGGGGTAACTTGCACTAGTAAATCCAGTTCTGTGACACCCTAGTCAACCTACCTGTGTAAATTGTCCCTAAATTTATCATGTTCGGCCTTAAAACTACTTAGGTTTCACCACTACATCATGTTGAAGTTTCTCTTGAACTTCTCTTATGTTGTGGTTTGAAACCTTCTTGGAACAGTCACAGCCAAAAGGTCTTGTACTGAAATGTTGTGAACTGTTTTCTGTCTTTCTATTTTGTGTATCACTATGTTTTTATGGAGAATGAGTTTATCCTTTTGTCCCTTTGTTTTGGCAGTATATAAAACTGAGGGGTTTTAGAGCAATGAAAGATAATACAAAACAATCCTCATGCATATTAGTCACGTAGATCATGAAGAGGTATCATCTTGAGTCTTAAAAGAACGTGCATGTGATAGTTTACTAAAATATTATAATATTGAAGTGTTATCCCTAAGGTAAGCTGTTACATTTCTGTGAAACAGCAAGTAGCTCGCACACAGGAAAACTGTGCACATTGTAGCACATGTTGTTTCCAATTAAATATGGGACCAGAGTAAAGGTCCACCTGAAAGGTATTTGTCTTCAGCAGTGGTAAATGCTAGATGTTTACAGAAAAGCATTAGAGAACAGTGCAGATATGATTTCTGGTACTATGTCAAATGTTTAATACATTTCAGACGACATTTCCTATAATTAAAATAAAATACTAGTTTATCAGATAAAAATATGAAGCTAATATGCATGAACTATCCTTAGTAAACCCATACAGAGCTTACCAATTTTTATTTTGTTCTTTGACTACTTTTTCTTTCAATTTAATTGAAAAATCTTCATATGGTTGAAGTCAAATGAGTAGTCTCACTGTTTATCCTTAAATACATTTATTTATAGACATATTTGCAATCTTGGACTTAATTTATTGATTTTCAAGAATTGCTAAGGAACTTCTTAGAAACATATTAAAACCTATCATGCATAGTACTTACTGCTGTTCTGAGGCGGAAATAATTTGGCTTTTTCCTCCCTCAACTGTCTCCAGCTACACAGAAATGGAAGTTTTATTGTTGAGGTTTGCTCCATTTTAATCATTCTGTTTAGCAAAGCTACCTTTACCACCAAGAATTACACCACCAGTTTTGCTTGAAGACTGTAGCAAGCTCTCTTAATTTTTGCATATTTTACTTAAGGAAACTCTGTGCTTTCTTGTTGTGTAAGTTCACAAACTTCTGTAACAAATTTCCTAACTTCTTACTCTTGGCTCCTTTGAAACCAAAAACATAGTCACAGAATTACTTAACCACTCTGTTTATGCAGTTGAACTAGCTTCTGATAACTCAACTCTTCTTTAGTTGATTTATTTCTCTTATGAGTTCACTATTCCCCAAAACAAGTTAATATTAATATATTTTGCTTCATTATTTATCTATAAATGAAAGCAATCTGTCACATGTCCTGCTCAGGTATAGTTGCTGTTGATAGTAATATTTAGTCTCCCAAATGTCTATAGTTTCTACCTTTATTATGCAGGCTTCATTAATATTTATGTTGCCAGTAACATTATTTTCTTCATATTAGTGTCCTGTTCTGAAGGTTTATAGTAGACCTATGGAATTATAACAACCAGTCAACCAAAAACAAACCAAGAAAAACATACCAACTCTCCATTACTACACCAACAAGTTATTTTAAACAAATGGATTTTATTAATGTTCAATTCTGATTTAATTAAAGCTTGCAACAACAGCTTCCAGAAACTACACATCATCTTAACTTTTTCTCTTTTCCGTATCTTACACGAGCAGCTCTAGTTATTTCATTTTATTTTCAGAGGTCTTTGCATTAATGTAAAGATATGTTAGTTATTTTCTCTTGAGTTTGTCCAATTTCCCAGCTGAATTAGGCAATCTTCCTCTGTCTTATACCCCTGACTTCTGCTCTTAACACTCTCATCACTGTTCATATTTTTCCTTTCTCCTAGACTACTGTTCTTCATTTTCTGTAACCTATACCACTCCATTTGTCAGTTTGTTTCTTCTTCTTTATTAAATGTAAGTAGACTGGTTTTCTGAGGCTCTCTGATTAAAAAAAAAATAAAAAAATCCCAAGGGACCAACTTTGATCTCAGATATGATACCTGGGCTTACTTGCATGAATTGACTCCATCTGTTGAGAAGAATTCCTTTTTCTGTTAATGCCTCCCAGAAGTTGGACATCTCCCCTCAATCTCCTGTTCAGCGTCGTTATCTAGATCTGGATTTCCAAAGAACTGATGCCTGCGGGCTCCACTTCTGAAGGCTTTATAATCCCAAATACCAATTTTAATAACCAAAGTGAGTTTTTGTTGTCTCACTCAAAAATCCTGAAACTCCATTTGTGGTAAGATTTCTGCTATGAGAACTGTTGGACTAGTAACACTCTTGTGTTCAATGACTTCTCACTTATATGAATTTTGCCCATGTCTCCTATTTATTCATGGTTTTCAATGGAAATCAGGAAGTTGTTTGGCAGCACATGAAGAGCAGTCAGTGGTTTTTCTGCATTTGAATCCTTCTCAATCCACAGTCAGCATCTTAAATCTTTATTATGTCTGAATCTGCTCAGTGGGCAGGCCTCTTGATTCTTAATGTCTAACCACGAAGACCCAACTCTTTTGATGTCGTAGTGAATATTAGACTCTCTCCCATCTGTTTTATTCCTATCTAAGGATCATTCTGCCTTGTAGAAATTCTTATGTTTCCTATGTATCATCCTGCCATTGTTTTTTATCTAGTTCATGATGATCTCTTTTCTTCCTCAAATTATACTATTGAGACGAGCTTCCCTCCTCCTATCTATGCCATCCCTTCTTATTTTGGCAGAAAAGAGGATATATTACTACTATGGATTTGCAAAGGTACTTTGCAGTTTCCAGAATATCCCAGTCCTTCTAACCACCTTAATGGTGCTAATTAAAAAAAAAAAAAACAACAAAAAAAACCAAAACAACAACAACAACAAAAAAACAAAACCAAAAACAAAAACAAAAACCCAAACCAAACCAAACCAAACAAAAAAACCCAAAAAAGCAAACAAAAAAAAACCCTCCATTTTTTTTTACCCTATCTCTTTTACTGTTGACTTAATCAATTTTTGTGTATCTTTTAAACAAGCATTTTAACATTTTTGGCCTTTCAGTTTATAGGAACATCACTTAATGTTAATGACACTGGCTTTTTTAAAACCCCAACTAATTTAAGTTAGTACTGATTTACATTCTACTAAATAATCAAAGATTTTTATGTAAATAGCATCAAAACAATTTTATTTATCCAAAACTTAGATTCAATCATTTTTTATTTCCATTGGCCTACAGGAACAATATTGACAATAAGTGGTTTATTCAGACAATTCTTTTTTCTCTACACTACTAGAAAACTTCAAGTCAAATACATACATAAAGGATCTGGGATTTGCATTTTAACTATTTAACTGTTTTGTTAGACGTTGCACTCTACAGACTATTAAATAGTAACCCTAATTAATTTAGAAGTGGTTTTTAGTGGGAAAAACCATAAAACTGCTCAATTGCTCATTTTTCCATGAAGACAGGTAGTTGCTGAAGCTATACAACAAGGGTGTATGCTTGTAGTTGTGAAGGCCTATTTTATGCTTTAATACTTCATTCCTTTATGGAATAGTAATTTATTTCTTTAACAGGTTAACATCATGCCATCACAAGGGAAAACAGAATTGGTAGCAAAATGGAAGATTATTTTTCCATTATGTAAATAAGTACATTTGTATTAACTCTGAACATGTGAGTGTATGTTCTAATATTGAAAATAGTTTGTATGTAAAAAAACTGCTGATTTTAGTAGTTATTTTTTCACTTTTGTGAATTACAATGCATCATACCCAGTATTTCTTTTTTTTTAAGTTATCTTGTTTATTGTCAATTATAATATGTGAATTTTAAACCAATTCAAATTTGTAATGGTGCTTTTATTTTGGACTAGAAAAATCAATAATTCTTTCAAATGTTAAACACTAGCTTACTCTTGAAAATCAGGTGCTTTTTTCATTTTGATTTGTTTTTGAGTGTTTTGTTTGATTGGTTGTTTTTGCTATAGCAAATGAAAAAAATATGTGTGTGTCACAATTACTTCAAAGACAGGATTTATCTAACACAGTGTTAGCCATCCCAATATTATTGTTACTTATATTCCTCTGTGGGGTGTGATAGGTTGCTCTGTGGATACCTGTTCTGTCCAGAAGCTGTAAAGAAGTCAAAAGGTTAGGTTAATCCAGACTCCTAATTTTGAGGCAGCTAAAAAATTCCATTCCTCACACATGCTTTTTATGTAGATACATATATGAGATCCCAAGTCCTTAATTTAGTCTCATTACAACAGAAATATTTTGACATGAACTTGAGATTCAAGCTATCTAGCTGTGTGCTTTGTCTAAATCCATATTATGAGAATTTATGATGAGGAAGGATTTGAAAATGACAGAATGTAAGAATGCTGGTTTAAAAATAACAGACTGTAGAAAAAATCAATTTATATATTCACCTCATACATTATTTTGCAACCTATGTATTGTATTAATATGAATATTATATAAAGACTGTTATGATTCAATTTGGGCATAAAGCTTTCTCAAATTATGTTTTTCTGAATATACATTTACAAATGCTGGAAATCTTTAACTCATATTTGCTAAAAATAAATATTATTTTCTGTATACAGAAGTCAAATTATGCGATATTTACACTGATATTCTTATTGGATGTTTTCTTTACGGACTGTTCTGATTTCCCTTACTGCTAGACAAATGAGATATCAATGAACTTATATTATTTTGATGAGACTTTTCTTTGAAATTATACCTAGACTTTGAAGAGTCATTCTAACAATGTTTTTAAAGTTTCAAAGTGAGAGATATTAAGCTATACAGGGCTTGTGACTTAAAAGCAAACCTTAAATGCAATTTGCAGATGTGATAGTGCACTAGCTGGGATGACAGACCTTAGCTGGAGGGTTTGGAGTCTGGGAAGACCTTGTTTGGTTAGTTCTTTTTCCTGGGGCTGTTGCTTTAGCTGGGACACCACTGTATACCTGAGAGCAGTATGGAGTGTTCTACTGTGGAATTGAAATCACAAACTAATCAGTAGACTTTGAGTTTATTTCCCTGTACGTGTGCTTTTCTTATGATACTGCCTGGTTTACATGGTTCAGAGCTATGACAGCTGGGATTGATCCTGTGCTTAGTGAAATCAACAGCAAAACTTCCATGGTAAGTAACAATTAGAGTTTCACAATCCTTGAAAATGTTTAGGTACACATGAACAAAAGCTTTACTTTGCTGCAGGTATGAACTAGCAAGAAATAACTCCCCAGAGTAAGAGAAGTAGGCAGGAATGTGCATCATGGCCATGACTGCCTCAGGGAAGACAGGTAGAGTACTTGTAAGCGCTGCTGCTTTGTGCAGCAGACTTGCTTTTAAGCCAAAATCTCTCAGGAAGTCAGTACATGGAACCAACTTTTCGAGAGGTAACTGATTGAGAAAGTTTGGCAAGCTCGATGTCCATGTTCGGTGAAGTATATGATTAAACAGATAGAAAGATTCTTTACATATACACATTCAGAAAAATAGTATGTCCAAAGTAATGTATCTATTGTGAATATGTAAAAAGCAAAACTTAATGCTGGATTCACATGAAAGCACCACTTAGAAAACTGATTTTCCTGGTTTCTTATCTTTAGTATGCAATGGTCTTACTGACATGACAAATGAGGACCACAATACCCTGCAAAACAATCCCTGTCTGCTTCCTAGTGCTGATATTATTGTTTAATCAATGAAGAGGATAGATTTTGTTATAAAAAGTGAAAATATGTTATTGACTTCCTAAGGGATCCCAGTGAAAAAGCATACAAATAATATTACTATTTTATCTGTAAAAGTAAACAGAATACACAGAAATAAACTTGAGTCTTTAATTATGGGAAATGCTTATTCAGACTGGGGGCAGAGAGTTACAGTCATGTTTACCCAATAGAACTGATAAGTGCTACTAAATTCAGTTGAGTATTTTTCCAGCTGTTTTCAAAAGCTTTCCATAAATCTGTCGAAATCTGAAAAAAAGTTAGCAGAGAACAGAACGTCTTGCTAAACAAATATGCTCATTACTATGCCAGAGGGTGGGAGGATGAGATTTGGTACATACTTCATGGTGGCAATATGACTGTTGTGTAATTTTGGCCACCAGATTCACATATGCATAATGAGTATGGCACTTTTTGGAGGATTAGCACAAAACATGGGTATGGAGAAGCAGCAGCACCGAGGACTCAGTTCAGCATTTAGTGAAAGATCCAAGAGTAGACTATGCTGAAGAAAGTGATTTAGTTTAGCAAGTGTAGTTCTTCAAATATATATGTACGTATGTTTGCAATTTTGTGTAAGTGTAACGTGCTCTGTTTCACTTTTTATTCATCAATAGAAATTGCATTCTCATTTGGGGGTTTTTGCAAACTGAGAAAATCTTTCAGTCATTGCAATTACTCTATTTTCCTTATATCAAACTACATTTATAATGACTTTGAGTAGCAGATACAGGCATTTAATGCATAGAGAATTGTTGAAAACAAAAATTTAAAGACAAAGCTTTAAAAAAGATAATTTAAAACTCTGTCATCATTCTAGCATAATTACTTTCTGCACTAGTAGAATATTTATATCTTTGAGAATTTAACCTTGTATTTAAAAGAGCAAATTATCTGTTGTATAAATTCATTAGGCCAACTCTTTTGTTTATGCAGTTTGAATTTGGCTAGAGTTATAGTATAATACATACTCAAGAGATTGGCATTAAAAACTAATATAGGGTTAGAGGAGGGAAAGATGATTTCAACCCGTTTTAGCTTTGCATATTTTTATTAAAAAATATGAAGATAAACAAACAGATGTTCCTAATTTCTCTTTACAGTGATTTAGCAAATTAGAATTTTCTCTCTTATATCTGAGCTAAAACACTGTAATCTCTTCTATGTCATCTCCTTTGATTTGAGAAATAGAGGGATTAAAAATCACAGAAGTCCTGCAAACAAAATCTTAAGTCCCTTGGAAAAATTGTGTAAATTAATTTGGATGCATCACTGTGAAACCCAAACTCAATCAGCTTTTGTTCTAGCTAGAAAAAAGAGAGAGCTCTCTGTACTTCATACCAGCCAAGGGATGTTTATTATGTGCAGAGTGCCTGGTGGGAAAGAGTTAGCTATAGTTTTTACACAGGTTAGCAAGTAAAGGGGAAAATAGAAGGAAACTTAATAGATCCGAATTAATAATATGAGACGTTGATAAAAAAATCCTGGGACTACATGCAAAAGAAAGGTTATCTTTCTACAAATGCAACTAAAATGTCGTATCATTGAAAATTATGACGTTTATGTGATGAAATTAAGACTGAATAAATAAGTGTTTTCATGAAATGCTTCTGAATAAAATATAACACCTATGACTCATACTCGAGTTCATTGAACTAGTACACTAGTAAACTAGTAAACTAGCATGTAGTGTTTTAATTTAACAAACAGACTTTGTTTTACAATGGGAGAAGAAAGAGTATGACTGTACCTCTGTGGTACTTATATGGATAGTGATTATATTACTTATCGTGATATTGCTTGCTTTTTTATTCCAAGTCTGACAGGAATCAGATCAGTCATCCTACAAACAATGGACTAACATGAAAACAGCTTCAAAATATAACTCTTGTTGACTGACAGGTGTTTTTATCAGATAATACTTATAGAATTATATTTACTTTTACTGTAGCTGACATATATTGTCTCTATATAAATATGCATACATAAACTATTCATCTATATATATATAGATGTATATATATATTTTCATATATATACATGGATATATATGGATATACATATACATACATCTCTCATGTGTATGTGGCTGTGCATATACATACATACCCTCACCTATGAATAAATCATGTATCACAGAGAGAGACAGACAGACAGACAGACAGACAGACAGACAGACATGCATATCCATCTGTCAGGTTCACCGACTCTCACAATTTGGCATTGCTTGCCTCTAAAGACTGTGGCTGACAAGCTGCTCTTGCTAAGCACAATGTGGATTTGCTTCAGGAAATGCACGATGACACCAGTCAGGCCTGATAGTGTGGTCAGTGGAGAGAGTTAGTCCAAGGGTGGCATCAAATTCAGAACTCTGTGTCTTCTGGATGAGAACATAGCTACAGGGATCCTGGAGAGACTGTGCCTCTTGTAAAGGGCATTAGGATAAAGTAGTGTATGATAGAAATGCTATATGCTTTCCACATCTGTGTGAGTGTATTCTCATGTGAATTACTTAAAAACAGGTCAAAGTAGGGTGATGGTAAAACAGCATGTGGCAAATCTACTTAATTGATATATTTGCTTCTTTTATTTGCCTGGCTTAACTGAACAGCTAATGCCAATTTCTAGAGCATGTATTGGACGACATTATGTCTGTTGCATATAATCAAAAGAATGATATCCTGCCAGCTGCCCAGTTGTGAACTGTAAAATTTGTCCTCTGGCTACACAAATCTCAAATTTAAAATGTTGTCATAATTTGCAAATATGCAGAAATTATTTACTTTCTGCATCTTGTTAGACTAAATATAAACTCTACTATTTATTGTTCATTATCCACTTATTTCTTTTCCTGTGAAGTAGAAGAAAGTAGTCTTGAAACCTGTAGGGGATGAGAATCAGTGCCAAATGAAATCTGAAATAAAATCATCTGAAACAAGCAGCAAAGTTGTACATTCCTCTGCCATGTTTTGGTATATAGATTATAATCATTTCCCTTAGGATATAACCCTGTTCTCCTGACAACAGGTATTTGCTTCTGGCTATGGTTTTAAAAAGCATGTAAGTTACTTTAAAGCATGATTTTTATCAGTCCAAAATAGAGCCGTGCTTTTGAATCATGGATATACTTTAAAATTGCTTTTCTTTCACCATAGTGACATACTCTCAGATTCTGTAATATACGGACACAGATTACTTTTTATCTTTTTACCATTTCTACATATGAGAGAAAGTGGATAATTTTTTTTTCATGCTGCACATTCTTTATTGTCTGAGAAACAAATTTTTGGCATGATATATCGTTTTAGATGTTAGCATAGAGAGTACTCCAACTCATCCTATAGGACAAAATGTACTTTTTGTGACATCTCAGATAAAACAGTGATGAGAGTAGAATGAAAATAATACTCAACCATTTGTTTAAATGACTGAATTGTCCAATAAGTTAAAAGCAGATGCATTTAGCTTAAAACAGACAGGAGTTTCTGACCACAGAAATTTCTGAACTGGCTTTTATTATGAAGATGAATTTCAAAATTAATTCAGCATTCAAGGTGTGAGGAGTAGAAAACATTTTAGATGCCAACTTAAATATACTATATTTTCTTAATATGTGATTCAGTCATTTTTTCTTTTCTCTTATTTGTAAGTTGACCATTGAGTTATGAAACGGAAAAAGCTACTGCAAATACATGCTGAGAAAAATGGACCATGAAGGACTGTCTTAGGGCTACAAATCTGTGGGATGAAGCAAGGCAATCCACAACAGGATGGGCAAACCTCAGAAGCAGGTTTGCTGCTTTCCACATTTACTCTACAATAAAACAGATCCTACTCAGAGTCCATTTTTATTCTCTTCTGTGAGTTACAATATTGCAGTAATAGAACAGCACCGACAAACTGGATATATCATCCTTTAGGTGTAAGATAACTCAAAAAGTGGCCCAGATTTTAATTTTCAGCTGCCAGGTTCAAAATCCTGAACCAGGGCTCTGGCAGGGTACATCCACTCTGCAGTGCCATGATAACAGGTACGAGGTTCCATTTCTTGTACCAAAGAAGGTAGTCACCTTCCTCACTTGTTTTCTTACCACTGGCTCATAACAGTTGTTTGGCAATTGGTTTAGGGTGGGCAAATTCACAAGTACTTTGGTCATAACTTAGATAAGTAATTAATTCCTGTGTTTCTGTAAAGTTCACATCTTTGGCACCTTTGAAGTCATTATTAGATTGAGAGCTACTCAGGATCTTCCTTACCTTTGCCTCCTCTTCCAAAAATAGTCTGGTACTTTTCTCTGGATATAGCTATGCACCCACTCAAAAGCAAAAAAAAAGGTAATATGGTATCTAAAAGAGAATTAAAACCTGTCTTCAGTGAAAATCAACTTTCCATTTAGCAAAATTTGAATTTTGCAATGTTGTAATATATTTAACTATTGAGTCTAAAAATCACTAATCCCTCAATTTTTCAGGCTGAAAATCATTTGGGACAAGGACACCTATTTTCTCACGCAGTATGGAACACAGTGGACCTCTTATACTTCTGTTCTCAACTCACCTAAATGTGAAACAATGAGTTTTAAAATATAACCTATCTTTAATGTAAACTTGCCTTAGATTTATGCCCTTGCATTGTAAAATGTGGGAAATAAATTTGAATGCTGGAAATTTTTTCGTAATAAAAGTCCAGACTATTTGGGTCAAGTTAATACAGAACCAAAATAATATTTGCAACCTTGAAAGTTAGTATGAAAATAGTTTCTCTCTTGTGTTCTCCAGAAAGGAACTGATTCTTGGCCTAGGTGATTTCAAACATACAACTGTATTTTCTCATGACGAGGACACCTGCAAGCAAAAGAAATTAACTAGAAATATTGGTTTGAAAATTCTAACTACTCAGAATTTTTTGCAAAACAATGTTTCTTTAAATAATATTAATCTACAAACAAAGAAGTGAAACCCACTTCATTAGCAATCATAAATTGTTTTTTACCTAAAAAAGGTCTAAAAGGTCTAAATAAGCCTGAAAGCAGAATGAAATGCATTATTCAGAAAGTGTTTGTTGGCCAAAAGATAGAAAAAATTAAGTCAGAGTATGTATATTCTTTGCTTCCAAAATCCACTGATACTCAAATAGATGAAGAGGCAGAAAAAAGCTCCTATGTCATGGCTGAGCAGTAGGTATGCCCTATGAGAAGGGGAGATAATTGAATCCATTATCAGATAATCACTGCTATGATGGAACTGGCAAAATACAAGATGTCTCCACATATTAATGAGCATGGAAATAGTGTCTTCTAAAGAGGGAGGAGAAGAACTATCAGCAAAAGCAGTAATGTGGACTTAACACTTATTCATTGAAATTTGTCAGCTAAAACATATATTTTTTTAAAGCTATGGTTCAGTGAAATACTTCATATCAAGTCCAGAAACTTTAAATTTTTGTGAAAAATCTCAGAGAGCATCTAAATTAGTATTTAATTTAGCTTTGCAGTTTTTGGTTTGTTGTTTTTTTTCTCCTTTAACATCTTGTTAGGAATATTTCATCATGTTCAAAGCTCAGGACAACATCACATGTTACTCTGCATGTCTTAGCTTGGCTGAAAGGGCTTTTTGTCTACATTTTTTCTCTCTTATCTGATTAATTCAATTTAGCCATTTGCTCCTCCTTTCCATAACTGAAGGTTTGACTGATGCTGTGCATTTTGGTAGCAAGAGTAAACTGCTTTTTGATACAACTCCATTAGTACTGATAGAAAACCGGATGGATGCATGCTCCTCCTGTCTCATCCTCCTCTCTTTCATTCTTTTTTTTTCTTATTATTACACAATTTGTATTTCAAAGACTTCTCCTGATGTTCAACCTTTTCTCTAACTTGGTTTGTGAAATTTTATAGGAGTTCAAATCAAAATGGTTACTTACAGCATTTTCTGCTGACTGCAGGATACTAAATGTGTATTGAGAAACAATGCCCAAAATGTTGCTGGAATTAAGTTTTCAGGTTTAAGGGCATTATAGAGAGGGATAGATCTGAGGTCTAGAAATAAAACAAAAACATGTCATCCTGTAGTTTTGACACTGTTTAACAGTATAGAAATTCTGCTTTTTAACTTTCACTTTTAAGAAACATGTTAAAATACTAAGATACTAACCAGCCATACAATTACTACATACACCCAGGTACAGAGTACTACTAGAAAACTAGAGTTTTCTACTAGCAACAGAATTTTGCAATCAAGAAAAATGTTGTTTAGACATCTACTTCAAACTACTTCAAACACTGAAGAACAATGAGTTATTTCTGCTACTTAAAAGAATTTCATAAATTGTAAATGTCTTCATTGAGGGAGAAGGATATATAATGTAAAAGTACAGCTAAACTTATAACCTAAATGCTTACCTTTTACATGGACAGAGCACACATCCTTGGGCTGGAGAAGCAGCATGCTTTTGTTCCCCGTGACTTTACCCTGATTTGCATATTGCACCATGATTCACGGCATTGCAGTCGTCTGTGTGAACATCAGCATGCCCGCAGTTACCCATGGCACGGTACCTGCGGACAAACCTACCAAGGGCAAGTGGAGCAATTGCTGTGACTCACTTACCTCCAGCAGTGAGTCTGCTGCTGTGGTTTGTTCCTCTGTTCACACACGTTCGTAGACACACACAGTGCATCCCTTTTCTTACTCAGAGAGATAACCCTACCAGGGTGATGTTAGTAAATATGAAAAGCAAACAACAATATAAAACCTAAAGTGTGCCACTTCTAGCCCATTTACAATATGCCAGTACTCACTCTGAGTAGTTTTGCTTAGTAGAAAAGGGAAACAATTAAAGAGTAACCTCAGAGGATAATTAAAGAAATAACCTAGGGTTTTGCTTTAGCTTTCCTTGACATATTTTCTTTACAAGTTTCCCTTTAACTTTAATAAAGTTTTGCTTTGAGCTTCTGAACCTGCATTCCTCATAATGTAAACTTTACCTTGCAGGTAAAAAAAAAAGAAAATTAAGTCGTGGAGCTATAATCATCAGATCATAAAATGAAAGGATTATGAGTTTTATACAGGCTAAAAAAATCTTGGAATTAATTATTGTTTTGTGAGTTTCATGTACATGTGAAATACCAGATTAATAGGGCCTTATTCCATTCCTATTTGATGTTAGAAGAGTGTTAAGTGAGAAAATGTAACTTATGCTGAATTTAAGAGCTCTTCAAACCAGGAAGATGTTGGAAAGTGATTAAGGGCTAGGCCCAGACAGCTTCACCAGCTTTAATAGTTTAAATTAATACAAGCCATAGGTTTAGGAGTTTTAAACTGAATAAGATGAATAAAATTTCATATCAAACAAAACACCCTTTTAAACTGAAATATCTTGTCTTCAAATTCACATATATAATCTCTGATATGAGCACTATCACTCTCAATCTTTCCTTTCAATGTAGGATTACAAAGCCTATACTGTTGCTCATTATATACTTCTGTGAGAGAGATGCAGTAGAAAGAAGTGAAGTAATCAATCAAAGGCAGACATAGTTACAGCTCTGAAACATCACAGAGTATGAAAAATTACTAATAAGGTACACATTTTCTTATATATTAAACAGGCAAATCATTCTCATTTATGCTATATATGCATGTCAAGCATTTTAAAGACAATATCTAAATTGTAATCTAGTTATGATCATGAAATATTTCTATGGAGTTTTATGTTTTTGAGTCCCAATAATATTCAGAACTTCTTTTTTCACTGTTCCAACAAAGCAAAGGTAAGTTGCCAACAATCATAGAGTAGTATGAGAGTTGTATGAGTTGCCAACAATCATAGCCTTTGTATGAGAATAAGAGCTAAAATTTTCACTGTCCAAAGCATAATCTATTCTAAATTCCTTTGCTGAAAATATAAATAATGAGCATGTCCCATTCAGAAACTCAAACCAATTTTATAATTTTTCTTTTACAGGTATTACAGATGGCTTTACCATGTAATTTCTAGAACATTTAATGTCCCATTAGCATCCTATTACTAAAATAAAAAACATGAATAGATATTGATCATGCCGAAAAATATTTAAACTACTAACTAGTTGCTTCAAGGGGTGCGGAAACGTATAAGTCAACACTGATTTCAGAGAATAGCCTGACACATTCCAAGGAAATTATTTTTCAGTTCTACAGCTGAGGCTTATACCACATGTCCTAATAGCTATAGCAAGAAAGTCAAAGAGAAATTTTGATTTGAGATGAACTCATTTTTGGAACTGTGCTCTAAAAGATAAAAATTGGTAGGAAAAAGGAAAGGACACAATCCTAACATATATTTAGAGACAGTACTACTTCATCAATATAATTTTGATTTCATTTTGAAAAATCTAGATCTGAGACAGCAATTTTTTTCAGAAACAATAGCACTAACTTAACTTTGTGCCCTTGTGCTCTGTTGCTCATAAACGTAGCTTCAGATCCTACCATCCAAATTTCTCTTTCGGTGCAGCAGCTTGCTACAGCTTCTTGCTTAAGAGGAAGGTAGAGATTGTGGGACAAGCTAGATGTTTGGAGAAAAATGGCAAGTTCACAGAAACAGAGGAATCTCTCAATAATGCAGTGTTTTATCTGACCACTATATAGATATTTCAGAATCTTGCTTACAGATTAAAGAGACCTGTTTTATTATGCATATGTGACAACAGGATGTATTTTGAACTGTTAAAAGGTCTGTCATTTTTTCCTCTGTGAAGATCAATAATTATGCTGGGGCTAACTCTGTTAAGCAGTTAAACTCATCCTCTTCATTCACTTCTCCCATCTTGTTCAGCTTCCTTATATGACTGCCAAAACATGCTCTGATCTGAACATTAGAATAACATTTTGAATCAGGATTTAGTATTATTTTGATGAGTACAAGAAAATTACGCTTTTTTTTGCTTTTCTTCAGTTTGTATTTTCTTATTTGCGAATTTGCTTTGTTAAAGAAAATTTGGAATCCACAGTTTTCAGACTCATTTGAAGACGTTTACCTTCTAATTACAATCTGCATGCACATTAGTCAGAGGAAAAAGTAATCCACTCTCCATCAGTGTGACTAAAATCCTGGTTAGCACATTTCTTTTTATGAGGTAATTTCCATTCCAAATAAGAAAAGCCAGCAATCTCTTGCCATACTACGTCAAAGTGTAAATCCCAAGCAAACATCAGGATGTAATAAATCATCACCTTTTAACACAAATTTCTCCAACGTAGCCCATACCCCTTGACTTTCTTCTTTACTAAATCATAAGGCACTATACACTCTGCTATGTGCTGTTTCACTTGGTCAGGGGACCATGTGCAGCTGGGAAGCCAGCACCATAGCTCCAAACAGCTCCTTGACCTTTCAGGATGCTACTGGTCAGGTCCATCTGAATCACAGGAATGCAAAAGCACTGAATCTTGCAAATTCCAGGATAATACCATATTGGTATCTGAAGAAGACCAAGCTCTATTTTCCCTTCTTTGTTCATAGCCATTGTTCCAAAGGGAAATCAACATGCTCCATGCATTTGCTCAGTAGCCCTGCCATCCTTTTATCAAAGTGTTTTTCAGTGCTTGATCTTGCTGCAAAGGTGGTATGTGCATGAAGTGGGAATGGAAATTTGGAGACACATGGTGAGGAAGGGACTGTGGTAGTGTGCTCTTCCACAAAGCAGCACGAGCACAAATTGTAGGACATTTTATAAAATGGCAACAGATGTTTACTTTGACTATACAGACCTAAGGTGTTTTTTTCCCCTAGCCATATAAAATTAATATTAATCATCAGTGTGATATTAAACAGTACAAGTTAATAGGACTTTCTACACAGAGATGATGAAAAGGAACTTTCTTTAAAATGCTCAAGCAAAGAGAAGATGGGTTATTTTACTAGCAGTGCCATGCAGGTTCTTGTCCTGTTAAAATATTTTTATTATTACTAATTGCTTATGTTCTAAGGGTAAAACAATGGTTTCTCTGTTCATACTTAGATTGTTTCACACTGCCAGAGTGCACATGAACAAGCTTGTGTTTCGTCAACTAAGAGTAAGCCACAGTCTTGATGATATTTAAGGTGCAACACAGAGTGCAGATTTGACCAGTTCTATGTGCTTTTCTCTGGAAGAAATTTGTCCTACAACATTTGACATTTTTTATTTATTTGTTTCACATAGTCCTAGTAACAGATTCATATACTTCTATATATTATATATATTTTCCAATAGGCTAATTTTGGGGTGCTGAGGTTTTTCCACGAGGACCTAAGAACTTCTAAGATCAGTTTTATTTGGCTGAAGTGAGAATGGAAATTCCATTTTAAAGCTAAATTATGCAGCTCTCAATTAGAGAAAATTGAAATAAGGGAAGAAAACAAAAGCTAGAAGGTTTGTACACCCCTCTCCTTCTGCTATCTGTGTTCTTGAAGGTCAGTCCTTGCTCTCAGTCCCTGAGTGGTGTTTTAGTGAATGCCAGTGACTTTCTCAGTGACACCACCTCTGCTCTGGTCCCTAGAAGCATATTCTGGTAAGGCTGAAATTTGTCTCTTCCTTGCTGCCCACTGCAGTCTCTTTTATGTCTGTGTGAGACTGAGCAGCTCTCACAGTTGCCTCCCCTCTGTAGTTTCAGAGGAAAGATGCAATATCCCTCTGGACATCCTACCTGATCTCATCTCGTCAAGTACAAGTAAGCCCTCTCCAAACCAAGACAGAGCGGCCAATGCTTTGCCTTATATTTGTATTTGTCAGTCATTTTTACTTTGTTACTGCTTAAAAATAAGTCTTGATCTAATTGTGCTAAACACTGCATGTACCTAACTGATGAGAAAGTGTGTGTCCCTAAAACCTTTTAGTCTAAAGGATAAGACATAAACACCAGATGAAACAATCACCAACTGGATGAACTTGAGGGACAATGTGCTCAAAAAAAACCCAACTAACTACAGTTTAATGCATTCTGCATCACAGCCACAATTTTCCCATTTATTTCTGACTGATACCAGAGGTAGCACTTCCCCTGTTAATGCTTAAGTTGGTAAAATGTTATGTTAAAAAAAATGTTGGGACATTAGTGGAATGAATACAATCCTTGAGAGGTTTTGGCCTTCTAGTTACTTTCAAACGAAAATAAATGCAGTAAGCATCAGAGTGATTGTTTGCTGTCTTATACGATTAACAAAACTGGTAGTTCTAATAACAGGCAAGTCAAAGAAACTGAGTGCTTCTCAGTCTCTCAGCCTTTCTATGGGTTATCCCATCAAAGTCAAGAGTTGTAGAGGATTGGATTCAGGCATAAGAGGTTGAAAATTAAAGTTTTGGTTTAGGAAATTATAGTAAATAAACCAAATCAAAGTGCAAAGAAGGGAGAGATTTCTTTTTCCTTTGCCTTTCCAGAGGGAGGAAAAAATCTATTAAAAGGTACTTCCCAGCAAAAATGAATCTAAGGAATTTTTGCTTAAAATAGCTAAATGTATATTATATTCACAATCCTTTTATCAGTCTTTTAATATATTCCCATAATTTTTCCTCAGTGGAGACCAACAACTTATGTCCATTGTAATTATGATTCACTATAATTGTGTTTTCTAAAAGAATTTTCAAAGGATAGCAAACAAAAAAAAAATTAGAGGCATTATTTCTGTAATTATTCACCTTAGAAAAAAACTGAATTTTAATATTGTAATGACATCTAGACAATTTTCTATTTAAAATAAATCTTAAATTTTAGGTTTATATCCCAATGTAGGGGGAGGGATGTAGAGAATTTGTGTCTTTTTTAGCTTTATAAGCAACATTTAAAGGTTCAGATGTATTTTTCAAAGTGATTCTTCATTCATTTCTGCTTCTGCCATGTGGTTTATTGATTTATTTGTTCTACTGAAAATTTTCTGTCAGCTGTTCACTTTGGCCACCTTACTTTTCAAAAATACAATTAGTAAGCAAGCACTTCATCCTGGGTTATGGATGTAAGAACTTCTGGCAGAGGCAGCTACATGCACTGTGGGCAGGTGCAGTTTGCTGAGTGAGCCTGTGTCCATGGCCAGGTGCACTGTGCCCCTGTGCTGCAACTGAACTTCTTCCCTTCCCTCAACTGGGTCTTGTAAAGGTGGTTCAAGGTCTTCTGTCTGACTTTGTGATCTTTAACATGATAATGATAATTATAATATATTGCACTATATTTAGGTACAATAATTTATCTACGCCTCAGAGGGTCCTTTCATAGGTAATGGAAAAAATGTAATCCCATCTAGTAGTGAATTTAAAAGTGAACAAGTTTTCTGGATGTGTTTTGAAGTGTCTTCACTTTTTCTTTCCTTTCCTCTGATATGATTAATAGTTTTCGATTTGTCAGTCAGGCCATCTCAACTCGGCTGTTAATTTAGAAACTTCTGGAAATAGAATTTTTCACCTTCAGTTTTCTATTTAACACATTCCAATCATCACTTCTCAGGTAACATGAAAGATAATTTCTTTCTCAGTACAGGATAAAAAAAAATTTCTAGCTATTTTCAAAATTATTTTGAAAGAATGGATGGGAGCTGGACGCAGTTCTTGACTCACCTTCTTTCTTTTTCTTTGTTGGTTGGTTTTTTTGCCCTTTTTTTTTTTTCTGGAAGACCTAAAACTGATAAGAATAAAGCTGTTGAGACAGAGTAATTTTGAAATATTAGATGGAAGTCTTATATTTCCCTAGTATCTTTTTAGTAAAGAATAGGTTACCCAATTATGTACTGAATAGCATAAACTACACCAGCAGGAGAGATGAAGAAATTATGTTGTTTGCTTCATTTAATTTATTTTGGCTTTTGAGTATAGGCAGAGAGAAGACACAAAGATTTGTGTAGTTCATAAATAATAATAATCTTTAGGACTAATTGCTTTCAAGATTTTGCTCCCACTACCACAAAACCAGGATACAAATCATAAGGTAAATAAATATCAGAAAATTTGATGTCCATATTATTATAATATAACATAATACCTCATAAATATGTTCTTTGAATATTCATAATATACTTGATATTTTAAACTAGTACTTCCTTTTTCAGTTGTACTCAAGTGTCATGAGACCATTCTTAAACTCAAAATCTATAGAAATTCAAAGACAAAAGCTTTCTGGTTTTCTACTATAGTAGAACTAAAACAAAAAATATTTGTTAGAATGTTATGAGAAGAGACGTAGAAGGAATAGAAGGAAAGTAAAATCAGGGACTATAAAAGTGAGGTAAAACATTAAGGGAAGAAAATAGTGATACAAGAATAAACTTGTCTGGAATTTCTTCTCAGTCTTGGCTTACATTTTTGACGCAGACACAGACTTTTTAAATACTGTTCAAAATATAATCATTTATATATATGAGATAACAGTCTCAACGGAAAATAAGATTATCATATACCATTTCACACATCAAATACTAATCTCCAGCTTAATATAGATCTTCCAGTTTGGAGTGATTCATTAACCTCAAAAGATCTTAAGCAGAGATTCACTTTTAAGCCTACAATTAAATTCCAGTTCCTGTTTTCTTTTACATATGATATTAGCCTGTCCTTATGTTTTTAGTAGATTTGATTGTGTTACTATCTTTATTTTGTTGGTAAAATATATAGGTACCCATATATTAGTTTTTCTATATGCATTTTATTGAGGAATAAGGGAAAATAAATTTTAATGGACAATGCATTGGGAATTGGTCAACAATTGCATTTATACTTCTTCTGCTGTCTTTTTGGCCTATATGCTTATATGGAATCTTTTTACTGTTATAGTTTCGAAGTCATTTAATTTTATAAAACACATCATGCTTTAAAGACAATGAAAGGAGAAAAAGAAAGTGTACATTTTATTCAAACTGTAGGTAAAAGGAAGTCTAATGAGTCATTTTAAATATGTTACATTTTCTGTCAAGGCAA
The DNA here is from genome assembly GCF_001715985.3 of Manacus vitellinus. Classification (NCBI taxonomy): domain Eukaryota; kingdom Metazoa; phylum Chordata; class Aves; order Passeriformes; family Pipridae; genus Manacus; species Manacus vitellinus. The sequence continues at coordinate 25,853,601 of NW_021940682.1, read as the reverse complement.
AGGAATGTGGATTTTTATTTGGTATTAAATATTTTTATATAACCTTACTGGACTCTTTATTCCCGCTAGCAATTACAATGCCTTTTAAATTACATCACACCATTGCATATGGTAAATAGTGTCTTTTCACAGAAATGTATACTAAAACCAGTAACAACAACACATTATTGTGAGGTAAAATTAATAGCTGTTACGAGTAGCAGTATTTCAGCCTCTGGTTGTCTTATAGCTGATAAAATATTAATTCTTAGGTTTGTCATAGGGAATTGAGATTGCTGAGCTACCACACTTACCAGGCATTATCAACTACTAAATATTTAATCAAAAATGATGTAGCAAAGCAGTACTCTTATGTATTGTTGGTTCTTTTTTAGGCATCACATATCAACATGTCAATACCGCCCTTGGCTAGCAGCATACTTACTGCTCCTAAAGAAGCCAAGAAGTTCCACACTAGGACAGGTGCAACCCACAGCATGTTGCCAATTAACCCTGAAATATGGGTATGGGTGCATTGGTCAGGCAGCTGGTTTTGAAGTACCACAAAAGACAATCTGACTTATTACAGAAAACTGGAATTGTTGGTGATGACAGGCTGTGAACTGTTGTGGTCATTACGGTTTTAAACTGAAAGAAAATAGATTTAGATTCTTTACTGTGGGGGTGGTGAGGCACTGGAACAGGTTGCCCAGAGACGTGGATGCCCTGTCACTGGAAGTGTTCAAGGCCAGGTTGAATGATGCTTTGAGCAACCTGGTCTAGAGGAAGGTGTTCCTGCCCATGACAGGGGGGTTGAAACTAGGTAATCTTTAAGGTCCCTTCCAACCCACATCATTCTATGGTTCTATGGTTTCAGAAGCAGCTGAGCAGCCCCAGCAGCTGTCTGGTACCTGACAGGAGCAGGGAGGGGCAGGTCAAGCCTAAAGCTTCCAAAGCTGGAGACCAGAAGCTGGGAGGATGTCTGGGACTGCCACACTCTTCTGGGGAACTATATACATCCAATGTTCTTTCACCCTTCATTAGATACCTACTTTTGGCTACTATTAGAGGGATGATACTGAGATAGATGGCGTTTTGGTCCATATGGCTTTTCTTAAGCTTCTGTTACCTCCTCTTTCAAATATGATTAGGAGACTGCAACAGTATATCTATTCCCACTTAGTACTTCATGCATAGGGTTAACATTAAGCTTGATTCTTGGGAAAAACGTCAGAAATTACCATTTCTGTGACCTGAAGACCTTGATGTTTTAATTATGGTCCTTCTAATTACTACTCTCATTCTGACCATAACGTGGGTCCCATGCCTCCTTGATCATTCAGTCTCTGCTAACACCATTCCTCTTCTCTGCATGCTGTCATTTCTGCTTGCTAACTTATGTGGTGTCAATGATTTCATACACTGATTAACTGAATTGCTTATTGAATGAAGACATCATTTTTTCCTGTTATCTTGTGCTTTGCTCAAGCCTGCAACCTGCCCAAGACAAAGAAAGGCTGCTGTATTCAGTGAACCACACAGATGGTGTACATGGTGGTCTCTGAAAAGATATTCAAGCACAATTGAACTTCTAAAGAATCTTTCAGCTCCTTCTCAACAAAGAAATATCTTTCAGATTAGGCTAACATGTTGCTGGGCTTTTTGAATGATACTTGTGACAGCCTCATTTCTAAAAGTGACCAGGCTTCTGCAATTCTAGTATTTTTAGTAGTTTATTTTAAAGGATTCCAAATATTAATGAGGGTTGAGCAATTTTCCTGTGAAAATCAAGTCCCTTTGAAAATTTAAGTCCATCTATTATTTTTCTAAGAGCTTCACATCTCGAGAAGTCATGGGACAAATAAGCATTCCCTGGCTGTCACTGTGTGAAGTAACCATCCTTTTGGCAAAGAAAAGCTTAGATATGCATAATTTCTCTTCTTATCTATGTGCCTTTTTTCCACATTTAGTCCCGTGGAAACTATAGACATCACTATATTCCAGATAGCTGAATAGATTCTTTTAAAGACTGTACTTACCTTTTTTATAGTGACCCTATAGAGTGGTTTACTTTGGTTTATTTGTAGAGATGTACATGATATTTGATTACTGTAAAAGCACTAATTCTGGCACAACTACCTTTCTCTTCTGCTTATTTCTCTTACTAACTATTAAGTATTAGGAAGAGGATATGTCTCTTGACAACCTACATATGATGTCAAGTGCATGTGACTTTACTCCTAACCTTAACCAACTAAAAAGAAAATTGTCCATGCCTATAGATTTATATCTATTGGCACTGCTATATCTCTCCCCCACTGAAAGCCAGCATTTCAGCCATGCTGCATATCTTGTACATGCATGATTTTGTTCTCTAATACATCACTCACTTTATAATGAAAACTGAAGCTGAGGTGTTTTAAAGCCATCCTATACATGTATGTTATATAGGTATATAAAAAATCAAAACAAAACAAAACAAAGCCTTTTTGATGAATCAAGTGTTTCTCACCTGTAGAAAAATTAACAATGCACAAATTCAAGTCTTGATTTACAGTGTGTATATTTGCATGTTGCCATTTCCTGAAGAAATGTTCTAAACATTTTATTTCTCTTTTCTTTCAATTCATGATCCATTAGTCCTTTAAAAAGAAAGTCCCTTCTCTGTAAAATTCTGAATAATCACTTGCGTATAAATATGGTCTCACAATTTTTTCCAATTATGATAATTCACAGTATTAAAATACTGAAGTGAATTTTAAATTTTCTGTACCACACAGGAGATATAATTTGAAAGTATATGCAGAAAAGAATTTGAGGCCCAGATTCATGATGGTGTTCCAGCTGCTCATTACTACAGGATATGATGGGAAGGAGATGGCATATATGGTTTTTGATCTCCCTTTTGTTCTCTTCTTGTAGTATTAGGTGGAGGTAAATCATATAAATCATTTCAGGTATGAACTACTTTGCTCTAATATAGATTTTTATTTTTTTTTAGCAATTCAGCAAATATTTTCTTTACATATTTTTCAATTATTTAGATTGTATTTTAAATTTTAAAAACGCTTTAATTTTGTTATAGTATTACAAGCATTCCTAGCAATTGTGGCTGAAATCAAGCTCTCTTTAATTAGGCTCTGTCAATGTGGAAAAGACATTCTGAGGCATAAGCAGCATACATTCTAACTAGATAAATTATAAACAATTTACAATTTTAATCCCAGTTTTGTATATGAAAGACTAGATTGTATATGAAAGACTTTAGAAAATGTAAGTGTTGTTCAAAATCGCATATAAATTTTCCAGCTTTTCTGCTACAAAGAAAGCTTGAAAATATGACCTGTGTGTGCTGAAAGAACCAAAAAAAGCTGAAACACAGATATAAAAGTACAAAGACATATTTTGAAATTAATTGCATTTTTTCGGCTGGTTATTTGTTTTCAGACATTTGGGTTTTTTATCATTTCTGCAGTGAAAATAGTTCTGTATATGGGAGCATAAACAGTCCTGATTCATAACTGTTTGCACTGATATGCAGAAAAAAATACATATATTTATATAATATGTACTTTACTTGCATATGTTTTTAACGTATCATTATCGTATCAGCTTATCATTAACATGAATATTGTGTTGTATTTGATTTCAAATTAGTTTTTAGTCTTCACTCAAGTATGTTCCAAGATGTGACTTGTTTTCATCACCTTCCTGTCATAAAAAACCTGACCCTAACAGATCTTTCAGGAGCATGTTCCTCCACTGTAGAACTAAGCAGCTCCTTTTGTGCATCCTTCTGCTAAAATAATATATGAGCTCAAAATAGAGCTTTTATGCCTTAAAATGGACAATGCTAGAGCTTGATGACAGATATGGACCCAAAAGACAAACACCACTGCTGAAATGCTTCACTGCTGAATTTACTTGTCTGTACCATAAACACTGACAGCTGGTTTGTTCCTCTGTAAGGAAGTGAGAGAAACAGTCAATTTTGCAGTGCAATTCCCTTTACTTCAGGACAAGATGAGCTGTTCCTGAGATGCCCCAGTTTCCGTACATTGATTAGAAGGGGGGTATGGATGACTAGAGGAGACATATTGTGTACATTGCGTGTACTCCTTTGCCTGTTATAAAAATTACTTCTCTATTCCTTGCCCTGATCCTATTCTCTAAACTTTACTGGTATATAAGCTCATGCAAAGGCATGGTCTCAATGTCACACATTTGCTGCAGTTCTTCTGAGACAGAGGTGTTTATTTACCAAGACAACATTTGTTTCTGATTTAAGAGTGTCTTAGCCTGACTAGGGCACATGAAATACTAATCTGCAACAGTTTTACTTGTAAGATTTTAATTACATTACTCATATATATGCTAACTCTCACCAATATTCACATGTAGATACCATTTTAATATCATATTACATAGAAGTGCATATGAGTATTTTGAATGAGAACAGAATACACATTGTCATCATTCATCCATGAAATGTTTATTCCTTAGTTGTGTCTCCATGACTCAAGCTGAATTGTATATTACCCCTCAATGAGTTCTATGGCAGTCCTTTGGCAACTTGCAAAAAGAAGCAATTCAAAGATGCATAAAATATTTTTAAATATCTGCACATCTGATTTTCTTAAAGTTCATACCAAAATAGATGTCTTTTACAAGCTATGAAGTACAGTGACCTGACAAGGCATAGGCCAGAACTCACTCTTAGTTAACTTCTTTTAATAAGTCTTTTAGTGTTTCCAGGGCTTTGTTCATGCATATATGTATGCAAGTAGATACATACAATTTTAAAAACTACTGGGTTGTTCTGTTTTCCTTCTACATGTTTAAGGGTCACCTGGGGTTTTCTTTACTCAGCAAGCTGGAATTGATTCACATGCAGTTCAGTTTGCTTTGTGTTGAAGAATCCAGAAAATCTAATTAGTTTTTCAAGAGATCCTTTGAACAGAGATTCAAGAGACCTCATCCAGATATTTCTTGGAGAAGTTCTTAGAACCACCAGGTACCTTTTTTTGTAGATGGACCAAGATTTGTAATGAAGGCTTGACATACATGATGCTATTTGGTAAACCTATTGTAAGAGAGAATGCCACGGAATCTCTAGGCATTTTATTCAGTTTTACTTAAAAGTTTGGAAAGGGCATGCTAAAGGCTGTTGGTTAAGGGGTTAGTGTTGGGGCAGGGGGTGCAGTATTATTTTTGGGTTTTGATTTTCCATTTCTGGTTTGTACTCCTTTTCAATATTGCTGGGGGGCATTATTTATATCATGAAACAGCTCTGAGAGCAAACTATTTTTATATCTACAATTAAATTGCATATGCAGGCACAGTTGGATGAGTTTTATAGCAGAGGTATCTGTTTTTCTTCAAGATAAATATTTATTGTATTTCGTTTTGCTAATTTTTCTCCCCAGCACCGGTTTTTCATGGGTTTTCACTTCTTACTTTTTCATGTTTTGGTGCAAGAGTATGAACCAAAATAACAGGAATTAAGTTTTTCTAGCCCACTCAGGTATAGAAACTCAGTCCAGGTCAGGGCAATGCTGTCCTGGCATGGACCAGTACTCTACAAAGCCCACCTTCCAGAATAGTGGAGAACAGCAACATGCAGTATGCCAGGCTATAGGCAGGTTGCAACAGGTAGTTCAGTGATTTCAAAATTTGGTTTAACTTAGCCTGTCTGAATTCTTCCTCATAATCATGGACTTGTTGAACTATATAATTATTGACTTTGCAGTGAGAACTTGTTTAGTGCCAGCATTTGTCACTGTAGATGCATTTTCTCTGATTTTGTTAATCTTTCAGGAAATTCCCCAAATATAACATTCGTGTGTCACTCACTTTCCATAGCAAATGTCTACTAACTGACTACTCCAAAATATTTACACAGATCTGTGGCCTAGCATGTGGATTAAAGGTACAAAAGGTAATTGAGATTAATTACAATGCATTACTGGTACATGAAGCTACACATTCAGGAAAATTTGCCTTCCAAAATAATTGAATGCTTCTACAGTTATGCATTTCTAATTGAATATAATTTTCAGCATCTTAATGTGTCTACAGCTCTTGACAAGTTGCAGCTATACTTGTACTTCTAACCTATAAAATATGCTGCTTTAAAACTATCTCATCATTATGGCAGAAATTTCATTCCATTGTTTGATTCCTTGATGTCAAGATGACAAGAAGTTGAGCATTTTTCATTCATAAATACTCTGAGTACCTTAAAAAATATCTTACAGATAAATTTCCCTCATCATTCTTCATCTTAAAAAAATTACATCTACCCAAATCCTAAAACAATTAAATGTAGAAGAAAATCTAATCCTCTCATTACGAACTTAAAGAATCCATATTTTGTTGAGCTTGCAGAGAAGAACACCCAACTGTCAAGGATAGAAAAATTCTATATTATACTGACAGGCCATTAGTAATCCCCATTTATCACACTTTTTTTTCCTCTTCTCAGAAACATGATACAAATGTTATTGTCTCAAACTGTGTTTACTACACAAGCTGTGGCAGAAAAGTTAGTTGTTATAATTTTGGGGTGGGGGAGGATGTCTTTTACAAAAATGTTAGAATAGATCCATGAACCATCATGGTTTAAACGAATTTTTCATCACACAATTTATTTCATTTGGGGAATTGTTATAACAATAGCAGAAAAAACATGGGGTGGTGGGTTTTTTTGCTGTAGTGTATGCAGATCTTTGCTGTTTCACTACAGCTCTCATGTCCGTTCCAAACATTACTGTACTCTAATGCGTTACGCCAGTATAAAGGAATAAATCCAAGAATATATCTTGAGTGCTTTCCCAGTTAAGTTGCTACAGTGAAACACTATTTCACTCACAGTTTCAGTGGCTGGCCTACGAGTGAACTGATAATCTGAACAACCCGTATACATTAGGTGAGGAAATATAAACCTTGTGAAGTTCACTGGAGGCAGAAGTATTGCTAAGCTGGACACTCCCTTTTTACCCTGAGGATACTGTTGGTGGTGGTAGGAACATTTATCCACTTGGGATCTCATTTGCCAGGAGAGAAGCATATGATAACTATATCTATCTTGTAGCTCAGCAGTCAAGTTAGATCACTTTCTTGGGAAGTGAGAGACCTGGCTTGTAGATCCCACATAACCTACCAGTCAGGCTACATCCTCCACCTAGCAGATAATTGGTAGCCAATGAGGTACATTCAGTGTGGATGCTCCAGGGCTATAATTCTGAACTTGATGCACTGAACAGCTGGAGATCAAGGATGATGCTCCCAACCGAGCAACGAAAAGAGCAAGTTTCTCACTAATGAATTGCCATCCTAATTCCCAGATCCTTCAGTCATCATCTGTACAATAAAAAGAAATGGCAATTATTCCTTCTGTTCATTCCAAGTTGTTCGGTCACTACTGCTTGGCTAGCTAACTAATTAGGAAAATAAAAACCTATCACATACTGAAAACCTCCCAAGAAACAAAATGAATATCCCAGCCACACTGTGCTCAGCTGCAGCTTGGATGCACTGCCAGCAGGGCCTCAGTCAGCGAGTTTCAACACAAGGCAAGCCACACTTACAGTGGCCCTCTATGCTGCTTTGTTCAAGGTTAGATTGAAATACCTCAGGTGACAATGCAGTCATATAATAGCAAGCACAACTATCACTTTGCAGCAGAAATTATAGAACTTTGGGTTTACAGATGGCTTCCACAAATTTTTTGGTTCTGTATATGGTTTTGTTCAGTAAGTACACTTAATATCATTTAGAAGACTTATTTTTAAGTATTAGTAGTGTTCTTTAATGCCAAAAGTGTTTGTATCTTTCAATAATGTGATGAACTAAGAATACATTTGCAACATATGCTTTGAATTATGCTACTACATATGTTTACAGTATCTCTCTCTTTTTAGGGGACAACTATAATTAAAAAGTGCTTATTACTTCTTTCAATCCTTTGGAGTCATAAGTTGACATAAATTGTTTGTTCCCTTCTGAGTACTTTGTGCTGAATATTTCTGTCACTCTGAACTCTCCTAATTTTTTCCTTCATTTTCCCTGCAACACAATGAGTTAAATGTTCTCAGACAGTGCGTCCACAGAAAAATATCATCCTTTAGCAGATTTTTTTAAAGTGCTCTCCTAAGGTCAAAATAATAATTCTTCATTTTACAGTGTAGATATTCACATGATGTTCAACATTCCTTTGAAAGACTACAATTTAATCTCTCTCATTTTTTTCCTCTTTGCTGTTTTGAAGTATTTATTTTGTGCAGTCATACAGGAAAGTTGAACATATGTGATATTTTAGTAATCTCAGAGAATGAATAACAAAAAATTCATACTCTTTGGAGCTGCATTTGAAAGATACAGAACTAAACTTGTCTACCAGTATCTTACTGCTTAATCCATGGCAATGAACCTATTTTTATTTAAAGTAAATGTGGAAATGTTTTTATGTTCTTGTTAATCTTCATAGATGAACACTGTTCTGTCTAAGTTCTGCTGATGCATATATCATCCAGTGACATGGCCCAAGGAGGGAGATCCAACAGCAGAACACAGTTCCTCAGCCTGGGAAAAGTCATTGGGATTGTATCCTTGTGAAAGGAGAGGTTTCATACTATACCTGGAAATAGTCCTCTTCTGCAACTGGTGATCAGCAGCTGTATAAAAAAACGTACTGAAGACATAACCTAAATAAAACTCATGATAAACATATGCAGACAGTCTTTGTTTTCAAGTTCAAATTCACACCTTCTAGCATATTTTAAACTGCTTCTTTTAAGAAGAGATTTTCAGTTAGTGAAAATTAAATCCAATTGTATCACAAGATTTATTCTTAATACTTAGCTAATATAAACTATTTCTGTCAGGTTTCCTTGTACAGCCTGAGCGGCTCAGACATAACCACAAAAAATCCCTTTTGGAGACTAATTTATAATCTGATCTGGGGTGTGCATATGAATCTGTCAAAGGATATTTGTCATCTGATTACCAGGTTTCAACTATAGACTAAGAGTCAGGTTTTCAGTTTTGTCTTGAATCCTCCAGACATACTTGTATGCTAACATTATTTTGCTATAAACTTTGTAAATTATGAAGAAAAAAAAATGCAGAACAAAAAAAATTAGTAAACTGAGTTTTCTCAAGGCTTCTCAATAGTGAGGGCAAAATAGATTTACACCACTTCAGAAATGAGAGACAAGGATGAGGATGCTTATGCCAGGGTAAGGAAAGGAAACATGGAAGGACAGGAATAGGAGTAGGCATGGATATACTGCCCTTGGAAGCATGGGAAACTTGAACTGGGTGACTAAAGGAAGTCCCTCGTCCTCACCTCTAGCAGGTTTCCTCAGCAATTTCCCATCCCAATTCCTCCTTTCATAGCTGAGAGAACCAATAAAGTAAAAGTAAAGATGGTTTTGTGCCAGTTCCAGTAAATATTGGTGATGGAAAAAAAAAAAAATCAAATCCTAAAGGTTGTATCAGAAAATAAGTTAGGAAATCTACATTCTGAAGTATTCCTAAGGAAAAGAATGTCTTTTGGTGCTGTCCCACTCTCACTGAACTCAAATGACAAAATTCCCACGGGCTTAATGGGAAACAGAACCAGAGTCTATTTCATGAGACAAGTAAGTGTGTTGTATTAAAATTTCATTATTCATTTTCAAATGTAACTTCAAAAGTTAGTTCTGCTATTTCAGATTGTAAGATTACATAAGCATTCATAATGTCAATAATAAGGGATTATTGAAAAGATTTGAATAAAATCATTTAATCACCATGTATTTTTACTTGTATGGTCAGGAGAAAACGAATACATCACTGTCGTAATTATTAAGAGAGACAGGAAGTATCAGACACATCTTGTTAGTATAGATGGTGTACAATAAAATGTTCCTCTATCTTCTCTCAGTAACAGGATGAAATAATATCAAACAAAGATTGCCTTCAGAGAACTTTGTAGCAACAATGAAAGGTCATTTGGACTTTGTACAATATAAAGAGAACAGAGACCTACTGATTTTTAACATCTTTTTTTTTTTCCCAGAACCTGATGAAAAAAATCACCATACACAGTCTGTCTATGAAACAATTTTCTGACAAAAGAGCTGCCTTTACTTAGCTTTAGCCAAGCTACTGACCTTGGCTTTTCAATGCCAAAGGTTTTATACCCCAACTGAGAACCCCAATGGTGAAGGTTATTTTACCTTACACTTCCCTACTAACAACTGCATCTGAGTAATCACATTCCAGAATATGAGTGTGATTTAGTTTTCAGAACTTATTTTGAAGTTTGGGAAATACAAGAATGTACAAAAATAGGCCGAGGGGCCCCAAAACTTGTGTTGTCAGCCAAGTACAGATAATTCTCTGGTTCAGAGGAAACAAAGAGTGGATTACATACATGTATTCATCTTCTTATTCAGACGACTTTTTTGACCCTCAAGAGAGAGGAACGTACAGGTAAGTACATGTGTGTTCCTGCTTCATTTTTATGGGGGAGAGAGGAGAGGAGAGTGCAGGGGAAGAGACAACTCTTTTTCTGCCCCTTCCCTGAAGCAAGCAGCTTTATCTTCCCTGTCCATGAAGAAATGCATGGCCTTTAATATAGTGCACAGGCTTATACGTATGCTGCTAGCATATGCTGAAAGCAACAATTGAAGGAAACACTTATTTTTATATTCCAGAACTCAGCTATCAAGTGAATCTGCTTGAGTCAACAAGGAATTTTTTCATTGAGGTCATCAGGACTTAGAGGAAACAAGCAAAATCTGATGGAATCCCAAGTTCAAAAGAGATTTATGCTTAATTCTAAAATTTAAACTCTCATTTTTCACATAAGTTAGAATTTAGGGAAAAAATTTGTTGCATCCCCTGGCTAAAGGGTTTTATTCAGAATCTATTTCTCTTTCCTGTTAAAACATTCATAGGCAAGCCTCATTTTTCTTCTATAAGTAGAAATAGCAAAAGTAATAATGAATCTGATCAAGGTCTGCCAGCAAGCCTGGACTACATGAGGCTTTCATATAGTGATTAGGAGTTTTGACTCTTTCCTTTGATCTCTAGTCTTGCTGCTGGCAGCTGAAACATTGCCAAATGGACCTTGACAACCCTTCATGTCCACTCTGTGCTCATACGCTCAGGCTTCTGTGAAACTGTGCTGTAATTAAATCTGTCTCCATCAACAGTCATAAGATATTTTCTTAGGCTCTGGGGCAGGATGAAACATTTCTGGCTTCTGGTTTGTTTATATAATGATCACAGGTTGAAATTAGAAGTCTCAAGGATTTCCCTTTCTCTTGCTTATACAGAATCTTAAATTCACCATAAAATGAAACAGAAGATAGCAGATATGAATAAAAATTAATGTAACAGCAACAAATAAAAGGAATGTGCAGAAAATTAAGGTCAAATCTTAGTTCTGTTAGCATTAAAAGCAAAACATCTAGCTATTTCACAATTGAGCTCATTTTGATTAAAATTGTATGAGTGAAAATACAATTTGTAAGTCTGTACCTTTGTAAGTTATGATTGTTTTTTTATTGTAGATGTTTGAGATAATTTTTCTTGGGATCAACAACTGAACAAAAGAAAAGATTCCATTAATTACAATAGGTGACTATAACCCAATGAATTACTACTTTCAGCTATAACTCAATTAGTGTCTCAAGTAGTTAGATATGTCATACATACCCATTTTCATCTTTATCAAAAATCATATTTTTCTCTGCCTTTTTTTCTTCATTTTTTCTTTGTTTTTTTCTTTCCTTTTCCCTCTTCTTTGCACACAATTTACTACAAGCTTACAAGGACAGAAAGATGTTTAGAAAGAAATAAGAAATATTAGTAGTACTGGTAGGGTAGAATACGAGTTTAAATTTAATTATGACTAATGTTTTGCCTGTGTTCAGTCTCCCCAAGTTATATGAGTCTGCAACTCTTAGTAGTTTATTTTCCTGAATCAGGTTTTGCAAAAAAAGTTACTTTTATGCTTTTACTTTATGCTTACATTATAGAATGGTGTATATGTTTATTGCTTCAACTTTGGACATAAAAACTTTTAGAGCTACCACTGTAGCTCACTACTTTGGAATAGAGCAGGTGTATATCACAGATCTCAAAATTAGGTTTTTGTGTAATCAGAGTAGAAAATTCTTCATTGGCTTTTCCCATGGACTTTTATTAAGGAGATAACACATTCATTTGAAAATCTTCATCACTGCCATATGCTTGTAATCTCCAGGCTGCATTGCTATAAGTGGACCATTATAAACCATTATAGCTATAGCTATAGCTGGGATCAGGGCAGAGCTCCAGCTGGATGAGATGGGACAGGCAATTAGGTGAGTCACTACCTTTACCCTGTAGCTCTAATTCATCCATCAGGTCCTAATCACTTCCCATTCCCTGCTCAAAAAGTTGCATTGCTCAGCTTCCTAACAAGTTCAAGAATGTATCAACACTTTGCCTCCAGCAACAATATTTCCAGATTTGCAGCACATTTCAGGATTCCAGGTGGAATGAGATCTGCTTTTGTGGGGAGGGAGGGGTGGTTTGGAAAGGATGGGAGGTGGAGAGGGGGTTTGTGTTATGATGAATAAGAGTATTTTCCTTTCTCTCAATTTAGTAAGCAATAGTTTTACAATTATCACACTTGTCTTGTTGATGGGGGACAGGGCTTGTAATTATGTTCTTTTTGATTCAGATTATAAAGTTAGTTCCCCAGTTTCTCAGGCTACATACATAATTTGTTTTCAGAGGGATACTGATCATAGGATATTGAGATGGAAGAAACACAGTTCATGTCCTCATTTGAAATCATTAAACCAAGATTTAAACTTGGGACTCATATAGTTGAATGCTTTTACTACAAGTCTATAGGTTATGAGCAGTTAACCGGTATTTCTGAATCATATCTAGACAAGATCTAGACACATCAGTGACTGTACCTTCCCCTATGATCCATCTAGGCAAGAGGGAAGTACAGTTAACTACAGTAAACACAAAATACTTTCAATTTGGACAAATTCTTCTAAAACTGCTCATAAGACATAAAACTTCCACAGCATATTCAAATAACTGAGTAAGGGGTAGAGTGCCTCCTCAGCAAGTTTGCTGATGAGACAAAACTGTAAGGAGTGGCTGATACCCCAGAGTGCTGGGGAGCCTTTCAGAAGGCCCTCAAAAGGTTGGAGAGATGGGCAGTGAAGAACAGTCTGAAGTTTAACAAAGACAAATGCTGGGTCCTGCACCTGGGAAGGAATAAACCCAAGCACCAGTACGAGCTGGGGGCCAACATGCTGGAAAGGAGCTCTGCAGAGAAGAACCTGGGGGTCCCAGTGGACAACAAGCTGTCCCTGAGCCAGCACTGTGCCCTTCTGGCCAAGAAGACCGGTGGTATCCTGGGGTGCATCAGAAAAAGCATTGCTAGCAAGTCAACGGAGGCAATCCTGTCCCTCTACTCAGTGCTGGCAAAGCTGCATCTGGAGTGCTAGATCCAGTTCTGGGCTCCTCAGTACAAGAGAGACATGGAACCCCTGGAGCAGGTCCAGCAGAGGCTACAAAGATGATTTAGGATGAAACATCTCTCTTACAGGATAGGCTGAGGGAGCTGAGCCCTTTCAGCCTCAAATGAGGCAACTGAGGGGACCTCGTCAATGTCAATAAGCATCTGAAGGGAGGGTGTCAAGAGGACTTGGTGGTGCTGAATAATAGGACAAGAGGCAATGGGCAGAAACTGTCCAGATTCCACCTGGATATGAGGAAGAACTTTATTGTGCAGGTGACCACGTACTTCAATAGATTGCCCAGAGAGGTTGTGGAGTCTCCGTCACTGGAGATACTCCAGAACTGTCTGAACACAATCCTGTGGAATGTGCTCTAGAATAATCCTGCTTGAGCAGGGAGGCTGGACCAGATGAACCACTATGGTCCCTCGCAACCTTATCCATTTTGTGATTCTGTGATTCTGTGAAAAATTTGAATGCTGGAACTTTGTTCATACTTAAAGTTCAGAAAAATTGAGTTGTGCTACTACAGAACAAAAATCACATTCTGCCTCTCCTAGAGCCTAAGCAATTTCTTGAACTGGAATATAAAAGTTGCATTCCAAGGGCTTTGGAAAATATTTCACTCACTTCTTTATCAAAAGAGCATCTTGATAAAGAAATTGAATGACTTTCGTAAAATCAAACATGAAAGAACGCTAAAGAAAAAGCTGGACTTCTCATAATGTAAGGTTCATTATATGTGGTTAGTTATGGACAGTAGATTTTCTTTCTACATTGTGTTCTCTTTTTATTGGAAGCTTACTGAGGGAATTGTAAGTATAATAGAGAGAAATAGCTTTCATGTGCCCTGGCATGCAACAGGAATGATTAAAAGAATGCAAATTTAACCAACAGAGTTTCTGTGTTTTGGAGAGCAATGATTTTAATCAGTGCTTCTTGTTTGTTTGTTTTTCAAATCTGGGTGTACAGCTTAATTCAGAGACTCTGCAATCTAACATTTTGCCACATTTGTCTTGAAGTGAAAGAAAGAGAAGTCTTCTTTCTACATTGCTTGATGCTGGGTAAGTATATATATCCTGTGGAGTTCAACTAGAGAAAGAATAGAGATGTGCTAAATGAGATGACTGTAACATTTCAGCGTGAAAAGTGAGTTCTCTAGTCTTCCTGACATCACATTCCCAGTCTTATCTGTAGCCACATACAGCCTCAACTCCATATTGATATTTCAACCCAGGCATTTTGAAAAGACAGGGTATAAGCGGCTATTTTATGATGATTATTAGGTGTGATTAAGTTTGATGAGGCATTCAGCTGAATTGATAAAACACCATTTCTTGAAAAGCAGAATTTGACATTCAGAACATGCTTACATTTCTTGACATTAGAGCAGAAATTAAAAAATATTTAGTATTCACTCCTCCCAAAAAAGATCACATACTTCTGGTTTCTGTATTGTTCTATATGTTTTCAGCATTCTGGAATCTATGTTTAGTCTCCTAATTGAAACCACATAAACCCAGCTGCCAGAAGCCCCTATCATACCCAATATGAGTAGACCCTCTTGATCTCCATAAGGAGAGCCAGAAGTCACCTGGGAACTCTTTGAGCATCACTAAATTTGATGAAAGTTGGTGAACCTGAAGATATTTTGATTAAAACATTTCAAGTGAACCAGTATTAACAAATTAAATATGGCTTTGTGGGGTTTTTTTTAGAAAATCTGTAACCAACTCAAACAGTAAAAATATATATTTATTGATATACTAGGTTGCTGGGTTTTACTTACATTCTTATGCCCTAATGTGGAAAATAAGAATATAAATCTGAAAAAGAGATTTTTTTCCAACGATACTCACTGTAATTTTTCTGGTAGTGACAGAAGTTCATTTCAGAACTGGGTCTTGTACTTCTGCCAATGCACAGCATGCTTGACCTGCATTGCCCTTGCTGTTCCAGAGCTAAGCCTCCCCTGAGCAAACTCTAACAGTCATGCAAACTATGTCAACAAGGATCTAGCCAGTTAACAGGAAAGTAACATCAAGAAATTAATTTCCACTTGTGACTTGAAGCAATCCTCCAGATAAGATGTAACCTAGTGTTCCCCAACCTATAACACTATTGCCTAATAACTGGTGTTCAGCTGGCTGTAATTTTGAAGCAAGTACTCCAAAACTATAATTTGATGATAAAACCAAATCTGAGATACCTTCATGGCATGAATAAATAGAGTCAAAGTAAGACAATAAATTCTGATTAGCTGATTACCCCTCCCTTTTAGCAGAAAAAGTCAGGCATGTGTTTGAGGCAGTTGCTATGCCATTATATTACATAAACAAGAAAAATATAATTTTAATTTTCGACTGGCACTAGTAAAGTTCTTGGGAGATCATGTGGTCTCGCCATCAGTTTAAGCAATTCAAGGAGAGGCCATCTAAAGCCATGGTATGCCAGAGCTTGCCACGTGATATACAGGGACCGCTCTCACTGTGCCATTCCCCATGGCAGCAGGGAGGTGTGTGATGGCTCTGATGAGTGACAGCCACCCAGCAACAGCAAGAGCGCGGGTTTGAAGGAGAGGGGTGGAAATATTGATTTGGACAGCCAGAGTTTCCCAGGGAATTGCAGTGATAATGCAGATTGGTAATTCTGATGGAAAAGAGGACAGGTATTAAAAAACCAAACCCTGTGAGCAGAAGTGCCAATTAATTTTCTAAGATGTATTTCCAAGAGTTATTTATTAACAACAAAAAAACCCCCACAACAAACAAACAAACAAACAACAACAGAACCCCAAACAAAAAGAACAAAACAAAAAAAAAACCCCAAACAAACAAGTGCACTTATCTAGCATTAAAAACACTAGCTTGGATTTGGGTTTTTTTTCATCTTTGGCTACTATATCATAATGCAAGAAAAAAGAATGACTAAAACATTTAACAGAGAAATCAGCATATATTCAGTAAGGAAATTAGAGAATGAAGTAGAATGTATAAAGCTTTAAGAGGAAAAGGTAAGATTTATTAGTTTTTCAGTGTCCTTTTATCCCCAGGCTCTTAAAACATGATAAAACAAAGAACAAAGCTGAGAAATAGTGTTCATAGGCTTCAAGTCAATATGTCCAGATATTAAATTTGCATTAGCCCACTGTACATGCCATACATCTTCAATTTGAGAGAATGGCATGCTTCTGGCATATGCCAGAAACTCAGAGTCATTAACTTCATTTTCAATTCATCTTAATTCCAGTAGGTTTCTAGAAGAACCATGTGTGCAACAAGTTAAAAATCTCCAAATAGAATATTGTAATATCATAAAATGCTACATATCATATTTTTATCAGATATCATTCTCGATATAACAACTCAGGATAGTCGCACAAGCTAGAATTATTTTCTATGTTGCATGTTTCAGTATTTCATTTTTTCCCCTTACATTTGAATTTTTAAATTATTTTTTTTAAGTTATATTTTTGATTATATTATCTTCAGTGCTGGTTAAAAGCACTTTATAGATGTTTGAGTAACTTATAAATAATTTTGAGATTTAATTTCATATAAATTATTTTTGTTTTTCTAAACAAAAATTTAAATTGTGAAAAGTTTGCAGAAATTCAAATCCTTTTCTGCTCATATTTACAGCAAAAATGTACTCGTTAAGTTAATGTCATCTTTTTACCCTATTCTTTCTGAAAATGTATATATTTGACTGAAATACCTTAGCCCTACATCTCTGCAGTTATCATGTGTATATGTCAGAGAGTATGTATTACAATAATTAATTATAGACTATGTTCAAACAGCAAAAGCAGCAAAAATCACTTAGATGTCTGATGGATAAGAAAGACACTCAGTAAAATTCTCCAAAACATTGTATTGGAGCCATTTTACTTTTTTGAATTCATCAAAGTCTTATTTCTAATAGTAACAGCTTATTTGTTGGACTTTAATTATTTTATTTAAAATAGAAATATTTCCTAAGGAAATGCCTCTTTTTTGACAGAAATTTCTTTTTACAAGAACAGAATTAAATGCAAATCATAGAAACCTATGGCATTTGACCAACACATTATACAAGTATGCAATGAGCTGATTCAGTCCTCAGCAAGATCTTTCCATTAGATGTAGTAGAGGACCTAAGCAAGCAGATCTGAGATATCTAAACCAAAAAAATCCCCTCATACTCCCACTCAATGGTGTCTAAACCTGAAGGCTGTTAAGATCAGTTGGTTCCTCCCTGTTTGGTTTTAAAGTTCTCTAAACTCTTAAAATTTTGTTTCAGTGCATGCCCAGGGCTTCCCCAGCCTCAGGAGATACTTATCTCCTGCCTAGACCTGATGCAGATCCAGAAACGAGCATTTCTCTGCCAGGCTCCAGTAGGGCCTGACACGGGCTGGCATGACCTCACAAAAATGTGGGGCTGCTTTCTTTCCAATTGCAGCTGAGGGGAAAGGTAGTAGCCACAGAGATTCAAACATTCTACCAGGAAAGAGACGCTCTGGATTCAGTTCTCTCCTTTGCCTGAGGGATTCAAACAGACATCATCTACCTCCCAGGAGAGTCATGTAAGAACGAAGCTGTAGGTTATTCGAGGGAACAGAAGCAAAGCAAGTATGTGAAGGGGTGCTCTTGCCATATTCTGCCTGCATTTTACCTCTGAGGAATAAAAACAGAAGGCAGATGGGTTTATGGGTTCTTTGTTGGGTAACCACCTGAGCACAGTGAGTCTGTGTTGTGTTTGATTTAAAGTACAGAAACAGTCTTTGGAGAAGGGACCTGGAAAATCCTCCAGCTCTCTTCAAGTCCTGGTCATCAGCTTATGGCACAAAGCCCCTCTTCCATTTGCCTCATGAATTTCAATACTGACACAGGACAGGAACAGTAAAATGAGATCGAACCATGCATAATAATAATTGTTCACTGAATGTGTGGCCTTGCTGCCATATAATGAAGCTTTATGGCTTTGAACAGCTCTTACTAAGGAGAATTTTGAACCCAAGTGGGCAACACTTTCTAACAGAGTAAAACACAACTTCTCCATTGTTCTTTGTCCTTCTCTCCCTACCTTTCTCTCTCTCCCCCTCTCTTTTTTTCTAAAGAATAGTAAACCCCACAGTCCTTTAAAATACTGGATAGAAGTGTCTGATGCCATTTCTAGGTACTGAACTGGACCTTTTGAAAATAAAATGCCCTTGTGGAGCCACTGTTCTTCATTTGCAAACCACTATTTAATATGTACTGTTCCTCAGTGTGCTGTGCAGACTGGCCCTTTCCCAATGTCTTCTCCTTTCTGGATCCCATTCTGAAATACCTAATTCTCCTCTTCCTCTTCATTGGAAGCCTAAGTGCCTCTCTCAAAACGTAATTTTCACCAGGAAAAAAATGCCTAAAACATAATTAAACATGCACATTTTTTTTTCTATAAAATGCATTTCTTCATTAAATGCAGAGATTCAAGAATTGGAAAGAACCTGTCTTAACGCTCAAAGCTTGTAAGTAATTAGGAAAAAACCCTCCCAAATATTATTTTATATCAAAGCTAAATATTTGTGATATGAAAAGCCTTGCATTACTTTCTAATTTAGATAATTTTCTCATTAGATTTTCTTTCTTGGTGCCACTATTACTGGAAATCACTTGTAGGAGACATTTGGATACCGCATATCTGGCCAGTTACATTCAAATGGATGATTGGAGTGAAAGGGTGATACCAGTTTGAAAATGAATTATTATGGGGTTTTTTTCCCTCCACATTCACTCAAGCACCATAATATTATGCAGTTTAATTCTGTGAATCTTTGTATATCTCATATCAAGATTACTCTCTTGATCGTTTGCAGAGCAGTAAAGAGGGAATCTAAAGGATTACCTTGATTTTAATATACCATCACCACTTTTGTGAACATTTCCCTTGCTCCATGGTATCATGTAATTGGGAAAGTCATCAGAAGAGGAAAACAGAATACAATTGTAATACGTCCAGTAGTTATAAAAGTTTAGCACCAGGAGGCTGAATTAATTACACTGGTACCATATTACAATGGACAACAACACATGTAGATATATATATAGAGGCATATGAATGAACATACAGGGATATGAACGCCTAAGTACCTATTCCATCTAAAAAAATATATCAAAAGGATGGTGACAAATATGCTTGCATTTACATGACAGATTGTTTCCTTTTTTTGTTCATACATTTCTATATCTTCATATCCTTAAATAAAGTCTCATCAGTTATGTTAATATAGAAAACATTCTGGTAAACCCCCCAATTTATTATTGAATTTTGACTTTTGGCTTACCTTGTATAAATGCCATTGTGTACCTTTGGATTGTTGTTTAACAGAAAAATAATGTTTAAAATTAATGAACAATAACCAAAGGTATTTAAGAGTCTACTGCTAGGCAGAATGATATCATTAAATCATCTATTGTTTAGCCTGCTTTATTGGAAAACTACAGAGGAAATAATTTGCAAGGAAGGAACCTGAGCATTCCCTGACATGCATTCTGAATATATTTCTCATAGCTCAGGAATTTTAAACTATAGGGGATCCTGGTGAAACAATGTAACATAATTGTCATTTGTATTTATATAAGCAAAGGGCAAGTTAGCAGACTTGGAGACTATAATCATAATAGTTGATACTTAGGACCAACTCATACCAAATGTTTGGAGAGGAGTTTGAAGAACTAGATTTACTGTAAAGTATGGCTTAATAAAAAAAAAGAAATTAGACAAGAACATGACACCAGAAATCTGTTTTCAGTTCAAACTTTCTATGTCTTCTCTAGATACACCAGATTGGATATCAAAAATCTTGATTTTGTTCCAAATTCTAAAAATTATTCTGAAATGTGTGTAACATGAGAAATTGCCATAATGGAAAAAAATCATTTTCCTTGACTTGTTCTTATAACATTTCAGTGACCTCTAAAACTCTCTAAGGCCTTTTGGAAATGCAGCAGAGTTTGCAGGCTGAAAAGAGACAGTTAAAGCAGTTTCAAAGACCTTGATTTCAGCAAGGCATTTGACACTACTTGCCACAACCTCTTCCTAGACAAGGGAGACAAGACACAGACTGGACAGGTGGTCAGTGAGATGGGGGGGGAATTGACTCACAGGCTGAAGTCAGAGGATTCTAATCGATGCTTTTTACTCAGGCTGGCAGCCTGTCCCACAGGGTCCCACAGGGATCAATACTGGCCCTCACACTATTCAACATCTTCATAAATGGTCTGGATGATAGGTTTGAAAGCAGCCTCACCAAGTTAGCTGATGATTGTAACATGTGTATTGTATTTATTGTTCAAGGAAGTTCAATTTCTTATTGTAAATGTTCTATAGAGTACTTTTTAGGCTGTCCAGTCACTTTTTTAGATACTATTTGTCCATCACTCCTAAGTCATAAAGATGCTACCCACACGTAGTCTGCATTAACTTTCAGATTTTGATATTGCATGAACTCTACTCAGCAGTGGTAGAGAAAGTGAGAAACAAAGAGAGCAGCTGTGTTGGATTTTTTCACAGGTATTGCCTGACGGCTTTATACTAGAGCTTAATATTTTGTCTAAATCAGAAATATTCAAGCCAGATTTCTAATGTCATTTGTATGAGGATTGGATACTTTGGTGTCTGCTTAGGAATGAAAGCAGAGTTTAGAGAAAGTTTCCTCTGTGAAAGTTGTTTATTTTCAGCAAAGTTGGATTTCTATGAACATAACAGTTTTGTGACTTCTGTTCTTTTTCATATTTGGTAACTACAAATGGATTTGAAAGAAGGGAGTATGCCTGCACAAGCACTCACACATGAAGTATGACCGTATAGAACTTCTTTTCTTGAGGAAGTTGAAATCCCATTGGAGTGACAATAAAAGAAACAAATATTTTATTATCATTATTATTTTCATTGTTAAGTATATATTGTATTATAAAGCAGTTATTTTTTTTTAAATGTAGTTCATCCATAAATGTTGCCAGAAGTCAAATTCAGGTTTTCAGAAAGGTGTTATGTCTGATTAGAAATCAGTGCTACATAAGATTCTGTTTTATTTAACTCTATGGATAACCTGCAGAGTTCACCTACTGAGAATCACTTCTCACCATGCAAGAGCTGCAAATTGTATTTGAAATTAATATTTTTGATTAAAATTGGCACTTCTGAGCCTCCTGTTGACTAACTCCAGTTAGTCAGCTCAAAATATCAGCTCAAAATATCTTCAGCAGACATGCTTTTAAGTTCTGTACTTCGAGCTGCTCTAATGTTGCAGGACAAATCCCAAACACAATCTCTAGACACAATTAACCAGGCTATGGAGATGCCTTGGGTATTTTCCCTGCCATTTTTGCAACTGCTGTGCTGAAAAAGTAGCCAGTGTAGTAACTGAACATTTCTGCTTTCCTCAAAACCAGTTTCTCTTATGATTCTTCTGATTACCTGCTGTTCTGCTACTGCCTGGTGAACACTGGCCATCTGGACTTCCTGTGCCAGCCCTACTATTTCATTACACCATTCTGGTACATTTCTACAGTTTCTTAGATGTGTTCTAAGATACAGCAGCAGCCAGGCAGAGAGCTCATTGCCATGCTTCTCATTCTGTGAATGTAAATATATTTCTATCCCAAACACAGATGAATAATAAAAATTTAAAAATAATAATTTTTAATCAGTTTTTAAATCAATTTTCATATTTTTAAGTTTGTACTACATCTGCATCCAGCTTCTAAATTATGCTCTTTTTGACTGAATTTTTTACTTTTGAAACATTTCTTCCTTTTCTAATTAGAAGTAATAACTTCTCCAAAATGAAAAATGTAAAAGAAATTTGGCAAAAAAGTATGGGTTTGAAGTTTCCCTGTTCTAGTTTTTGATTTTAATTCTTTTTAATCTTTTATGTGTTTTGTTTTACCTTGAGAATTGTAGATAACCTTATGTCAGTGTATCTTCATAATATCCTCTCAGAAACACTTTTAGCATTTTCATTTTCCGACCAAACATAATGCCAGAATTTTCATTGTGACTCTAAAGCAACACAGTCCTTTAATCAATATACTTCAGATCACCTGGAAGAGCAGAGAAATAATACTGTTCAAAGCCTACAATGTGATTTAGTGGCAGATAACATTATTTATACTCAAAAATAACAGAGCTTAGCTGCAATATGGCTCTTCAATAAGACAAAAAGGTACTTACTTTACAGCATCTACTTCTGCTGCATTAGTACAGAGGTGCAATTAAGCAACTTCATGAAACTCATTTCATGGTCATTTTCCAAAAACCCAACAGTAGTAAGCTACAGCTAACTGTAGTAACTCAGATGATAATTAGTTGGCTTAAACAACAGAACTATGCCAAGTCCTGGTGGTATAAACTAGAGATTCATTCAGGTAGCTTCCTCTCCAGAGTGAGTGACCTCAGTACATTCAGATTTCCTGGCATCACAAACAATAAATAGTAAGTAAATAGAATACATGATGATTTCTGTCTTCTGTGTGTTGTTCACAGACAACAGTGAAAAGTTGCAACCCAGAAAGCACGTACTTCTTTTCAACAGAAGTCATATTTCATAAAGCCAGTGTTTTAATTGCACTGATATCATGCAAAGGTGATAATTTTCCATAGCAGCCATTTTTCAAATGAATAAGTGTAACCTATTAGATGAGTAATTTTCACACAAACTGAAAATAACTGCTTAGGTTTTCCCACAGCTGCAGGAATACCAGCATCTGTGTGCTTAAATGTGCATTGCAGAGATTACTAGTTGAGAGATAGATGCCCTCACTCCTAAAATGGGGTATTTTTGTTCACTGTGTAATTGTCTAGAATAAGATATCTAGAGAACTATCAAGTAAATCTAAAGATTTCAAATGCTTTGAGTGATAAAAGATATGGACTGTTGCAGCCTAGATCTGGCCATATGCCATATACTCTGTCCTGGGCAGCACAGTAGCCTCAAATAATGATGTCTAACCAACTACTGAGATTGTTCTCAGGGTCTGTGACAGAGATACACCCATTACTCCCAAGGCAGTGCTTGGAAAGGGTTGGCATGAGCTTCTGCTCCTGGCTGGCTCCTTTAGACAAAGTCCACACTCAAAAATTTGGTGGGCACAGGAGAATCTAATGGACAAAGATGAGTGAGAAAAGCTCATAAGGAAAGTATAATTGTAAAAGCAAAACTGGGCATTTATTGCTCAGTTGTTTTGTTCACAAGGACAATTCTAAAATACCAGTTCATTACAGAGAGGAAGGCACAGCATACTA
The DNA here is from genome assembly GCF_001715985.3 of Manacus vitellinus. Classification (NCBI taxonomy): domain Eukaryota; kingdom Metazoa; phylum Chordata; class Aves; order Passeriformes; family Pipridae; genus Manacus; species Manacus vitellinus. The sequence continues at coordinate 25,829,830 of NW_021940682.1, read as the reverse complement.
CTCACGTTGAACTACCACATTTAACAGTACTGATTCCCAAGAGTGTGAACAGTGGATAAGTGTGAAGAGTGAAAATGGGATAAATAGAATGTAGTTCTGACTGTTTTTGAAAGATAGATTTAAAGTGTATATGAAGCCTCTGTTGCTCTTGAGAAGTCTCAAAATATCTTTGATAAATTAAAAATACTGCATAAAATACCTTTCATTCTCACCTGTATCTTCAAGAGAACAGTAAGAAGAGAACGAAAACAGTCTGCAGTGATTGAGATAGAGCTTTAGAAACCTATCAAAAAGCTAAAAAAATATAAAAGAACAGTAAAATTATCCTTATTGCTTGAAATTTTGTCACCCTCAAGAAAAAAAGTCCATTGTAATTTTATTACCAACTAACTTATGTTGCAGTGACATAATTGAATTTTAGAAAATTAAGAAAAATTTGAGCAACTGTCAGGCTGTTCTTAATTCAAGCACCACCTTTGACACAGCTCTTCAACAGTCACAGATGGGTTTTGTCTGGTTTTATGGAACACTGGTAGCTATTTTTTCTAATATTGGTTCTTTCGGGTCAGTGCCTATTTGGCACTTAACTGTCAGAGGTGAATTCAATATGGAAGAAATATGTGTTTTTCACAGTACTTGGGTTTTCCATAAGTCGCAATATCACTCTACACCAATAGGAAATTCAGAGGTTAACTTTATTACCTTGACCTTATTTCAGAAGATAGAAATAACTGAAAATAGAGCTAGGAACAACTAGAATAGGGAAATTTAGAGCATACATACATGGCTGTCAGGAGGAGCAATAGTTGAGGATTTTTTTCCCCAGGAAGTTACCCAAGGAGAGCAGTAGTGGAGGATTCTGTAGGTATGAATTCCCTCACCAAGGTGTTGTCTCCAAAAGAGAGATAGTTTATTACTAATATCCTCAATTTGGTCTCCAGGCCACAAGGGAAATTTAGACATAAAATATTGCAAGAGTGAAACGTAGAGGTGCTGGCTCTGCTGGTTGACTGGCCTTTCCAAATGTGTTGCCCAGTCAAAGGCATGTAAAGGGTTATGGGCACGTAAAGTATTATGTTTTTAACCCAGAGTTTAATAGAAGTCTTTTAACTGGGAAAATTTTTCTGCAATGTAAAATACTGTAAAAATCCATATACCATTTTTTAAAAGGCCTCCTAAAAATATTTTGTAAACTTTTAAAATTCTTCTTTAGAGTTCTTTAAAAATCTTATTTTCTGTTACCTATTATGAGAAGAGGTATTTCTACTCAGTCAAATATTTTAAATTGATGAACTTCCAGTAAACCTAAATATTGGACAAAAACTATTTTCCCACTACAACTTGAAACCAAATGGTGCAGTTGGAGTAATGAACTAGTGCCTACACAATTAATGTTTCTTTTGTAATGCTTTTATAGGTAAAGTGTATACAGATGCAGCATTACCCATGTGTTATCCATATGAAGAGTCTTACATTTAAGAATGATCTATCCATGTGAATATGGAGATGAAATTCTAACAAATTCTGTAAAAATCCTTGTAAAGATCAAGCTGACAGTCACTGTGTCAATTTAAATCACTATAAGAGCAATAAACCTAAAAAGTTGGTAATTTGGAAACTAAAAGGTCTGATACAGAATTATGGCAAGCTACTACTGCAAGACTGCTCTGCACTCAAATCTTACTAAGTACAGCAATGACTAAGTACTCACTATCCTTAAGAATCCATTCAAAATCCCATATTTTTTCTTGTAATCCACAGACACCCACACTTGCACCATGCTGAATGTTTATGCTAGTGAGTACTAGTATAAACTAGTACTAGTTTATACTAACTAGTCAAGCCCCCTCCTCCTACTAAGTAATTGATACAAAGCAGATCTGACAACGTTGATGAACCCAGATATTTTCAAGGGTCATAGTAGTTGTAAATTATAATCCTATTAGAGAAATAAGAACTCTTGAAAAAAACCCAAACAAACCAAAACAAACAAGAAACAAAAAAGCAACCAAACAAAACCCAAAACCAAAGCCAGAGGACTGGCAAAGAGATTGTTTTGTAGAAAGTGACTGCAGGTTTAAGACTCGAGAAGTCTTAATTTGTTCATAATCTGATCTATAGTGGCTCAAAGCATAAATGTAGACTGTGTAAAATTTTAAGGCACCTGCTCAGTGAAAGTTTGAGGGCTGAAGTTCTCACAGATGCCCAGGTTTAATAAAAAGCTGATTCTTTACTGAGGATCGATAGCTAAAATTGACTGAAATTCTATGAACCCTACTGAAAATTAAATACTTCTGTTGAAAAACCACTGCAGATACAGAGAACACAAGATAACAGTGTATTCTTGCCTAAAGGAGCTGAGGAAAAAACTCCAAAGCAATTTTATTGAAGATGAGATAAGAAAAGGATTTAATGAAATAAGAAGATGCGCCTGCTCATGCCTCAGTTGTTACAATTTATAATACTGCCTGTCCAATCCGAAGGTCTCCCACCCTGTGGTTTTTGCCCTGGACCACTCTCAGTCACGCCCCTTGGGAATTGGGGCTAGGGGCTTTTTGAGACCCCTTCTTCATCATCTTCATCTTCTTCAGGGTACAGGGGGCACACATTCACCCAGTTCTTGACTGTACTCTTACGGTTCAGGCCAAGGTACAAGTGTTCTCTAAACAAAATGGTCCTACTTTGACTAAACATTTTCTAATGGAATTCAGGGGATATCGATATGGGGTGCATGGAATGGGGTAATAGGGGTTGAGGAATGTGTAAGCTACTGTGCTAAAGGGTAAAGGAATAAGGGCTACTGCTTCTAAAATCTACTATATAACTACTTATAAAGCTTATAAAAACTAGAAAAATCAAAAAAACAGATAGACCTAAAGGCATCAGTATTGACACAAATATGAGGATACCCTCTTCAGTCCATTTAGTGATTTCTGTATTTGATGAAGACAATTGGTGTGTAATATCTAAGAAATTACTGTTGTATTTTATTTCCTGGCCCCACTCAGTATTGAGCTCAACTCAATTACTGTAGGTCTAATGGAAGAGTATATAATGAGAAAAAAAAAATAACTCGTGAAGTGATCTGAAGAAACATAATGATCTATGCTGGGAATATTCTTGGGATAGCATGATTAAAATTCAGGCTTGAGGAGGTTTCCATCCTCAATGAATAGTGGCTAGGAAGATCTGAAAATGACAAAAATTCTTTGGAGCTGTTGGAAGGATGAAGCACTCTGAGAAAAAGTATGGGAAAGCACTCACGAGTCCAAGGTAGCACTATAACAGGGAGATACAACAAAAAAGGTTATGGCTTTCTGACTAGTTACACCATTGGGAAGCTTATGTTTTCTGACTCTTTAAAAGGTTGCAGGTTTAAGATTTTATTTTTGTAACACAATTCTTTTGGGATTCATGTTATTATGGCACAAAATGGAGAAGATATCTACTAAATCTGATCTTTCTTCTTTCATTTTTAAGCTTCTCTGTAAGATAATAGACTGTATTTCTCCAGTCATTATTACAGCCATTGTTATATGAAATTAAGAAGATACTTGTAATATAGATGTAATATTTTTTAGAACAGTCTATTCGGTTTCCCCAAAACTTGAAGTATTTGTACGACTACTGGTTAAATTCATAACACAAATTCAATCAATCTCTAACTCAGATGCAATTGTAAGTCTAAAACCCTCCTAAGCTAGAATTTCTTTCAAGTTAAGGATGAATTTGAGGTAAGTTTTGATGAATATTTCCTATATTCTTTTCTACAGAAGGGTTTCAGAAATACCTTGGGCAAAGTCACTTACAAAATATTAGTGGCTTACTGCAGAAACCTAGCATGAACCTTTTTTGTAAACACTAGTTTTAGCTTTGAATGTTGCTGATTTTCACATTCCTTTTTATTTCTCATATATGCTGTACTTTCCATCTTTGTAGCATTCATTTCCAAATGCATTGGACATAGTCCTGGAACTGACTTTTGGGACAATTGATATCATCCCCTGAATATAACTACCATTTTAATCTTTTTTTTCCACGGAATGGAAACCCTAATTTTATTTTTCAGTCCTAATGAGTCCTTCCCGTGTTATGGGCACATGAAAATTACCCACTGTCTTACACAGAAGACAACAGCTTTCATTTGCAGGTAAAGGCAGGATGTAAGAGACACTTGATTCTTCTCCAATCTAATGCACCAGTCACCACAGCTCAGTCAAGAACTAGAATCAGCAGATAAGCGTCACCAAACACAGATATGGATAGACAAGAACATTAATCAAAATTTAACCTAAACATTGATATCTTGGAGCTAATATGTTCTCTCTCATTAAGGGCTATAGCTTAATATTCAATCTACCATCACACTATGCATCTTGGAACTAAGGACCATGCCTTCCTGTAGTTTTAGAACACAACTTCACAAACTCAGATCCAAACACCTTCTAGAGATGGCAAGGAAATTGATAATATATGTTGTTGGATATACTTCCAGTCCCTGCAGAAAAATATCTGCATTTAAATAAGATTTTTCTGCATTTGTGTAGGCAATGAAGAAATTTTGTAAATATTTTATTGCATTTTGACACTCTAACAAATCTTTGCAACATTCAGTAAAAATGTTTGTAGGAGAAAAATGAAGACAAAATGACTTTATATTAAAGAAACCAGTAGCCATTTTGATAGTGCTTGTTTAAAAGCTTGTTTAAAAGCTTTCATTAGGATAAGGAAATTTTGCCACTAGACTTTTTTCTAGAAATTGATTAAAAGGAGTTTTGCAATTAGGATAACGAATAATGCTTTCTTGTACATTTTTCCTGTAAACATGGGGAAGAATAAAACACAAAAAGAATCACAGAATCACAGAATATGCCAAGTTGGAAGGGACCCTCAAGGATTATCAAATCCTACTCTTAGCTCTGTAGAGGACCACCCTCAAGAGTCACATCATGCACCTGAGAGGATCATCCAAATGCTTCTTGAACTGTCAGGCCTCGTGCTGTTAGCATTTCTCTGGGGAGCCTGTTCCAATGTCCAATCACCCTCTGGGTGAAAAATCTTTTTCTAATATCCAATCTAAACCTGCCCTGACTTCAGGTCATTCCATTGGGTTCTGTCACTGGTCACCACAGAGAAGAGATCAGTGTCTCCCTCAGCTTTTCCCCTCACGAGGAAGCTGCAAACTGCAATGAGATCTCCCCTCATTCTCCTCTTCTCCAGGCTGAACAGACCAAGTGACCTCAGGTGCTCCTCATACGGCTTCCCCTCAAGGCCCTTCACCATCTTTTTATTGCCCTCCTTTGGACACTGTCTAATAGCTTAATATCTTTCTTATATTGTGGTGACCAAAACTGCCACAATATTCAAGGTGAGGCCACATCAATGGAGAGCAGAGTGGGACAATCCCCTCCCTCAACCAGCTGGTGATGCTTTGCCTGATCCCCCCCAGGACACAGTTGGCCCTCCTGGCTGCCAGGGCACTGCTGACTCATATCAAACTTGCCACCAACCAGGACCCCCAGGTCCCTTTCCACGGCACTGCTTTCCAACATCTCATTCCCCAGTCTGTATGAACATCCAGGGTTGCCCCATCCCAGGTGCAGAATTTCCCTTGTTGAACTTCATATGGTTGGTGATTGCCCAGTCCTCCAATTTGTTGAGGTATCTCTGCAGGGCCTCCCTGCCTTCGAGGGAGTCAACAGTTCCTCTGAGTTTTATGTCATCTGCAAACTTGCCTAGTATCTGTTCCAGTCCTGTGTCCAAGTCGTTTATGAAGATGTTGAAGAGCACAGAGCCCAGGATGGAGCCCTGTGGAACCCCTTTAGTGACAGGTCACCAGTCTGATGTTACCCCATTCACTATTACCCTCTGTGCTCCACCTGTGAGTCAATTGCTCACCCACCCCATGATGTGTTTATCCATGTGTGAGCTGGACATTTTGTCCAACTCGATCTTGTAAAAAACAGTATTGAAAACTTTACTGAAATCCAAAAAGATTGACATCAACTGGCTTCCCTTGATAACTAGGTGGGTTACCCTGTCATGAAAGGAAATCAGGTTTGATAAGCAAGACTTTCATCTCATGAAGCTGTGCTGGCTGTGACCAATGACTGTGTTGTCTTTCAGGTGTTTTTCAACACTTCCCATAACTTCACCAGGCACTAAATTGACACTGACAGATCTGTAGCTTCTGGGGTCCTCCTTCTTGCCCTTCTTGAAAATCAGGACAATGTTCACCAGTTTCCAGTCAGCTGGCACCTCTCTAGATTCCCAAGACTGCTCAAAAATCACTGAAAGAGGTTTTACTATGACAATCAGCCAGATCTTTGAAGATTATGGGGTGAATCCCATCAGGCCCCATAGATTTGTAGGGATCCAGCTGGAGCAGCAGATCCCACACAAGTTCAGGGATTACTATATTTGAAAAAACTCTTTTTATTGTTTACCAAATTTCTGGCCAGCTTCAACTCCAGCTGAGCTTTGGTCCCATGAATTTTCTCCCTACAGCAGCAAGAAATTCTACTGCAAAATGAATTCACTGATTTAAAATGTAATCTGTTCTGTTATGCTGCTGGAAGCAATTACTCTGATACTTAAGGTAGCAGAGAGTAAGGCATATATCTTCATCTTCTCTACTCTGGGTTACAGATGCAGATGTGATTTTCTGCTCATTGCTGTAGCTGAAGTGTATGGGACAGCCTCTGAAGGGGAACAGGAAGTGTGCTGGTCCCAGATTTCACATCCCGTTCTCTGTTAAGTCTGCTACAAGGACAGGGAGATGCAGCATACCATGGGACAGCTGCCAATGTCTCAATAACTCCAGCATGAAGATGATGATGTTTGACCTGTTTTCTACTGCTGTAGCCATGGTGGAAAGAGTTCATGGCTGAGGACAATAGTGAGCACCGGGGAGCCACCTTATGAGACCAAACTATTATGAGAACAGAGACTTTTCTTCCGATTTTGCAGAGTTTCCTCTAAGTGACAAGCTTATCTTTCCATGTTTCCCCTTTTCTGCGACAGTAATGTACTGTAGTGGTGACAAATTGTCCCCTTTTCTTGACATTTTAGCTTGGCTGGAAGCCTGTTGGTCCATCCTCTCTATATTGGAGCTTCCCATGCCTTATTGCAAACTTCATGATATTTTCTATTTTTTAAGTTCTCCAAAATGATATGATTATTATAACATGAGAATTTAAGCTTTGCTTTATAACAATATACTGCTCAAATCCTACTATACATGAAAAAAAGCTGAATGTAGTCTAGAGACTCAGAAATCATAAACCAAGAAGAAATTAAAAATGTTCCATTACTTTCTGTTTTTTAATCTTGTGAGCATCAAGTCAGACAAATGATATTATCAGGCCTTTCTCATGATTGTCATATTCTTGGAGAGAGCAAAATTAACCTCCCTTGCCACCTACCTACTTCCTGACCGTCTGCATCAGCAGAACAAGGGAGACAGGGGTATAATGCTCCCATTGCCTCCAGAACCCAGCATTATACATGCTGCCTTGCAGGGCCCACATGAGTTTCAACTTCTTTTCCTGATCCCAAGTGGGTACAAATTTCCTAAAATGGAGACTACCTTTAGAATCTGAGCAGAGACAGGGTATGCAGTTTAGTAGGAGACTCTTCTTCAAACTATTGAGCATTACTGCCTTCTTATGTTTGCAGTAACAGCTCCTGCTTCAGAAACTGTACAAGTCGGTACTATACTTTCTTAGCAAATAATAGCTCTTCCTCAAACACCCTCTACAGATAAAACACTTCTACAGATAAAAAAATGTTACAAGTTAAGGTTTGTTTCTGTAGCTCAAAACTGTAATCCCTCACAACTGTCTTGAAAACACCATGCGGGAAAGCGAAACAGCCGAAGTTGGGAGGATGAGTGCCTGTTTTTTCAACTTATATAACACTACCTCATGCACTTTCTTCCTCTTGGAAGACAATGTTTCTGAATCCTTTCCTAAAGGTAGTTACCTCTGTACTTCTATCAAAGATGAAACAGAGATTGTTCCTTCCTTCCAAAACCCAGCTATAGATGGTAATAATTCAGTGGTTTGAGCACTTAGACTCACTTGCCCCAGGGTTGTCTTATAACCTACCAATCCTCCAGCTGCATCAGGGCCCTGCCTGCCACTCATTAAGTTTCCAAGAGTGTGCAAGAAGGCAAACTTCACCTCTGCCTTTGGAATAGCAATGGTCTGAAACAAAATGACACCAGATTCAGTGGTGCACAAACAGGCAACAAGTAAAAGCTATTAAACCTACTTATTTACTTCCACCTACTCTGCATCTTATTCCAGAAGTGTGCACCAACTCTGTGTACTCATTTGCATAGACAACTGCTTCTACTCTACTCCTCTCTCTCATAAAGAGAAATACAAAATTAACCATTCAAGGTGTTCAAACTTCAGCTGAAAATGAGATCAGTTATTCCTTTTATCCTTCCCTTCCCCTATTTGAACTCCATTGCACTTGCCTGCATGTCCCTACCATTGAATTCAGTCTGAGATTATTGCTTTGCTTCCCTTTCAGATGTCACTTTGTCATAGTAAGAGCAGTGGCAAAGAGGAGAAAGGAGAATGTTCCTTATTTGGTGCAAAAAAACCACCCCATGACCTTGCTGGTTTTCTCTGTCCCATTTTGCAGAGCTCCACTCCCTGATCCTGTTTCCAGTATATCCAAATGTGTTTTACAAGCCCTTGGGGATTTATCAGAAATTCTTGGACTCCCTGGAAGAAATTCAGCTTATTACTCTATATTTCACGGACCTTGAGGATTTAAAATCTTTCAGTAGATATCCAGAGATAAATGAAATTTGTGGGTTTAATGGCTAAGTAGTTTGTGCAAGAAAAGTCTTGTTCACTCTCAGCAGATCTCTCCGTCAGTCATTTAAAAATATCAGGATCCAAGGGCCTCCCTGCACCAGAGGATAGGTAAGTCACATACTCAGGTTCAACAAAATGTAGCAGAGGCTTAATGTTAGGAAAGGTATAGTGAAAATTAATTACAAAGTGATTTCTAGTAAATCTTAAATTATTAATGGTGTCTTTATTGGCAAAAAATCTAACAGCACTGTTGCAAATCTGCCATGTGAACAGAAATCATGCAGAAATTCTAAGCCTCTACATTACCGAGCATGGAAGAAAAACTGCGTCCTGTTTAGGAAAATGACTCGAAGCTAGAGCAGAAACACGTAGATGTTTCTCCGATAAGCATGAAGCCTGGGTTGAATGTGGCCTCTTTAAGGGGAACTGACCTTCTCATCCTGAAGTTTGAGTTTGTTTCTGTAGCTGCTGATGCAAGAAAATCGTTGGAAGGTGCTGTTAGTCAGCTGCCCTTAAGGCTGGTTTATAATTACTGAAGACAATTACAAGATATGTCAAACTATTATGTGGTGTTATCTGAACAGGTTAAAACTCATTAGAAACCACATAAAAACTTTTTTCAGTAATGCCATGAAACAGTCCAGGACCTCATTTTTGTGTCATAGGCAAATTTCTCTGCTTTTATGAACATACCCTCCAATGTACAGTACTGGCCTACAATCGTGGCCAAGTGGATTAAGTATAAATTCAAAATCATTAGATTTGGGTTATAATTTCTTTCACTTCCATTAAGGAGTATGTTAGGGAACAAATCTATTCATGGCATGATCTGAATCTCTTTTGCTTCTTCACTCCTCGTTCAAACCTGCTTGCTCTTGCTGCCCCATTGCTTGCTGTGCTCTGCAGCTTCGCCATCTCTGGCATAATGTGTATGCATGGCCTGAGTGTCTGTGTGTGATCTTGCAGAAATCACTTCCACTCTCTGAAACACAGTTCATAGTAATCAGAGAGTGCCAGGAAACTTTTTTATTATGTGTATTTACAATTTGTCTGCAAGTTTGGTCTTCGTGGATGATTATTGAGTGCTTAGCTGGGCTGACCTTTCACCACAGCTCAATAAACTGTCCTGTTAGTTGCTGTCTGATGACTTTTCTCACATTTGGAAGCTCTATTTCACACAGATTTCACAGATGTTTTCTTTCATTCTTCATGATGTAAAAGTTTGTAGGTTAAATACATCAGTTTACTCAATGAAACAGCATGCTTAAGTGCGTTTAAATGTCAAAAGACAAAAATAAAGTTTTTAGGTGAAGAAATTAAAAATTCATGTGTCCATTTCTTAAGCACAAGAATTTTTAAAAAATTTAAAAACACAGTCATGCCATGAATTACAGTAAAGAACTTGAAGGTACAGAGCTACAAAATATAATACTAACACACCTTTGGTTTGGGAAATATTCATGCTAATGTGTCACTTGGCACACTCAAGTAAGTAAGGCAAAGAGTACATAAGTAAGCTTATAGCACTCCATTAGCTACACAAATCTTAGATCTGAGACTATAGCAATAAGAAGGTTCTAAGGGTAAAATTTCAACAGGATTACAGTTACAGTCTCTTCTTTACATCTTGAGTGCTTGCTTTACCTTCACCTGGGATCAGATAAGTAGAAAGCAAAAGAAGAAGCGTTGGCAATTTCTGTCTCAAAAGTGGCAGAGCTGAGCTGCAGCTTTCCATTTTCCTACTGGTGTGAGGATCTTTCTGAGATCCTGTATTCCTCTGGTTATGGAGAAAAAAAAATATGTTTAAGAACTAAGAAAAGAAGTCCAGATAACTTGAAAGGCAGGGTCAAAACTACTGATTTGAACCAAATCTAGGAATCATTCTAGCAGGGTAACTGATATATAAAAGAATTTCCCAGCTTATCAGTGTTGACACTTCCAGAGGTGTTCTCGTGACTCAGCAGTTATCTATAAAAATTCTATAAACCTAATTAGCAATGATAATCTTAAAAAATTGCATTTTAAACAGCTTAGTTGAACCAGTTCTCCTGCCTTTGAAGTGAACTTGTCAAAAATATTAATAATTTCTGTGAAACATAAGGTCAGAAATCTGAGTTAGACTACGAAAAGGCAAGAATTCAGATTTTCAGATCTGTGCCTATGTTAGCTAAACATTCAAATTATGTCATTCACAAGAATCCTCTGTCAGCATGGGGATATTGCAATTAATAATTTCTATTTCAAAAGTTCTTTAAAGGCGCTTTTGCAAAACAAGCCAAAAATAAACAGTTAAACAGCTAAAACCACTACAGATTCCAACCAGTAACCATGAAATAATCTCAACATTTTCCCCACTGTAGTATCATCTGACAGTAGATACTTTAGAAGAAGTTTATTTTCTGTACTTTCATAAACTCCTTTCTTTTCTCTGCCAGATACTAATGAAAATATCTACAGACATTTCCGCTAGCAATACAGTAGTAAAGTGCATTTTGTAGAAATACCTTGTTAATATAAACAGAAATGCTATCCAAACTTGTGTCTTTTTAGACTGGAATTACTATTGATGGTATAAGCTTTGTGCAAATCTGTGGACGAAGCTGTCTGGCCCTTGTCTGGATTTAACTGGGTTCAACAAAAGAGCTGAACACCTTTCTCACTGCTAGAGAGCAGAAGCACTGATTGTTGCTAATAGGAGCAGACATAGCCTGCTGATGACTGGATTTTAGGCAGCTTCGCTTCAATTTTATAAATTACTTTATTGTGATCCTAGCATGTGAATTTTGACTTTTACCATTGGATAACCCGACTCAAGTAACCTTATTAGTAACAGTGAAACTATTATTTATTACAGTAGTGCTCAGTGTCTCCCAACAAAGGCCACTACACAAATATACAGAGTTAAAAAACAAGCCCTATATCCAAAAGGCATAAAATTTCAAACAAATATGTCAAATGAAGACAAAAAGGAAGTGTTCTTATTCCATTTGGGGGATTTAGAACAATAAGAGATGAAAAGATTTGCCAACAATATGTCAGTGGCAGAGAAGAAAAATGAACCAAGAATTTCTGAGTCTCTGTCTATTGTGTTAAGTAAAGCACTTCAAAGTTGATTTCAACACTTTATTTCTAAATCAAGATTTGCTTCTGGGTGGTCTGGAATAACTTTTTTAACTTAAACTTCTCCTTTCCATTTAGATTTCTCATAATCCTCACAATAGTTTATCCTATATATACATAACCCATTCAGTATATTACATGATATATTTTATAGGAAATACAGTCTAAAGGAGTTCTCATCACATTTTGATACATGAATATTCATCTATTGCTATAGATGAAGGCAGCAAAGGATTTGTGATTCAGGATTTGTTCTTGCTCACACTGTCTTCCATCTTGAGGAACACCACTAAACACAGCGGAGTAAGTAAGACCCATGTGAACTGGTGTGAGGTAAAGAACAACCTGGCCTTTCTCTTCCTGAAGAATTCCTCTTTGGCTTTTAGAGCTATATAGGACACAATAAAATGCATGCAATGCAAATAAGATAATTACAGCATTATTTGAAAGATACATTTTTATATATTCATGATGCACTCTAAATCAACATGTCTTTGAGGGACAGGAAATTGAAAAGACTAAAAATAAACATGGAGAAATATTCCAGTGGCTCTTTTTCTCTTCATGTTTGCAGAGTCATGCAAACATTCTAAATATGTTTGCTCTTAGACTTTGCATTTGTGTTTCTTATTTCTGCAAAACATAAAAAGTATGAATAGAGAAAAAAAAATCACCACCCAGAGGTTTTGAGCAAGGGCATTGAAGCAAGAATTGCTAAGAAATCTATGGTCTTTAGCAGTGACATGACACAGCACTTTGGAAAGAGAATAACAGTGAGTCTGCTATTTGCTTTTAAAATATTGAACTAACTGTAAATTTTAGTTTCTCTAAAATATCCCTTCTTTCTACTATATGAATGAGACTTATCTATTGTAAGCTTCCACCAATAACTGAATTTACTGAGGTTATGTTGAGGATTTGAAAATTATTAGTGCACACAGCTATCTGCCAGAAGTAATGTAAAAAAATACTTTACTTTACAGTGTTATTATTTCAAGTTGTTTACATGCAGTCATAACCCAACGTAATGAGTGTGGAAATCCTGTCATCATGCACAATCACAGCACAGCAGATCTAGGAAGTGTGCTAACAATCTAACTTTTCATTGCCATTTCTTAGGAGCATGAGGCCTGCTTACATAGCCATGCTGTAATGGTACGCTTATGTGAATGCATATGGGCACAAGTGTGCATGCGGGCATGGGCAGACACATCCTTGCCTGAGTGTCCGTCTGCCATTCCTTCCCCAGATCTTTTGTATTGCTTGCCACTCTTAAGCAGGTTTGACAGAGGAAGGTTTGAAAGGTTTGAAAATCTTAATGTTCCTCCTACAGTAATGAAAATTGATGACTGAGGATAGGAGAAAGTCCCTTAGAGGAAGGGCTGCTACATAAACATACCCTTGATTAGAAACATAAGACCTGATACAGAAAAGAAATACAGCGAAGAGGATAGAGGTCACCTTTCATTTTGAAATATCTTTAGATCACTGAGATCATATGTTAATGTCACTACATCTGTTAAAGCAAAAAGGATATTATTTACTGTAGTCCTTTTGTAATTCTAAATATTTTTATAAGAATGGAGAACAGGAGCTTGACTACTGATTATTAAAGGATCTAGAAAGCTTGATTTACTAAAAAAAAAAAGCTGTTTTCATCTCACTTTTTAATATTTTCATGTTAGGTATTCCTCCTTTTTTTTTTTTCTTTTTTTTGGTTTGGTTTGGTTGGTTGGTTTGTTTGTTATTGGATGATAGTGCCCCAGCTGCTAGCATCCTTCTATTTAAAAGTGGTTTCAATTTTTCATCCCAACGATTTATCCTATATAAATTATCGCTTTGATCTGTCCTGTTCTTTTGAATTTGGATCCTCAAATTCTTGTATGTCATACCTGAAATTATCCAATATGTTCTAGCCCAAACTAGTATTTAAAATATGTGAACCTCTTCCCCATGACTTTTGCCCTTGAGTAGCTCTATGGATAGTGTTATGGGAGCTTCCCATTCAGAACATACACAGGACATTCACAGAACTGACGTTGATTACATTAGCTTTGGATAAGTACCAAACACAAATTACAAATGTCCTGTGGGAACAGCAGATTCTGTTCCCTTGGGAGCTGAGCAGAATGAGTGATATAATTGCAAACCAAATAACTATAATTTTTATTTCTTTCATAATATGAAAACAAAATAACCAGGTGGCATTCACATTCACACTGTTATTTTCCTAGGGCTGCCTAGCCATGTAGGCAGTCATATAGTTCATTTGTGTCTTGTCCAGAAGTTTTCTGGGAGCTTCAGTCACTTTGCAGTTTCAAAGTGCCTGCTACATTGGTGTGTGGCATCTAGGATTTATTCAGAACCACCTGAACTCTCCTTAAGCCCCCTGGAGAATTCCCCAAATGTTATTCACAGTGAACACCATGACTATTTGTTTGACTAATACTCTCTGTGATCCCATTCCCTTATATTATCTCATGTTATAATAACCAGAGGACCAATTACAGAGATAGGCAACATGTGTTTTCGGTCTCATTCTTCTCAAAAGGTTGAAACCATTTTAAAATTTCAAGTCATGGGACACTGAAAGTGAGATTCAGTGTCCTTTTACTGAAGATTAACCATTGTGCATCCAGGCACATAACATGGTGGAGCAGATATTAAGAAAGCAAGAGGGAGCTTTATTTTAACATAGGGGTTAGAACACTCTGCGTACAGAGAGGCAGAACAGAAATTCCAGCCCCTGAAATGTATATATATTTTACACTGGACAAGTGTTGGCCAAAAAACCCCAAGAAACAAACAAACAAACAAGAAAACAAACAAGCCCCAGAATCCAGAGCCAAAATAAACAACCAAAACAAACAACCAAACAGAAAATCTAAACACATTACTTTTTTATTGCAGGATTATTTTATGGACTAGTCAGAGCCTTGGACCAGTTCCTCACAAAGCTGCACAGCTACCAGTGCTAATGCTTAGCCAGGGATGGGGGAGCGAGGCTGAAGACATGACGATGGTGGGACCATCTCTGTAGCCGCAGAGTGCTTTTAGGCTACATGAAAGTGACTGTATAACTACGGCCTCTGTTTTTTCTCTGTACTGATATTTATAGAGAATTTATGAAGTTATGATTTCCCCCTGCACACTTACAGTAGCAGTTCCTTTGGGGCCATCTAGTTTTTGTGATACAACTTCTAAATTCACTGAACTGGACATTACCTCATGGAGCTTTAACACAGCTGCTGGGAGTTGTTTCCCATGACATTCCTTTGAAGTATACTGTCTCTGAACATCATTTTCAGTGCAGTGCCACATAGCTATTAACTTCAGATTTATTCAATGTGGTTTTAAGTGTGAGTTATGTATAAGGTGCGTATTTATGACATTCTGTAAATTTTATGCTTGTTTTTAATATATCCTGCATTATTCTTAGCTCCCTGTGTCCTCTAGTGTCTACCTATCAGAACTGCACAAATTGGCAAACAAATACTTGTTTCCATTTTTGTCTCTCAAAACATTAAAAAAACCCCTTTCCATCCTATAAATTTTGTCTTTTATTCATTCTTCTTCATTTTTGACTAAATATTATATTAATATTATATCTTTATAGTTATTTCCATTAAGCACCAGCAGCATGTGGGACAGTATTGCCAATTTTATATATAATCTTCTTGCACACACACATATGTCTGTTATCTAATTATCTGTGAGCTTACCGGAGATTTTAGCAGCCAATATGAGTTGAAAATGGTGATAAAGGTCTTGGTAGATATTGTGGAGTACTTTCTTACTGAGGTACATCCTCGTCTCACTTGGGCATGCCAAATTATTGTTTAGGACATTAGGAGTTGCTTCTATCCACCCTAAAATTATATTTGGGTACAAACCACAGTACATTTATGAAGAATTTGGATTTTAGCCTACCGTGAAAAGCCAGTATGTGAGCACATAATTGATGGCCATTTTATAATACAGATACATTAGGAGCAAGTGGAGATTCCACAAGACTTTATTTGGAGCCTTCTGAATTCTTGACTATATAATATGAAAGTGGGATCCAGTTCATCTAGTGTTGACCATTTAAAGTTGAAGAAACTATAAGCTACTGCAATTTGGCTCCCACTCAAACCAGAATAATCAAGGTACTTCTAAGAGAGTGTCATTCTGTAATACTTACCTAGGAAAAAGGATGAATTATGCTCTACAGGAGTACCTTGCTCTCCACATGCACTAGAATACTTGTCCAGCTTTTATACGGCTGCATTTACCCAGATAATCTCATCCTGAATATCCTTTTAAAATAGGGAGAATGCATAAGTAATTATTTTAAGTGTAACAAACCAGTGAGACATGAATAGGTGTTTATTAGATTTGGATGCAATTTACAGCGCTGGAATAGTGATGAACCCTCCCATGTCAAGTGAATAGAAGTATTCGTGTATCTGTAGAAGCTGCTTCACACTGACTGAAGTATTCTGTATTTCCAAAAATACAGCTGTTGGAGGGAAGGAGTTGTTCCTGCCAACTTGGCTCAGGAAGAAAGTCTCAGGAGGAATGCATAGAGCTTTGCCTTGAAAGTCTGAGGAGCCAGTAAAGAGTTTATGCACAAGAATCTGAGGACAAATCAATGTAGCAATCTGTGGCTTGGTGCAAGCAACCCAGGAGATTTCTGCAGTCTGTTACTAATACTGGATTGATGCAGGTGGTCAGCAATCCAGCTAGATGAGATGATCTGCTGTTTCTGTTACTCGCAAACAAGGTGGAACTGGTTGAAAAGGCAAAGGTCAAGCATCTCATCTGCAATGATCATGAGTCCATGGACTCTAAAATTCTAAAGTGGGCAAGTGATTATCAAGTATCTGCTTGGTAGGATGATATGTGAGACTACCCTGAAGGGCCAAGGGGCCCCAAAGAGCTGGCTGATTTGCTAAGACAACCTCCTCAGAGTGCAAGAACTATCCTAGCTGACGTGCATATAGCTGAGCAAGCATGGAAGAAGGTTAGTGTGGAGAATGGTCCACTTGTCTCAAACAATAAATTTTGATAACCGGGTACTGACCTCAAACACAAAAATATAGAAAGTGGAAACGACAGTTCAAATATTTCAATATGTAAAACCATCATATAAAACAGGGACAATTCCATCACTATAAATCAACATTTAATAAAAAAATTTTGATGATACAGATGCACTTTGAAAGAGTAAAACTAATTTATTCGTGCTGTACTCTGTCTGAATAGCAGCAGGTTTTGGAGAACTGCATGAACCTTATGAGAACACTGTCATTGGAGGTTTTTTTAAACCATAGATTTTGAAATTATGGAATAGAGAAGTGGTCAGACCAGTATGGATTCAGTACAGGTTACCTTCCATAAAATAGTGTGGGGACTGCTTAAGCTATTGGAGCTGCTACATGCAGAAAAATAGAGCTTTTAAGTGGAACAGTTACTAGTGACAACAGCTACGTTGGTATTTTTTGTTGCTTCCTGTTGTTAAAACCAAAGATAAGTGTTCTCGAATTAGATCTCTGCTTGTACCTAAAACACAGGTTCAAACAATAAAGTTAGTAATTCATTAGTATACTTTGCATGCCATGATACCAATAACTTCTACTATCAACTGCACAAGGGACTACTGCTATCACCTGCTAGCAGACACAGCTTAGCATGAAATACTTTCTTCCACCCCTGCTGATACCTAGGAAAGAAGGACTACCTGGGTCATCCCTTAATAAGGAATAAAGCTGTCTCTTCCACTGCTGAGTCCACATTTCTGAATAGGAAGAGTATGGTTATTTTACAGCAGAGAAATTGGAAATATATTTCCATGCTCTCCCCTTTACTATATTGAACCATGCTGAATTCCTGAAATTAAGTTTTCCACATGTTCTGCTATTTCTAGTCAACATGTAGAATACTCAACTTCAATAAAATGATAATACAGTATACAGTGAGAACAAACTATTAGGTTTTTCTAATTAATTGAAAGAAACAATTTTGAAATTATCAGTAGTTTCACATAATTTATGTACATACCTCTTCTTTCTTCATAATTATCATCACCAACATTGCTATCTGGGTAACAAACACCAGCATTTGAAAACCCATATACTAGAAAAAAAGCCAAAAGTTATTTTGAAAAAGTGAGCAATACAATAAAAAATTCCAGAAGCTCATGTATAATCATTTGTGACTATTATTTAGAGTGATTCCAACAAAAGTAAGATTTTTTTTTTCCTGGAAACTTGCAGAAAGTGACATCACCACATAAGAGGCAGGCTTCAGGCAAAGCACAGCTCACTGTGTTGGGCTTAAAGATGTAGCCATAACTTTCTTGGAAGTGAAGAACAAAAGCTGTTATTAAGCAGCTGTGCTTCACTGAAGAAAATTCTTATTTCTTTATTTTCTTTATAATGGTATCTAAGTCTCATGCCTATTTAAAGACTCCTTTGAGCTATAAGACACAAAATCAAAATAAAAAGATAGTTGATTCTGCTCATTTTCAGTGATAACAAATTTTTACCTACAGTATCTAGATACTGTGATACTAGATGGTTTCATGGACATTGGAAATGAGACACTTCTTTCATTGTCTAATAAACTGTGAGGTAAACACTACATGCTTAGGCAGTAGTAGGAAGGAAGAAGGAACAAGGTTCCTGGTTATTGTACATGAGCTTCTCTCTTTCCTGTACAAATGAATATTGTAGTGCTTAACACACAAATCAGTAGCACTGTTCATTGCTTCAGCCTTCACTGTCTAAAACAGATCGTTCAAAGGGATGACAATAAACAAAAGACAGAGGAAAAATATGTAATCAAAGTGATGATAATATATAGTTACAGTGCCATCTTTCAGAAATCCAAGTGTTCTTCCCTTGAAAAACAGGAATTCTGTATAAATATGGAGTCTTCAGGTAGGTCTACATGCACACAAAATTTCCTTTCATTTTACAAGAAAGTTGGAGACTGATTTACACTTACTGTAATGAGTAGACATTTGATTTCCAGAACTCTTCCAAGGAATCCCATAGCTGATGTAAAAGTAATAACAAATTCAATGCCAAGTAATATACAAGAAATATATGTCACTAGCTGGTTCACCCCGAAGAAACTGTAACACAGTGCATTTGTACTATTACTACTTTTCCTTTTTTTTTTTTCTGAGACTTCCACTTACAAAACTTACTCCAGAAAAACAATTAAATATTTTCAAAGTGGAATGATAAAAGAGTATTATTATTATTTATACCTACAGTCACAAAGAGAAAAAAATATATTTTCATAAATTCAGACGATGGTAACAACATATGAGATGCAAACAGAACACTCTCAATTGAACAATTTGAACCACTCACAATGAAATCAGAAAACAATTACAAGTTTACAGATTTTTTTGTGTTTGCCAAAAATTATTATCCCATATGCAAATTCTACAGGGACATAGATATAGTTCTCATCAAATTCAGACTCAGATTCAGGCTATCCTCCCTCTTTGTGACTGGTCACTTTCTCCTTTCCACATCAACCATTTTTGCATAGATATAGGAAGTAGAAGGGGTTTTTATTACTTCCAGCTGAAATGCTTTGTCCCAGAATTACTGCGCTGGATGGTTCCCATCCCATCAGTTTGGAACTGATGCTTCTCAACATTGCCTAGGCAGTCAAGCCTTTAAGAGCACAACTGTAGTTATGTGACCAAAAAATTACTTTTCTGTGAAAAAAATTGATAGACACTCTCAGAAAAAGGAATGTTCATACAGAGAGGCCCAAGCTCTTAAACTTTTATTCATTCTACCCAAATATTTACCTAAAGGATCTATAATCTTGCCAAATGCAGGTAAATGCAGAAAAGATGAATAGAGGTGATTTGTTTTTCAGTGATTCATCTATAAGCTTTCCACCAGAAGAAATAATTACTTTGCATAAATTATAAGAATATATAAATCGTAGATATTAATGCTATATGTTTTCTCCTATTTTGATAATCATACCGTCTAATGATGGAAAATGTACTCAACAGAAAAAAACCCTACAACTATGCAGTTCAAACCAATACTGCCACCTTGTGAAAATGAAAATCTATTACTGTTTCTGTTGATTACATAGAACCACACAATAAAATGGTTTGGGTTGGAAGGGACGTTAGAGATCACCTAGATTCAACATCCCTGCCATAGGCAGGGACACCTTCCACTAGACAGATTGCTCAAAGCCTCATCCAGCATGGACGCGAACACTTCCAGGGATGGGGCATTTTTTTAAAACAAATTATTTAAAACAAAAGAAAAATTCTATTTATACTCATATAACACACTGAAAAAATTGTTTCTGTCAAATAAAAGCCGCAGGCTAGGTCAAAAGCATAAGACCTAGAGCCTGGGAAAGAAAAAAAAGGAGGATTGTTGTTTTAATTAAAAACATCTTTAAAAATATTTTGAAGCTGCTAAATAAGAGAAAGAAAACAGATTTTTTTTTTTTAACCAAGAAAATTCCATTGATTACACTTATATAGTACTTCTGTATTAGTGTTTTATCTCTTATTTTCGTTCTTCTGTTTTCAGTTTTGAATCACAGTTGAAAATACAGTCATGCATCCAATATGAAACAAATATAACTAAGCATATTGATTACAATGGTATTTATTTTCTTCAGATAATGTCTTATAAATTTAAACAGTCATTTAATACGTTGAACAAAAAATAGTAGCAACTGTAGAAGCATCAAAATGGTGTCTGGTCTCAATTGCATTTAATGTTACATTGTACACATTTTTATTTTTTTTTTTAGCTTTTCTTTTCTTTTTAGCTGCTAAAAACATTTGAAAGCAGCATGTATTTTGGAAGATTTATATGGCAAGAGTTACATAGCCTGGCACACACTTGTGCTTGTATTCTTCAATACACTTGCTAATTATTAAGGATACCAGCTGACATGAAGAGATGACAAATATGAAGCTTCTGCAGTCAAAAACTCTCTTGGGTTAACAACTTTAGACACAAAACACATGTTACATATGTGTCAAATTTGTTTTTCAGAAGAAAAGATTCAGCAAACAAAAGTGTTGCTTGCACTGTCAAAGTCCTCAATGCCTGCCTGGATCATAAAACTTCTGTTGCTGAATTGTACAGTGAAGAAAGGTGTAGTAAGCTTCTCAAAAACAGAATGTATTAAAAAATTGGTGTGATGTATTGTTCTAGTAAAAAAAAACCTGAAAAAAACATGATCAGTTACATATTTTATTTGAAAACTGGCATCTGCAATAGTTCTGTTGTAATAATTTTGTGGTTTCAAAGCTTTATTTTGAGTCATTTTAATAATAATTCAGTTTACCTTAAATTATTTATCTGAAAATTAGAAATATTATCTTTATAAAATTACTTACATTTTATAATATTGTTTCTACATGAGAAAATCCTTACCAGCATTGAATATTTACATCCTACCTTAAAGAGCACAGTCTAATAGTGATACATTTCTTCCTGAAGTCCAGTGTAACCACATTCTTACAACAGAGAAGTTTTCCTCTGTTGACTAGCCCTGACTTCCTGGATACAGGCAACAGGCCTACAGAAATGTTTCTTTTATTGGCAAAGTTGTTTGCTAAATACATGACATGGTCTTCATTCACCATGGTCACAGCATAACACCTTCACAAAACAAGTACCAAATGCACATTCAAATCAGTGCTTAAAAACTTGACTAGATCGAAAAGTTCACCAGTTACATGATTCTGTAAAGGGGTGGATTTCAAATAGGTGAGTTTCCATTATTTTAATATTTAAATGTCTTACTCATCCATAGTAAGTTTCCTCACTAGTGAGGAAACAGTAAAGGGTTGCCCTTGAATCCAATATTTTGTACTGAACACCCATAAGTCTTTCAGAAAGGCATTCAGTTTATTCTAAAGATTGTAGATAGGAAAACCCCTACCATTCTTGTCAGATCCTTCCCATTGCTCCCAAAATGCACATTTTCTATGTAAAACCTGTCTTTACATTTCAGCTTTGATTTTTTTGTTATACCTGTCTTTGCATCTTGATAGTCCTCATCAGTCTCAGGGTCATATGCTTTCCCTATGAACACCATTACACACTAAAATGATATTATCTGTACCCTGCCTGCCCTGTATCGCTTTTGGTAGACTGAACCAGAAAGAAACATTTTACACAGGCAGGCAGTGATAGGACAAGGGGGAATGATTTTAAACTAAAAGCAAGGAGATTTAGATTAGATTCTAGGAAAGAATTCTTCACTCGAAGGGTGGTGAGGCACTGGAATGGGTTGCCAGAGAGGTTATGGATGTCCCATCTTTGGAAGTGTTCAAGGCCAGGTTGGATGGGGCTCTAACCAATCTGGTCCAGAGGAAGGTGTCTCTGCCCACATTAGTGGGGTTGGGACAAGGTGATCTTTTAGGTCCCTTCCAACCCAAACCATTCAGTGATTCCATGAGCACCCCTCCTGCCTCGCCAGGCTGACCACCTCGGAGCTACCAGTGCCAGTGGGACACTGGCCTTTCCAAGCCGTGACAGAGGCCCCGCGTGTGACAACAGAAGGCATGTCTGGCGGGTTTTCATTTTTCATGGCTCTGGAGTTCTCTGGGCAAACAGGAAGCAAAATCCCAGTGTTTTAATCCACCTTCAACTTGTCTTTGGTCTGCCTTTTTTTTTTCCCCACGATTAACTGCCTATTCCAATTTATTATGAAGACTAAATTCCAGTCTATTACTTAAAAAAAAACAAACAAAAACCACAAACAACTAAAGAACGCAAAAAACACAAACAAAAAAAAAAAACCAAAACCAAAACCAAACCAAACTAAACCTAACACAAAAAACCGAATAAAACACTGCGAGGAGCTCCTCTCGACGCTGGGAGACGCTGCCTCCCGCCCCTGCAGGAGACGGCAGCTCCAGGCGACGTTTGGCTCCTCCCGCTGTCCGTCCGAACCGCTGTTTCCCGTTGCCGTGGTGACGCTCCCGGCGGCGCAGCGGCGGGGTCTCGTTCTCCGCACGGAGCGCCTGACCGGCCGCGGTTGGCGGCCGCGGGTTTTCAGAGTGGAGGGTTGGCCGACCTCCGGAGGCGGCCGGGCAGGCGGGGGCTCCGAGAGAGGCTCGGATGAAGCTCGGATGAACGGTAAGTGAGTGGGTGTGTGGAGTAGACAAGCAGGACTGGAGGGCGGTGGGTGCCCGGAGGGGTGGACTACAGCTCCCAGCATGCAAAGGGGCGGCTCCTCCCGGGACGCGGCAGTGGGCGGGGCTGTCTCCCGCCGCGATTCCTTTTGGGAGGTGTAGTTGTAGTTCACCAGGTCCGATTCACGCCGTCCCGGCTAAGGTGCGCTTAGCTCGCTCTGTCTCCTGCTGCAGGAGTCAGCGAGGGACCAGGAGCTGCTCGCTGCCTCAGATGGGGCGGATCTGGGCTGCCTCCCATGTCCCTTGATTGAAAAGGGGCACGGGTTGAGCAAGGAGGGAGGTGGGATGACGGAGAACCCGTTTTCCTCTAGCCTGGATCCATCCACAAGTCTTGTTCTTCTGTGGGTTGTGCCATTTTTCTGCATCATTAAAACTTCCATGAGTGCTTTCTGTATTCTTAGTCTTATTTTGTAATTGTTAATACTTATTTATTGTTCAAAACTTTTTTTCTCCTTGGTAGCTTATAGGGCTGAAAAAAATTCCTTGTGAATCTTAGGTCATGGCACTGATACTGTTCACAAACAGTAGAGAGCAGGCAGAGGTTTTTAATGTTGAAATTTCATAAAATTTGCAAAATTTTGAGTGGTAGTGTGAGGGGGACTCTCCTATCCCAAGGTAATATTTTTCTTGTTTTTACTTGTTGTTATGGAGCGAGATGTTCATGTTTTAAGCCAACTGTTCAATAAATACATCTGAATGAATGTAGGCTAAGTGAAGACTTTATTTTTGTTCATACTGTGATGAAAAGTATTATTTTCTTTGTGTAGCTTTGAAAGTAGATAAGACACTGTGGAAAGTACAATGTCAGAAAATACTGAAGGAATTGAAAAAGAAATAGAAATTGAATTGGGCAGAATCAGCGTTACGTCCTTTGAAGCAGATGATCCTGACACAGAGGTATCAGATGAACCCTTGAGTGACAGTGAGACAGTAAGTACTCAATGAGCTAAAACTGCTTCTGTTGCTACTTGAAAGTAGTGCTGGCATTGGGAATCATGTAGGATGAATGAACGTACTCCTGGCATATCTAACCTGAGGATTTCTTCTGTAAAGTAGTCTCGGTAGTATTGCATCATGGAGAGTGAACCTTCAGTGGTGACAGGACAATAAGAGAGATGAATACCAGCATTCTGCTTAAGTGAGAAAATCAGACCCAGATATTTTGTTTCAGAATCCTCTGGAGCTGGAAGATATGATCGAAGCTATAGAGGTGGATTAAATCTGGATGAATAAACCAATGATTCTTCATTGAAATCTGTATTTAAAATCTTACAGGAGAATGTCTTATGAGATTCCTTATGAGACTTACACATATTAATTTCATTTAAGTGGGTGATTCAAATCCTCTTTTTGGAAGACTTCTTGTTTTGGGGAATCATTTTCCTCTGAAATACAATTAATTATTTGGATCCTTTTCAGCTATTATTATCTTTCGGACTCATAGCAAAAGGATTGGTTTGTAGGATATTAGGGTAGATAATATTGGTCATATGTGACCATAAAACATGTTTGATATGACATAAAGATACACAAAGGCAGTATGTGGTGTTTGTGCACTCACATACTGAATGTCAGCAATGTTCACCACAATTTGCACAACTGAGAGAAGGCAATCCATTTTCCCAAATTCTTGCAGGAAAAGACAGTCTTTTGAATAGAAGGTTTCTATGTAGTAAAGAAAGTTGAAGCATTGGATTTACATGCATACTTTAAACATTAATAAATTTAAAATTAATTTATTTTTTAAAGAACATTTTAAAGAAAAAGATCCTGTGCATGATAGTTATTTGTTCATTTTTGTCTCATCCTTTTCCTTAACTTCTTGGTCCAACACAGTTATAAACACAATGTTAATTGAAACATGTTTCTGATGTCAGTGAAAAATAAGTTACTAAAATTTGATTAGAATGTAATTAAAATTAGAATTATTAATTGTTCAGTGGGTGGTAAGACAATAGAAAGAGTGTAGAAATTGGGGAAAATTTTGGTGGCAGTTGCTATTAAATCTCCATCGATGCTTTATAGGTGAAGCCAAAATGAGTCTACATTCTTACATGTCAAGTATTTACCTCTGTCAGACCTGTGAGATGAAAATGTAGAATTTATGTCAAAGGTCATGTTTTTCTAGATTTCAGATGGCTTACCAGAATCAGTTCTCTCCTATTTAAACTTTATCAAGAGCAGCAATCAAGATGCTGAAAAGCTTATACTGCAAGACTTAGAAGATGAACAAACTACAAGTAAGCAGGGATCACAATTCAAATGTTTGTGCACCTTGTATTGTCAGTGGAAGTTAGACTAAAAATCATTAGTAAAATAATGCAAAATTTTAGGTAGTGCAAGCTGTGAAATCTATTCCGTCAGCTTCTGAACACGTGCTGAAAATCTCTAGGCATAAAACCATGCAACGCTATCTTCCAGAATTTACATCTGGGTATGAATTGAACTTTTCAAAAATTGATCTAATGCTAAAGGAGGCAAGTTGGAAGATCACTCTCTGAAACAGGACCTGGCCCAGACTCTTCATGAAAATCTAAAATGAAGTCAGTAGGAGCTGAAGTTCAGTGTTCAGATACAATTGACCCCTATAGGATATGTTTGAAGTCTGTCTTGAGAGATGCCAAAGCTAGCATTAAAATAAATGACCTTGTAATTGGGAACAATATTACTGTCAGCTGTGTGACTGCAGCCAAGCTCATAGTTCATATGCCAGAGAGCTGGCATCGTCTGTTCCATTAGTGCAATAGTCTTCATGAACAGAAGTTCAATATTGTCTATAACTTTAGATATTTGATGACTGTTTCTTTTTATCCTTTTTTTGTAATGCAATCTTACTCTTTTTCATTGTTTTTATAGTTCTTGGTCAGTTCTTGACCTATTTCATACAAGTTCTACTGTATTTTTCTGCACAGAAAATGTTCTACTGTGCTCCATACTGTGGAATTCTCTTTCATATTTGCTATCACTGTATTCTTACAGTACCATTGTGTGTATTTCTGTTACACATATTTGCTGCTTGTAATGTAGATAAATGATTCCCACATATATTTAAGTAAAACTGGGGGAGAAGGAAAGGAAAAAAACCCCAGCTTTATTTTAGTTTAAACAAATTGAGTAACTAAGGAGTACAGACTAAAACTGAGCACTGGTAATAATTTAATTCTCTCTGTGAATTAAATTATATATTTATTTTTTCTTTAGATGACATTTATGGAGTAGTTTCTTGTCATACTTCTGAATCAAATGAAGATCCAGAACAATTTAAAGAAAAGGTATTTTTTATTTATGCAATATTTATATATAGTGGACTATATATATATATAAAAATATATATATATTTATAGTGGACAAAATTAATATTAAATAATCTAGATAACTTACACTTGCTTTGATGGCCTCCTAAGGAGACCTATAAATGTGTTCATAAGGCATTAAGATGAGTTTGTATATACAACTCTTTAAAACTGGGACATCATCTGTAATACACCATCTGTATAAGCTTTAAAATTTAAAATAAATTCTCTGTATCAATCCTTGAGATACTGAGCACAAAAATCAACAAAATTAAATAAAAGTGAATAATCCTTTATTGCTAATTATTTGAAGAATAGTATGATAACACTTTTGAGTTTCTCTAATCTTATTTTTTTATGATCAGGAAGATGTGCTACTATTAATCTTGATCCTAATATATTCCATAATTTAATAGAAAATGTAGACATAGTAATGTCTGTGCCTTTCAAAGACAAAGCAAGAGTTATGAACATCAGTTCTATATTTTCATAGGATTTGGCTGAATAACTCGCTGAAGTTCTTAGAAAAACATAAAACTGAATTTAATAACTTTTAATTTGTCGTCTGGCTTTTATTAGTGAGCACTCTTGCAAACATCTTTCTTTTTTTCTCAGAAGACCATTGTTTAGGACAGCACGATTACTTCATGTGACTTCAGCTGCATTACAAATATTAGTATATGCCCCAAACATGTGATGAATGAATGATAAATGAGCAGGAATAGATTACTTGCCAGTAAATAACAATGAAACAAATATAGCAATCTTTGTGTCCATAGTATTATTTTGAAACAGACTTCTTAAACATTTACTCTGTTACTAGTTCTTCCCCAATGTACATAACAGTATTAATGTGTAAATATAGTGCTTGGTTCCACAGAAAGTAAAATAAATCCCAAATGCAAAATATTCATTTTTCCAAGTCAAAGTGTAAAGTATATTTTAAAAAGCACATAGAAATATTATGCGTTTTGGGAAATACTGCAAAATTTATTACTCTAGAAAACCATAGTTTGACTGACAGGTTTGCATTAATCAATGTGTGAGGATTCCAGTCAGTTGTAAGTTTCATATACGATAAAAAGATTATCCATGTTCTGGAAGATTTTTATAATGTTCTGCTTTTAAATTTTGTTTCTTGTTTTTTTATAATAATATTAAACTGTATTAGATACTGTCTGAAATTGAAAACGAAGTCTTGCAGATTACTACAACACCTAGTTATAGTCAATCCACCAGTGATGAACTGGTCACTGATGACCACTTACTTACAGGTAAGCAAACATATTAGTCATTTGGTTGAGTTGATCTTTAGCATCATATCACTATTTCTTGCTTTTCTGTTTTCATAAGTATCATAACATTTTTTGTAAAGAATTGCACATTACATTATACAGCAGGGCTTGGTACTTGATGAATTGGACATGAGTAAACACCTGTACTTTTGTCTCATTTCAGGATGACAAAATCATCATAGGAATTTGTATCAAAAAATACCACCCAAAAAACTATTTAAATAATTATTAATAGAAATTGTAAACCAGATTGGAGGCACTAAGCAGGTTCTACTTTGACCATAGCTTCTTTGGGGTTTTTTTTAGTAGTCACATTGGCTGGGAATGTTTCCTTTTCCGTGGCTTTAGGATAAGTTGAGCTGAAGTGTATGAGTTGTAAAAGCCTCACTAATAGCCACAGAAGACATCTTGTATAATCCTGCAATATGCATTGTTAGAATAAGCATAATAGTTGCAGAGTCAGTAAGTGTGCAAAATAATAATAAGACATCCCTGATGCAAAGGACTCATGCTGTAGTTCTGATTTCCTTGGGGCTATATATTGCTGGCTGTATCAGCACAGCATCCTTTCCTTGTCAAGTACTATAAGACTGTTTAATGTCCCCCAATGCTTATTAGAAAATTAAAAAGCAGGTTTGCTTGGTTGATTGCAAATTCATAGCTGGTCTTGAAATGAGCATAAGCCTTGCTCATCATGAAGTAGAAGAAAAGTGTAGACAAGAACTTGAGCTTGAAGATCAGAAGAGGAAAAAGTGGAAGGCTGAGAGAGAATTACGGGAAAAACAAAATGAAGAAGAACACGCAAGAAGGGTACAGCACCTGGAGCAATTTGAGGCTGAAAGAGTAAAGCTAGACCTTCTTCATAAGGTAATTAATGATATTGAAACCAATCCGTTCCCATCTAGACTATCTGAATTCAAGATCTAATGTGAAAAAGAGAGTACTGTCCCACACTGTATGACTGCTCTAAAATCTGTCTACTTGTTTTACCAAAGTGATTACTTGTTTTACCAAAGTGATTTGTAAGACATATTTATGTATAATCCATTGGGGTTTATGTGTTTACTGCTTTGATCAACAGCAAGTGAATTTGCTGTGCTAAATGTGAAATTATTCTTGAAGCTTTGCCCTTACAAAGTTTTTATATTATGGCAACAGCCAAAGTACTGAGAATAAGAGATGTGCTGAAATAATCACAAATGAAAGATGGTCACTGTGCATTAATAGAAAAAAAACTTACCTACTTTGGACCTCCCACCTCAGTTTCACATTTAAATGTAAAAACTTAAGTGCAGTAATTGGAACCAAAATCATTCAGTTCAGCAATGCTGGCGCTGTGCTCCATCTGGGTAAAAGGTACAATACTTCCTTTTCTTGTCTTTACCTGGGAAATTGACTCAGGTTTTATCTACTGAGTTCTGCCACAACAGAACATGTTGAGTGGTTGCATTCTCAGAGTATCTAGTCAAGCTGTTTGCTATAGCTTGTGGTGCATACTGAATGAGAAAATTTGATAGCTCTCCACAAAAGAGTATAAGAGCATGAAGAAATGTAACTCAGATATTATACTTGTGAGGCCACGGCATTTTATTATTTAGCCTAAATAATTGTGTTTTGAGAGGTACATCAACGCTACATTTTCAGGTAACTAATTTGTGGCTTTCTGAAAAAGTGGGCATCTTGGTCCTAGCAAGATTATTCAAGTCACCAAAATTAGGGAAGGGCTTAGTAAGTGAAAAGACCTTTTTGATCTCTGAAGGCCAGTTCAATGTCTGCTATAGCTCTCTTTTCAACAGGCCACAAAATTGGTAGGCCACCTTGGTTCTTTGGTGTCACAAATCATTTTTGGGTGTAGAACGGCTTTCTTCCTCTAGACCAAGTGGGGCATGGCAACCTTTAGACACTTTGGTATTGATGTTGCTAGAGCACTCTTTTTGGAGGTGACAGAGACTATCTTCCCCCATTACAGAAGGATCTAGATGTCTAGTCTCCTGTTGTCTGAACTGCTTGCTTCTGAATATCTATCAAAACCAGTACTTAGAAACCTGTGAGACTTTATGCTCCAAGTTGGAAGTACTAGTTTGTTTATACTTTCTTCATATCCTTCTCTATGTTTGATTTGGCTGATACTGATATATCTTGGTTCCACCAGGAGTCATGTGGTTCTAGATCAGCCTCTGTTTTTTAGTTACTGTCTGCTAACTTTCAGTCAGATGTAATTCTAGATAGTGTAGATTTCTTTTTTTCTGATTGAGACTATCTTGGGCAAAGAGGGAAATACTATTTATTTGCAAATAGTGAGAAAGTAGACGTGAACTTTCAATTTTCCATTGAGAAACAATTTCAGTGAAAAAAATTTCTTTAGCTTTACTGAACAAAATGTCCATTCTAAAGATTTTGATATTATCACTACTTATCAGTGCAATTAAAGAGACACTGTTCATACTGCTGTTCAGATATGTTTCTATTATCTGCCTATACTTTGAATGGTTTTGTCAGTGTAGTTTTCATCTTCCGTAGTAGTACAGAGTTTGGAAAAGGAAGGTGGCAGTTGTTTGGGTCAGTACCGAGACACTAACTCTCTGAAGATATGCATCTCTCAGTACATGTCCAAATCTTCGTTACTGATGCAAGTATCCTGTTGTTTAGTTTAATCCACACACAGCTGAGTTTCTCATTTAAATTCAGGCATTCACGAAAGTGGACTGTTGGAAAGTCAAGAAGATGGGTGAGATTGGAGAGAGGGTGTTTTGTGTTGTTCTAGGTTTTGTACAATATTCATTTATGTTAATTTGTTGTGCAGAAACGCCAAGCTGCAATAGAAAATGAGCTACAGAAAGAAAAAAAAGCTTGGAGAGACAAAATGATGCAGCAAGAGGTAAAGTTACAATGAGCTTTTGTCAAAAGACTGAGATTACTGTCATATATTTGAGAATAAAAGTTATCCTGGAACAGTTAATATACCAGATACTGTTTATTAATGATAAATATGTACCAACCACCATAAATATGTACCAACATAATTTTAAAAGTGGTTGAAGTCTATCTTAATTGTTTTGGCCTAGGAATTGATCATGAAGCTACAGTTGCAAATGGAAGAGGAGAAAAAGGCCTTGGAAGAGCAGAAAGCAAAAGAGAGACATCAATTGGCTGAAAAACAGAATATAGCTGCTGTGAAAATCCAAGCTAGATTTAGGTCATTTTTAGTCCATAAAAAATATGCTCCCATCTTAAAAGAATGGAAATCTGAAATGAGAAAGAAGCAGAAAATGCTAGAAGAAATAGAGAGAGAAAGGAAAGAAAGAGAGGAAAAACTGAAGAGACGAATGGAGGAACATAGGCTTAAGAGAGAAGAGGGAAAAAAGAGACAAGAAGAACTTGAAAGACAAGAATATTTGGAACAGGTGAAGAGGCATGAGGAATATGAGAAAAAGAAAGAAAACCTGAGACTGGAAAGAGAAAAGCAACTGCAAATAAAAAGAGAAGAACAGACAAAACCAGGACAAAAGACAGTAAAAGCTGTGATGAGTGCAAGTGGAGAAAATAACAAGGAAGACATAAAAAATTATAATCACACAGAAAATACAAAAGTAATAAGAGAAAAGAATAAGGAACTAAATAAGCAAGGGGAGCAACAAAAAGAAAAACGTGTTGAAATGATGGATGAAACAAATAATTGGATGATTCCGGTAGAAAGAAATTTGACACCAACACAAAGTATGGTAGGCTCTGAGAAGGAGCATTCTTCTCAGGTAAATAATGAGAATATATATGTGAATCCAGTAACACAAATAGAAGAAAATTACTCACAAACTAGCTATCTTAATGAAGCTCCAAATAATCATACTTCAAAGAATGAATCTCTTAACTTTGGAGCTAATGACATGGTAGAAAATAAGGCAAACTGCATATGCAGCAGTCCACCAGATGTCCAACCAAATACTAGTAATAGAGAAATTGAAGATCAATCTTCTCAGTATGAAACAACGAAGAAAACTGTGTGTCTAGTGGAAAATGCTAATGAGGAAGTCAGAGACACCTGGGACAAAACTCAAGATGTAGCAGAGTATTCCAGTAAACTAATTTTTCCTGATAGTATTGAAAAGAAGAGAATAAACTGGATGAACACATGTAAATCTTGGTCTAAAATATATGAAGAAAACCAAAGAAAACAAGCAACTATAAAAAAACGACCAAGGAAAAGTTCAGTTAGCAAGATGCCTCCATTAAGTGCAGAAAAGATAATTCATAGTGGCCCTTGGAGCACCTTGCAGCAGGTAACTATGTGGAAGATTTAGGATGAAATGGAAGACTATATATAATTTTTTTTTTAATTTGGTATGTCAGCAGAATGCTGTTTGGAAGAGAAGGAGGTTATTGTTGATCAGGATGTAGATCTTATGAGACTTCCTTTGCCCAAGTGCAGAATAAGGGCAATGACAATGACTTTTGAATTCCTGTGAGTGTCATGGAGCAGACTGGTGTGTTATTAGTCTTCAGATGATTGATAGTGTCTTAAGCCTGTAAAAGGCAAGAGCTCCTATTGTCTGCTAAATTAACAAGGTTTTGCCTTTGTATGAAGGCCTACATTTCAGCTCCTACTCAACTAGCCCCTTCAGAGTTTTGAGAGGACTAGTCTGATCTAGAAGCAAGATATTACTGATCAGCTTGTAGGTGGTGTTTTGCCATAAAGATCATCTGGTTCCCAGGACTTCTTTTTCTTACCACTTCCTAACTTATCACCGTATGCTTGCTCTGTGCTCTCATCTTACTATCCACTCTAAGATGACATACTTGACTATAAACATTTTTAGTCTGAACTATTGTTGTCTGTTCTTTTACACTCATTATTTATGATACTGTGATAATTGTTTTCATACTAACTTCTCCCATTCAACAGATAACCCCCACCATTTTCATCCTTTCCTATACAAAAAGATTAACATAAGTTGCTTGCATTTTCTAAAGCGTTAGTAGATTTTAGTTTTGGTCTCTTTTTTGTCTTAATGAAAATGACCATAATGTGATGATGTACCATGAATGTTCAATATATAAAAAATTAATTTTATTTATCAATAAATGCATGTAGGTTACAACACTTATGCTTGAAGATTTGCCAGCTTGTAGCCTCTCAACGTTATCTGAGTGTTCAAATCTTCAAGTTTTGACTCTGAGGCGCTGTGGACTAGTTTCACTGGAAGGACTAAGTAACTGCAAAGACCTTAAGTATATCAATGTGGAGGTACCAAGGATATTTGATTCTTTATTGTAACATGGGGAAAACTACCAGTTTTGCTCCTTAGTTGATTGTATAGTTGTGTCCAACCGTATATTACTTATAGTGCCTTAAGACCATAGGAGTATCAACAAAGTATTTCCAAATGTGAACAAAGTTATATCAACAGATTTGCAGTGCATATAACAAAAAACTATATGCTGCAAATTAATTGACTGTACTACAAAAATATCAGTCTAGGATTAGCGCTAGTATGGCACAGTGATAGATCTCTGTTACCTCAGTCTCTCTGATTCATGAGTGGGCAGATGCTGTTCACCATAGCAGGTGCTCAGCTTGAGCAGGAATAGGTAGCATTAAGAGTCCTTTGCAATACACACCTCGAATATTAATTAAAATTACTAACAAGGAACAGCACAGTGAGTTACACTGGAGGCATAATGTCTAGGTATTCACTGCTGCACAGTGTCTTACATGGCCTTGTTTAATGACTAAAGAAAACATTTTCTCTGTGATGCATCTTCATTCCAGAATTTGAAAATTTGCGTGAAACAACTTTGTTCAAATTTTTAATTTCATGGGTTTTAACAACACCAATTCACAAGAAGAAGACCAAGCACAGCAACTAGTGAAACAGAAATTTTGAGGTGGCATTATTAAAATGACCTGGGGAGGGGGATGTTAAAAAAGCAAGATCTTTCGAGGGAAGAATATAAGCTTAGAACACTGTTAATGTTTGGGACCAAAATACCTCTAAATGCAGACTTTCACTATTAGTAAATAGGATTCCAGCAAAATTACAGTGGTCTTCATTAGCATCTAGTAAATATGATGGTTTCTTTGCAGTTTTTAGTTCAGTCTCCCAGGATTTGGGAAGCTAGGAAAGCACATCTGGAAAAGACTACTCTGTCCTTAACTTTCACACTTTTTGTTCCAACTTCTGGGCTTTTTCAGAGCCAGAATGAAGTTCAAAAGATATTTTTATTCTATTCCAACAGGACACAAAAGGCAATTTCTGTGACTCATCATTTTATTTTCCTAATGGAAAAAACAGATACCCTTACTCCTAGGTAGATGTTTAGAATAAAAATAAGCAATGATGGCAATCTGCCATATTTTTACTGCTATTTCACTTCAGATGCTATTTAATATGCTCATTTTCTTTTATTGCAGGAGAACAACATTCAGATAATTGACTGTGAAAATCTAGAAAATCTTTGTATTCTCATTCTGAGTAAGAACCATCTTTCATCAGTTTGTGGCTTAGATGGCTGCAAAAATCTTCAAAATCTTGAACTTTCCTACAATAGAATCACTCGATTTGGTAAGAAAATTATTCCAATTTGTATAACTATTCATGCAGTTTATATTCAGAATTAATATTCCCCTTGGATTCAGAGCCAGTCAACTGCTAAGCCCAAGGAGAGCGAGGAGATAGATTTAGAAAAAAACCTTCATTTTAAAGCATTCTTATCTTCACATATATTTGTAGTATGGCTTAGCTATTGCCATGTATTCCATCTACCAGGTTGGCTATTGTCAACCAAAGAGAATTAAAATCTTTCTAGAATGGCCACTAATATTATCTGCACTAACTCAGCTGGAATATGTGAGTAACCTGAGTTCAGTTTATCTACAGACATAATGAATGTAAACCCTAGCCTTGCAACTGCAGAGAATTCCAATATGTTCCTGACTGACACAGTAAGTAGTTATGTAGAAATCGTGTTGTCTGTCTGAGTCTGCTGGACAGCAGGAAAATAATTTAATACAATTATTAAGCTTATAGGTGAAACACATTCACATAAGACATTTATATAAAGAAATAGTTTCCACCGTTAAAAAAAAAATTAGACTGGAACAGTATGAACATGGATAATGCAATTCCATGATAAATGACAAGGGCAAAGAAAACAGGAAATAGGAAAGTGTAAAAAAAATCTGTAGATGTAGAGGCTTTAATGTTGATATTTTCAGTATTTTTTACTAAGATGTGCAAATATTAATATTCATGAAGATACCTAAGAATCCAAGTGCTGGGAAATCAATGTTTACTGTAAAAGCATATCCGTACACTAATGAGAAACAGTAAAATAAAATGCTTAAAAATCTATATCTGTATCCTTGTGGCAAATATTGCTTGATAAGTTCTTATGCAGATTTATTTAATTTGATAAAAATGTCTGCAATACTGTAAGAATTACGTAGTATTAATGGATGACATTTAAGAATGTGGCATCTGTGTGTAGTATCTTTGTACAGGCCAAGTGGAGTAAAATCCTCTTGTACTTTCTCTTTTGTGCAGTGCACTGCTGCAGTTACCAAGTCTCTAACAAACTTAAATGGGTAAATAAATGTTCGCAAAAGTCATCTTGAAATCTGTTTTTCTCCTCTCCAGAATTGCTTTGAGGATGCTTGGTTAAAACAGATGCGTAATACAGGATTTATTTCACACAATAACATACTGGTTGTGAGTAGTTGCATAGAATACACAAAAATGGATTTATGGGGTTTAAGAAGTTAGCATATCCCTTACATCTGTAAATCTTGCAGGATGTCCCTTGGCAATTTTGGAAGCTGCAGTACTGTGCAGTAAGGCTTATTTATGTTTGTAATACTTAAGTTTTAATAATTTATTGTCGGAAACGTCTAGCATAATATGATTTCTATTTTTAACTCCTCTCATTGAAGTATAGCATCAGTAGGGGAAAAATTAAAATTACCAGCAACCCCTTAAAAGTATCACTGAGAGAAATAGTCTCAATTATGCTTTTCGACTTAAGAATACACAATTGCAAATTAAGTAATTGTGGCAGCAATACACTGAAGTTTGGTGCATATGTTTGTATTTGGAAGATGAATGCTTTATTTAAAAGTTTTCTTATGCAAAAAGTAGCATTTTGACTGGAATCATTGAATATGCTTCTATGGGGTATCTATATTGCCATAGCATGTTGGCTAAAATCCTTGCAGCTCAAAAATAGCAATGCATCACCATGGATAGTCATAAATGCTGCTTTGGATCTACTCTTTTTAGGACAGCACAAAGAAGATTTTTTATTTTTTAAATCAAACACGTTTCAGTTTTAGTTTTGTTGTTTGAGGTTTCTTATGTGCTTTTTTTCATATTTATGTTCACTGTCAGCTTTTATCATTCGCCTTTGTCACACATAGAAGTGACTTCAGAACTGCATCAGTAGCTAAGATAGAATCCCTAGCTAACAGATTCCAGCTGCACTTTTCAAATTGTTAAGAGCTACTTATATAAAGGTTCTCCTCAAATTTTGCTTAAACCATATGTTTGTCAACAAAATGCTTTTCCTTTACAGTACTATAGCTGTTGTTTGATGCATCATATGTAAAACAGACAATATCTTCTGGAAATATGCAGAAGACCTTCATGCTTATATTTAATTTTGCATGGGGGCAAAAGAAACATTAAAATACCATCTGTTCGTATTATATTTTTCTTTCTTCTGTATGTCTTTGTTGGACTGTGATCTTGTTGTATGTAGCTTTGACCTGTCTGTTCCAAATAACACTCAGATGAGGAGAAGATGTAAAATAGGTGCTTTGTGCCCCATGTAGAATAGGAAATTTCCAGATCCTGTATTACCTCCTTGCCTTTTCTTACTCTGTGTTCAGTCTCTCCCCTCTGTCCCACTCCAGGCTCATACAGTGCTTTTAAAGTTTCTAGTACTGCAATGGTGGTAATTGAAAAGTGGAGATTTAAGGATTCCTCTTAGGAGAAGGTCTTGGGAGCTGTTAACATACTCTGAAACAGAAGTGTTTTGAAACCGCTAGATGGTGCTGGTTCCTTTTTAATTTTTATCCAAGCATAAAAGAAAACTACAGACCAGGATCTTGCAGTCAAGATAGTATGGCATGGGCATGTCTGAAATTCTTTCAGAATAATTAAAAAATTGTATATTTATTTCCTGAAGCACAGTTTTGAAGTTAAATTATGGGATATTTTTGTTATATTTAGTATGCTATCGCTTTAATATCAGACAATTGTATTTTTTTCACTAGGTGCTTTCCATTTTTAAATTAAAATTACTTGAAGGCCTATATTTGGGATTTTTAAAATGTACTGCTAGTTTTGGTATTTAATTTTTTACTTTATATTTCTCCTAATCATTTTTTTTTCATTTTTAAATCCTCTTCTCTGTTCTCAGTACTCTGTGGTGAAAACTAATCTCTGATTTCATAATCCAGTTTGTTTTCAGAGGACAATCACAAAGTAATTAACTGCTGTAAAGCTCACTCAACTTCCTTGTGGGAACTTGGGATGTTTTGAGTGAGATAGAGATGAGATAAAGTATTCCCTCAAATAATCCTGTGAAGAATACATGAAAGAAAAGTAAACTCAGAAATTCCTAATTTTAGATACCTTTTCTGAAGGGTGTCCCTTCAAAGCAGTTTTACTCCAGAGATACCGAAAAGCTGCTTGGACCTATAGTAAGTCAGATGCATCAGTGCCACTGCAGAACATCTAACATGGAAAGACAGTGTCATTTCTGCTGTTGGAGGAGGATGATTTGGGTAACATTCTGTGAAACAAACAGATGTTGATGGGAACTTTTTCTTTTGCTTTTTGGGTAGACATCACACACATTCTTACTCTTTAGACTAACTGGCAGGAGTAAATTTGTTGAGAGTATAATGGCTATAGTAGTATAGCTTTATTCTTAAAGGCACTAAATTGTCTTTATAAATTTCTTCATTAAAAATATTTTATGACATAATTCCTTAAACAAGATGAACTTTAATAATCGAGCTGGTGATGGCCTAAGTTTTAACACAATTTTTTTCTAACCTTGCTGATACATTTAAAAACAAAAACAAAAACAAAAATGAAATTATGAAAATTAACTTTAAAATATAGTATTTTCATTCTGGTGGATGGTTTTAAATGGGCTGTTAGTATTCACAGAGTTCAGAGCAGTTATAAAGTGGTTAAAGCATAGTAAACACGGTTTATTGCTAAAAGAATGCTCTCATCCAACAGAAGTACTAAAGAGATTATGACCTGTTATT
The DNA here is from genome assembly GCF_001715985.3 of Manacus vitellinus. Taxonomy (NCBI): domain Eukaryota; kingdom Metazoa; phylum Chordata; class Aves; order Passeriformes; family Pipridae; genus Manacus; species Manacus vitellinus. Next base: position 25,791,815 of record NW_021940682.1, on the reverse strand, counting down.
ATTGATTGATTAACAGGATCAGAAATTTATTAATTGTATGCATTGTATATTTGATAGGGTCAAAATACAGTAATTCTTTTTAAACATTATAGAGAACTAATCTTAATTGTTACTACAGATAATATACAGAAAGTTCCGAGGTTTTTTAATACTTGAAATACAACAAACAGGTTTTTATTTGATTGTGGCTTAAATCTTCAATTTTCAGATGGTCTGAAGTCACTGAAAAATCTTCAGCAATTAACTGTGGACCATAATCAGTTAATCAGCACAAAAGGTCTTTGTGAGGTACCTACTCTCATTTACCTAGACTGCTCTTTTAATCATCTCACACAAGTTGAAGACATTGAGAATTGTGGCCTACTTCAAGTTCTGAAGTTGCAAGGCAATAATCTCCAGGAGGTAAAAGCTTTGGATTTAGTGGCTATTGTTAACATTTTTGTTAACAGTCATATTTTCAGCATTCTGATCATGTGCTCTTTGATTGGTGTGGGATTTTTCATGCTCTTTGGTAACTTTTTTTTTCCCTCCTTAGAGGGAAATTTTTCTGATATACACATGGTTAGCGGTTAAGTATTTTCTTACTCCTAAGTCCTTGGAATAATCGACCCCTCAATAATTATGGTTTGTCCTTTGCTTATAGTGTCTATCCTTCAGGGTTTTTTTATTTGAGTCTGGTTTTTGTTTAAAATGTAACAAAATATTATTATCTACTTATACATAATGTTATAATAATAAGATAATTATATCAGGCTGATAATAATGATATAATTGTCATTATGTGCAAGTAATTACTTTTTATCATTACTTATATGTAATGATAATAATATCATTATTATCAGCCCCATAAAAATCAGGCTGATTTGATGTATGTTGATTCTCCAAGACTTGATATTTAAATGCTACAGCATTTAAAATAGGAAAATTGTTTGCTAACTCTGCACTTAATCATATTTACTGACAATTATGTTCTTATGAATTTGGGAGAGGAAAACCATCATTGATAGGCAGCAAATAACTACATGAATAAAATAGTAAGATTGTGACTCTTGGACTCTTGACCTTTTTTTTAAAATTAATTTATATTGACTATTCAAACTTTTTAGAAGACATTAAAAAATACCATCCAATATGTAGAGATTATGTGTGACAACTGGTACATACATATTAAGGAAAGGATACATATATCCAAAATGTGAGTTTTGCTTGTATTTAGTAATGATTTATGAAAAGCATCTGGTATGCATTTCATTGTTGTTTCTCTGATTTATATTAATTTTATATAACCATCTCTTTTTGTTTAGCTTCCAAGACTGGAAAATCATGTTCTCCTAAGAGAACTATATTTGGATGACAATAGCATTTCTGCTGTGAGAATGCTTTCTTTTTATTGGCTACCTCTATTGCAGATTCTTTTTCTGTCTCAAAATAGGTAAGCAAGAAACCTTCTTCCATGTACAAAACTGATAGAGAGGAATTTGCTAACATAACACTTGTCTGAAAAGTCTCATTATCAATGTGGCTGAAATTTTACTATCTTTGAGATATTCTTTGAAATACGTGGTTGGCATGGAATTACTTTGACTAGCTCTAGCTAAGAAAATTTGAAACAGTTTTAACTATGAAATTATTTTTTTTTCTTTTAGATGCTATGTGAAAATATTTTTTGAGCACTGTGGCATCGTTAAAACCATGGTGGGGTTTTTTCTTTCTTTAGCAATTGTTTCTTGAGTATGTCTGTCAAACCTCCTATTTCACAGCTAGCTTATTCAAAACAGACTTGGAAGGCTAAGTTAAGTGCAAGTACTAGAGTTAGAAAGGACAAATAAGAATGTTTTTTATTTTACATACATATGTTAATGCCCTCCAAAATAAGTATGTTTTCACTCTTATGGTTCAGTTTGAAAGGTATAAAATAAAGAAAGATCAAGACAAGAGGCATAAAACTACATCATGGACTCAAGTACTCTGTAATTAGCTTTCTGTTTGTTTTCTAAGCTAATCTATACATCTTTAGAGTTAGAATGACCAGATATCCTGGAGTCAACATTTTTATTTTCCCTATCCCCTTTTCTCAATTTAAATTCTGCTAAAAAATAAGAAACATTTATTATAATTTACAGTGTGTTAGAAGTAAAATGAATTTTAAATTAATATAAATTATTTTTCTACACTTGCTTTGAACAAGATTTATCTCAGCTAAACAAGTAGAATATACTCTGTTACATACCATATACAGAGTATACACTTTGAACTAATCACTTACTCTCCTGTTAGTGAGGAGGAGAGGTTTTTAAAGGATCATTCATCTGCCATTTTTAGTTGTTTGCTTTGAGACTAATCATACCCTACAAGTGCCTGTTCATCTTCATTGACTGTTAACAGAGACAAAATGACCAGCTCGTATGTAGGTGTCTACATTTGACCACATGAATCCCATCCTATGTGACATTTAGTTCAGCAGGGCCAATTGCATCTGGAAGCCTGTGGGAGAAAAGATCTATAAGATTGAGTCCTGTTCTTATAAGGAATGTCCTTCATGGAAAATGAATATTATTTAAGTATATACAACGTACATTTTTTATGTAACTTTTCAAGTTGTTTTCATATCATCTATTGTGAATTACTCTTTATATAGAGTACCACAGGTAAATATAATACCTACAGAATCTAATCTTCAAGTTCCTACCTGGGCTTTTAGGGTTTAGTATTCTGTCTCTTAGTAATTCTTTTGGAGTTTGGAGAAGGTGCCTCCTGCCTGTGATTGACAAGAGCATTATTTGTTACGTGTTAGATTTTGAATCGCACACACTGATTTAATTCATGTTCTTTGCTTCCCCCCCCCCACCCTTGTTGTGTTTAGGTTTTTTGTGGAACACACAATAACACTACTCTATATTCTTGTAGTTTCCTCCTCTTCCTCCAGTGTAACTATCCTGTAATAAAGTGTTTGCAAAACTCCTTGGAGACCTCATGGACCTGCTAGGGACTGGTGAGCATGGTCTCAGGCTTAGCTTGAATGCCGCCTCTTGATCTGGGCTGTGCTGTATTGACCATGTGGTTGTGCCTTATGTCACTTGCCTATACCGTGTTCTTACAGTTTTTAATGTCCATTATCATGCTTGCTCTGGTTTTCCAGTAGCCAAGCTGAGATGCAGTGTTTGGTTCACTGAATTTCTTCTGCTGCACTGGGAAAAAGCACGTATTTTTGCATCAACACACTGGATGTGCTGAAGATAAACATACATCTCCTTCCCAAAAAGTTCCCTTTCTTTCCTTGATGTATCTATACCTTGTCTCAGATCTTTGTGACAAACAGGACAGGATAGCCTTAAATTCATATTAAAAGCCTCAAAATTCCTGGCATTTCAGTAGCCTGCTCTGGTACACTCACTTTATGTACACTTTTAAGCAGCTCCATATGTGTGTGCTATAGCCTAAGTAACTTGATGTTCTATAGAAACAGTGAATGTAATGGAGTAAGCTGTTGAAATAAAAGCTGTTTCTTTTCTTTTATCGTACAGCTAGTGCAATTTTGTGAATTTTTTCCAAGTGTGCACTGAGTGCCATTTCCTTTTTACTGTTTGCAGGAAGCCATATAATGGTAATGCTATGAATCTGTATTCTTTCTAAAAGTGAAGTACTGTGAAAAGAAAATTTTTACACTAGTTTACAGGACTTTTTTATTCCTGAGATGCTTTATTTGCATCATAAACCAGAAGTCGTCAAAGATAAAACTCCAAAGTGTAATTGTTTTATACCTACAATCTAACAAGGAATTATAACAGATAGCGATTAACTCCTTCAAATATAAAAATGACAACTATTTCATCACTTCTGCTTTTATTAAGTGTTTTCATGTGGTTTTCACATACAAAGCATATTCTTGATCAATGTGCGATTGACCAAAGACAATGATGAATATCCTTTCAACATGGTTACTGCAGAATTGGGACTATAAGATCCTTGCTCTATTTTATAGCAGCTGGAGAACACAACTGTTAAGTTAGTTTAAAAAGGGGCATTTTCTTTATTCTTCTGTTGTGGATAAAGATTTAGGTGTAGGAGAGAAAAATTTGTGTCTGCGACTAAAATTAATGAATATTTAATATGTGTTAGGACTTCATGTGGCATTTATATTTGCGTGTAATCCACTTAATTATATAGCTTGCTTGTTAATGTCTTTTTCATTTAAAAGTTTTACAGTGAGACACTAAATCAATGTGCTGTTTAAGTAGCTATTTTTTTTCAACTTGGAAATAGACCCAAACCCTCTTACTATTGTCTTAGTATGGCATTAATATGGCAATGTTCTTTTTTTGCTATCTCTTGCTTTTCATTAAAGTAATCTAAGTGAGATAGATAAAAATTTAATATTTAAAAAAATGGAGTCATCTGCAAAAGTTCTTTTTTGGGGAAAACTGGTTGGGCCTGAATCTTGTAGACAATATTGCTCCCATGATTTTGCAACTAGATTTATACTATTCTTAAAATGCTTATGTTAGAAATGCTAAAAAGTCTGTTCAGTTCATTCTTAGTGCATATTGTTCTCTTTAATTAAATATATATGGAATCTATGTTTTTCACCTAATTTCTCAGATGTAAGAGATGAACTCACTGTGATTAATATTTGGAGAATTTGACCACTTTTCCAGAGTCATCATAATAAATCTAAGTGTCATTAGATGTCGAAATAAGTCAGTCATGAAAAAGTTATACTTAATTACAGTGATTTTTCCCATGCTATCCTTACCATTCAAGATTTTTTTTTATGTTTTTCAGTAATTCTTTGCTGGTGATAAGTTTATCTTTAAGAATGTGACATCATGGGTAATATACTTGAAGTACTGTCTACTAGAGTATTCAAGAAGCAAGGGGCTAACTGACAAGTTTCCTATATTCTATGTGATTGCTAGTCATAAATATGGCGAATATTGCAACCTAAACTGTTTTTAATTTAATGAATGAAAAATAAATATCAGCTTTACTTAAAGGTCTAGATTAAGATAAATTTATTTTAATTATTTTGCCCTTCTTCCTGCCAACTGCTCATTAACATTAAGATAATTTTTCTGGGGAAAAGCAGATGCACAGCAGGATTTAGACAATCTTGAGCAGTAACTGCTATTAGTGTTCAGAAAAGCAATCTCTATTTTCTCTGATGCATACTTGCAACTATTCTTAAACCTTGTTTTCTGACATAGAGTTTATGTAGTTTATGTGGCAATGCCTCATTCCACTAGAGCCTTAAATGAGAGCAGAAAGAGGAAGCTATAGCTTGCTTTTTTATGAATATCTTTTACTTTTGTGTCTTCTTTGTAATTTATATCTCTTATGCCCAGGGCTAATGTGACAAGGTCAAGTAGTATTAAGTTTTCAGTAATGTCCTTTGTCTTTCTGGTTTGAATTTTCTTAGGAAAAAAATTAACAAAGAATGTCAGTAAAGGGAAAAGCTATAGAATGACGAGGAAACGTTTTAACTCTCTTAATGCCACCGGCAGGCAAGGACAGTCCGACAGACAATTTCTAATTCACTACAGCATATACTGATAAAGATCCAGAGAACTCACTCACTATAAGTAAAATAAACCTGTATTACTTTTTGTCCCTGATGCAAGATATGACATTTATTTTTCTAGATACTTCTGAATATGTGAATCTATAATCTGAGACATGGATTTGCAACCATACTGTTATCCAGTAATATCTATGATAATATTTGTGTCAGATATTAAATATATTTATGTACTATTGACTGATCATGAAAATTTGTAGAACTATGTACAGATCTAAGTATAGTGCTTTATGCTTTTTAGAGTTAATACTTTCTTTGTATTTATTTGATTCCATGGAAAACTTCCATGGCAGGAATGTAATAGAACTAAGTAGGACTAGAATGAGGACAACTTTACAGTGTAGTTTGAGGAAAAAAAAGGAAGTATAGTGGCATGTACTCAATTGTCTTTCTATCTGTTTCTCTGTTTACTCTTAAAATATTATGTCATTTTATAGAAATACTTGTCAACTGAAAGTGGAAATTATTTTTTTTTTGGTTTGCGTTTGGTTATATTTTCAATAAGAATAAAGAACCTGCAACCAAGATTTGGTCCGTAACCAGTGTACCAGAGTAAGATTCAGCTCTATCTTTCAGTTGTAAAGCCTGTGGCAGAAACATGACATAGTCACACATTTCAGGAACTAATAAGCATTTTTGGCTCTGAACAATTTTAAGTTTATGGAGTGAGTGGGTTTCATTTTTTTGGAGGGTCGTGTTTCTGGCAAAAAGAATTCTGACTTACACCTTTCAAAGGCATTACACCTTCAGAAAATACTACTTTCTATGAAAATTAACATTCACAAGCTGACCACATGCATTACCATTTCTGTTACCATTCTTTGTGCTAGGGCCTTGTCCTTACAGGGATGAAACATGTTACTGAAATGTGTATCTTTAAAAAAGATACATACAGTTGATGTAGTATGTGCTCTACATAAACATTCGAGTTTTAGTTGATAGTTGGGGTTTCTTGCATCTTGATTTTAACTTTTCCTCCCTCTTTCATATTTAACATAAATCAAAATAAACTTTAATTTGAATGGTGATATTTGGCAATAGCCTGGCAGCTGAATGAACCATTCAACATTCCGGCACCAGTGCAAGTTTGTAAGTAAAGAAACTTTAATGACACTGGGCATTAATTCTTTAGTTGCAGTGATCATACACATCTTACAATCCCAAATAATTTGTATAGATAAATGTCAGCTCAGTTTCTTTACATTTACTCTTGAATACTACAAATAAGAATTTTGTCCTGTCTTTTGTACTACTTTGCTGCTCTATTGCACAAGAAAAGCTCTGATAACACAAGAGCAATTCCATTACTCTGTATAATTAGCACCTATGTGACACCATCTTACAGAAGTAGTAAGACGGAGGAAGCACTAAAAATGTATTACAGAATAGTGCAGCCTTGACCTGTTAAAAAAACAGCTGTGACAACAATTTTGTTAGTTTTAGGATCTAGGAAGTAATGTACCGAGTGGAGAAGAGAAACAAACTGATAAGAAGTTTGAGCAATGAGAAATGAAGGAAGAGGAAAGAAGACAAGCAGATTTTATTTCTCCATAAATAAGACCTTCTGTTAGTTCCATTCTAGTTATGGAGCCTAAAGAAAAGCCAATTGAGTTATGTAAATTTTACAAGACTTCAGATCTTCAGCATTAAATACAAGACAGACAATGTAATATTTACCAGATGAAACAAAACATTAATGAGAAAATATTAAATAATGAGCTACTGAGAAGACTAAGAAATACTTTCAAGTTAACATTTCAGTAATTAGTTCTAGCACCTTGGATAGCTAAATGAGCATTTTCTTATGTAAATAAGTAAATTGTCATAACTGTAATAGATTCTGGTGCCTTCCTGTTTATGAACTGCTGTTTTATTTAATTAAAAAAATTCTCTTCTATTTTGTTCTTAGATTAACTGAGCTTGTGCCTTTAAATTCATTTGTATCTTTGGAAAAGCTGAATATCAAAAATAACTGCTTGTCAGGTGAGTTGTATAAAAACACCATAAAGCACCATCTAAACAAGAATTTCTTAGTTAAATTATAAACTGATTTGAATGGGACTGTTCCCATGTATTTATAAGAGACATTTATACAGAAAATAAATAAATATTTTCCAAACATGAATGTTATAGATATTAATTATAACCATACTGGATAGGTAGCAGTAGTCCTTGTAGGACGTCATGATATTGGTACATTTTACTTTCATGTAAGATTTTATGAGAAATAATATGGTTCTGCATTCAAATTTATATTTAGTTTTCTTTCCTACTATAACACAGATCTTGAAGATGTCCTTACATGGTTAAGTGGCTGTGATAAACTGAAGGAGTTGTCATTCAGTGGAAATCCTCTTCTTCAAGAAAGGAACTGGAGGTAAGAAAATAAATTAATTTGATAAATAAAAAAATTAAAAATCAGGCAAAAAATTGTTGTATGTATGTTAGTTAAATAGTAGAAATACTACCACACATTATGAACAGTCTTGCTGCTGTGACAGGTTTAACAGCAGCTAGAGAAGTAATTCCTGTAATACTAGCTAGAGAAGGGGTAGTGTTTATTAGAAGAAAAAGTCAGAATGAATGGTTGCTTTTTCCTTAGTAGTTGAGGCTTAGCTTTTTTTTTGGTTCTTAGAATTCCTTATCTTTACATCAAAAATTAATAGCTCTAATAATTATGAATTAAAGAGATGTAAGAGTAATGTTGTTGTTTACCCTTCAGTGGCATATAATACTGAAAAAAATTATCTGAAAAATCAAGCTGGGCCTAGAAACTATAATGTCTATATAGAAAAAACAGATAGAAAAGGGGTAGAAAAGAAACTTGACATACGAAATGATATGCAGTTACCAGAATCCCTGAAATGAGTGGTTATGATAGGATTGTTAACTGATAGGATTGTTAAACATAGGAAAAAAATGGCACATGGACAGTTTTTTTGTATATTTTTCTGTATATTGGACACAGTACTCAAGGTGTGGCCTCACCAGAGCCAAGTACAAGGGGAGGATCATTGCCTTAGTCCTGCTGGCCGCACTGTTTCTGGTACAAGCCAGGATACCATTGGCCACCTGGGCACACTGCTGGCTCAAGTTCAACCAGCTGTCAAACAGCACCCCCAGGTCCTTTTCCACTGAGCTTTCCAGGCACTCTGCTTCTAGCCTGTAGCTCTTCATGGGGTTGTTGTGACCCTGGCACTTGGCCTTATTGAACCTCGTACTGTTGGCCTCAGCCCATTGATCCAGCCTGTCCAGATCCCTCTGCAGAGCTTTCCTGTCCTCCAGTAGATCAACACTCCTGCCCAATGTGGTTTTGTCTGTGAACTTACTGAGGTGTCTTTGATCTCCTCATCTGAATCATCAGTAAAGATATTAAACAGGACTGCCCCCACTACTAAGCCTTGGGAAAGCTCACTAGTGACTGGCTGCCAACTGGATGTAGCACTATTTACCCATAGAAGTCTCCTCGTTTCTTAAGAATTCCATGATCTGAAACCCTATTTGTGGACCAGTGCCATGAGGACTTAAAGCCATCTGAGAAAATTGCTCAGCAAAAGCACAATAGTGTTTTTTTAATTTACTGTGTTCTTTCATCTTCCTTAGAATTAATACTTTATAATCTACAGCCCTTCAAGAGCAACATACTAGTTAGAAATGAAATTTTAGATTTTTAGATGATGTTCCAGAGATTACGTGTGTTCAAATGGTAGAATGTCTGTTAGCGACACTCTTACTATAATTCCATTGAATGTAAAAAGAAGCATTTAATCAGTAAGAATTTAAATCATTACCAATTCTTTCAGCTAAGGAGATCAAGTATTTACCTAGGAAAATGTTAACAAAATAAAATGTCTGAGGAAATGAAATTAGGCACAACAGTTGGACTTCCATTTTTGATGTAATTAAAATATATGACAGATTTTTTTATTAGAAAAATATGATTTTTACTAGTAATTTTGAAGAATCACCAAACTTGTTACTTGTATAATTTCGGGTTAGTTAAAGGTAAGGCTTTACACTGCAATGTTACACAAGAATCTGTTTAGGTAAATTCTGTTCACATTTGATATATTAGATTGCCTAGTGTAATGACAACAAAGTTTGGGATATGTGTGTGTTTTGGAGTGTGTATTGTATTAAGAGAAAAAAAGGAAAGTGAAACCACTCTTATGTTTCTATTTGAAGATTTTTGCACAAATTTATGATTAGTATTCTAGTAGAAAAATAACTATTTGAAACTTTTAGTTGGGAATGTTTGAATAGTTTAAGAGATACCTGTATAAGTACATTCTTGATTGGTTTGTTTGTTTTTTAATGAAGAAAGTTATTTGCACTCCCACGGTTCCTGCAAGTAATTTCATTAATAAAATTTCATAACTATGACAATATTATTTGCATTGTTTTAATTCCCACTTTTTTACAGAACTAACTCTTATTTCACTTGTAACCTGGAGGGAAAAGCTTTCTGAATTTCAATTTAGCTTTAAGAACTGACACTTTAGATTGCTTAACCCAATAGAGCTTTTATGATTAGACAAGAGATTCATTTGTCTAAAGGATTTAAAGTATGGAATACTATAAAATATGGATTTGCTGAATACAGCATTGACTGTAACTTCAGGCAATATGTTCCAGTGAACTTTACATAACCCCTTGATACCAACAAAGGAATTAGTTGTAAAATTTCCCAATCAGTTTTGTACTTTCATGTCCAGCCAGTGATAACACCAACAAAAGTGAAAGTAGTAAGAAATTTCTTTTTAAAAATTAAACCCTGGGATCAGTCTGAGCACTCCTAGGGGAATATGTTTCAATGCTGTAATGATTAATAGAGCCTCTTAACTGACAGAATATTCACCAGGAAGTTTTCACTAAATGAAATGTTTACTCAGCCCTTCACTAGGAGAAACCCAGCTGGAAAAACTAGTGATGAGATCCCATAGCTCTAAGACACGATACTTCCAGCACTGATCAACTTTGATATGGCACTTTTTTGGTGTATCACTATTCAACAGCAATTTTGGTAATTTCTCTTTATGTATTGAGGAACTATTGATCTAAACCCATCATTTTATTCCAAATATACTTCAGACAGTCTTAGCTTTCATTAATGGGCAGTAGTGAAGGAAAGTGTTCTATTTGCAAAAACCTTAATATTCTATTCTAAGCAGTAAGTATTAAGAAGTCTTACTATGTTCTGTGTTTTATTCTGAGTTCTGTAGTTTAATAAGTATAAATTTTTAGTTAGTATGTTAACATATGAAGTAAGTACATATGTACCAATACTTAGAGAACTAACTTCATGTTTTGTCTTGTTATCTGATTGTATCAATAAAATGGGTGTTTTAGCATAAGGATTTTTTCATAGAACTAATTATGACTTTTTTTTTTCCTAAGATCTTCCTTGTTTAAGGTTCTTCCTAGTTTACAGTCTCTTGATGGTGAAATCTTAACTTATCATACTTTACCAACAACTGAAATAATCAAAGAATCAGAATTAAGAACTTTTCTGGAACTTTGTCAAGCTCAAATTGAAGAAAATATTCAACTGAAAAAAAAGACTGCTGAATTGGAGTATGTATTATTGTGAATATAAATTGCATTCAGAAATATTTTTTGCATGTACTGCTAGTGAAGTCCTTGGTGTCTTATGAATTTTATTTAGGGTTTTTTTTACCTGGAAATGTATTATGAAAAGGAAGAGATGGGAATCATTTACTGCAGTCCAAAGTCTATTTTACACAGATATTAAGATATGTGGGCCTTGAGTTTTGTTTCTTTAAGTTTGAGAAAACAAGTTGTTCAAAACCTGCATTTAGTAGTAGCTGAATGAATTTGTACACACAACACAGCACAGTGCTATGCAGGATTTTTAGCTTAAATCCTGGAACATGATTTCCAGCTTTAACTTAATCAAATGTAGTTTGGCTATTGGTGCAATATGCTCTATTTTAATTTCTGTGTTTGTTTTCCATGTATATATTACTCGCATTCTAAATAATTGCAAAAAATTTGGCCTCTTTTTTCTTAAGGTAGTGGATCAGATGGATCTGTTTCTAGGTCTTTGATTTCGCCATACTTACCACCTTTATTACTATTACCATTGTTAATTGTCTAGTGACTTCAGCTTAGACCATGAAAGTGGTGATTTATCACTTATACCTGCTATCTTCTAATTGTTTTGTAATATCTAAATAGGTCAAACTTCTCATGTTTCTGCACTTGGTAACATTGCATATTTTTTTCTTTCATAGTTGCTTTTCATTTCCTATCAGGTTCACAATATCCCTATAGTCCTTTTAATATCCAACTTGTCTGCTAATGTTTGGAAAGATAGTTTTCTACTACGTTCAGCCGCTGAACGTTATCCCAGAGCAGATGAAGCATGTGATGTTTGTCAGTGTTTTAGTCTGAACTTTGCATACTCTGTTGGTTCAGGAAAAGTATGCACACTTTTTTCAGAATCTGGTTGTTTTATATTTGCATATAAGCCTGTATATCCATGTTATCTTGGTACTACCTAACAGTTTATTACTTTGGTGTATTATCGGCTTTTACTAAGCTGCAGTGAAATCTTCATAGCTCAGAACCAGATTAATTTGAAACAAGGTTTGGATTAAGAATTAGATTAAAATTCATTTGGGAGAAGTTACACAGTGCAGTTTTCTGTAACAGATGTAATGTGTAGGTGGCTCCTAAAACTCATTTATTTCTCCATTAAAGCTCCAAGGTATGTCTTCTCCACTTTTGTGATTTTGGGCTTCTGGTTTGCATGTTGGAAGCTGATACTTCCTAATCTATTTACCATCTCGAAATGGCGTTCCTTCCTTTCTTTTTCTTAAAAGGAAAAAAGAAGAGGAAAAAATAAATAAATAAAGCACTCCACCTCCTTTATGGTTGAGAAAAATTTTCTGTGTCTGATATTTAGGACCAGTTTCATCATTATCCCTTGCAGAAAAGAGTGCTGATCTATAATTGGGATATAACTTGTGGGAAAACTGTAGTAGAATCTGAGGACCTAACTTTCACATGCATTTCTGCAAGATGGTAAAAAATGGAAGAGAAAGATGATATTCATAAAATTTAATTTTTTTTTAACCATGATCTGCATGAATGGACATAAGTAAGAAAGATACATAAGAAACTTGTTGGATAGTCAGACTCAGACCAACTATTAACTATTAATAGTTAATTCCTAGGCTTATGGTACTTTCTGGAGGCTGACTTGTACGTCTAATATCTTCTATCGAAGACTGGGAGCACGAAGTGGAGCGTACACTTACTATACTCGCAGATCACAAAAATTTTGGAGGCAATTGTTTACATGCCTGAGGGGAGAGCTGGGACATTCTGGGGAGACAGGACATTCTGGGAAGATAGGTCAACAGGAGCCTTGTAAATTCAGCAAGGACAAGTGCAAAGTTCTTTACCTAGGAAGGAGGTAAAGAAAGGAGGCCGCCTGCCCACTCCCAGGCTACTTGCTGAATGGAAGAGAGAAGGCCTTGACTTTGTCCAGGCACTGTTCAGCAAAACATTAGTCTTTTATCAATTTAGTTCCAGTCACGAATCTAAAACACAGCACCATATGGACGCCTGTAATGAGAATTAATTCATCCCAGCCAGAGTCAGGACAACTGGACATAAGGAAAAATCTTTTCACTGTTGGGACAGTGATGAATTGCAACAGATTGCCCAGAGAGGTCTCCTCGTTCTTGGAGATTTTCAAGACCTGACTGGATAAAGCCCTGAGAAGCCTGGTCTGATCTGAGAGCTAACCTAGCTTTGAAGCAGAAGGTTGAACTAGAGACCTCCTGAGTTCCTTCAATTGAGAGTTTTTCTATGATTCTGTGTCAGTTTTGTTTGAAAGAGCCTGCAGATGTTTGAGAAGAACAGTAGTGGAAAAGGATATTATGTAAACGTCTCTTCTTTCTGGAATATATTTGGGTGGAGAGGGGGAGGACAGGGTACAGGGAGGAGGGAGGGTTGTGGGGTTCTTGAGATTTTGTGAATTCATTCACAATCTTTTGAATTGGTAACTTTGACATGATTGAAACATCTTGTATCAAATTTAGAATTAAAATTAATTTCTTATGTGTTAAAACCCTTTTATTTTGCCTAAAGTAAAATTTATGGATGACTTGAAAACCATTGAAAACTGCAATTCATAAAAGGAACTCTAAACAACTTGTTTGTATATAAGCCTTAACAACATAACTATTATATGTACATATTGCAATGCTTTGACCGAATTAATGTGACATTGCTAAAGAACAGGCCAACAATAGAGCAAACTTCTGTCTGTTTCACATCTTGCTAAGTTATAAACCTCTGTAGGTGCGACCTCAAGTATGTAAGCTGCCAAAAGTAATCACTGCTTGCTTCCCTAATTCATGTTTCATACACCACTGCTGCCCAGTTAAATGATCTGTGCTGTTTCTTTCTGAAACTTCTCTGTTGTTGCCATGCTTAAGAATAAAACTTATTTTAAAATTTAATTTCTCTATTCTAATAAATGTTTTCTGTCACACATTCTTTAGATGACTTGTAATGAGTAATCATATAAAAAAATATAACACCTTGGTTGCAGCAATTTGCTTTCAGTCATCAGATATGCAGATGTCTGGCTAGTGGAACTGTATAAATACTATATGGATAATGCAGTGAAAATGACAGGAATTTCATAAATGGTACTGCAAGGAGAGAATATGTAAACAATGACCTCTTTCATGTGTTTTTAAGGGTCTTTTGTAGGCTGCAGTTGAACATCAGTAATGATGCTTATAGAAACTTCCCTGAAGACAAATTAGATTTTACAACACTGTAGCAAAAACACACTCACATAAATTGTACTATTTGACTATTTCATGCATCATAATTATGAAAATCACAGTAGAGCCACAAAGGGAAAAACATGATATTAGGGAAAGTTTAACTAGTACACAAACTAGTACACAAAGAGGTAGAATATTGTTTATGATTTAGCTGATAAGGCCAGGAGAAAACTGCTGTTCCTGATTAGAACTGGCTTGTTTTTCCACTGTCTCTCTTGCCTCTGAGAGATTTGTTCTGCTGACTTTTCCAGACTTATCGCTTCTTCCTGAGAAAAGTATACTCTTTGAATAACCTGGCAGTCATTGCAGATGTGATTGCAGTAAGAAATTCTATACAAAATGTATCAGCTCTATAAGCAAGCTTCTGTAACCACCTTAAACTTCCTAAGTAGCAACACTTCGGCTGATTTAAACTCCACTGAAAGGCCTTTAAGAATTAATAACTTTGTCCTTTTCCATGTCTTTTAACTCAGCCTGTGCATGAATCCTTACGCTTCCTAGGTGCTGCCAGTGGGGGTTTACTCCTCTCCACCTCTACTCCTCCCTTCCCAAATGCTGCATGTGAAACTGAGCAGGGTTTGGTCTAAATTAACCAAGACAGTGATGGATACTCTTGGTGGATTGATGTGAGGACTGAAATTGTAACAGTCATTAATAAATGCCTGATTTCAATTTCCAAAGAGATTAAAATCTTATTCTAATGGTTTTATCTTTCCTTAAAGTCCCTGGAAAATGCTAGCACAAATAGAGAGGTATCTGTTTGTAAAAAAAGCTACAGGTAGCTTTCTGCTCTTAACATTTGTTTGTGAAAATAATATCTCAGTCTTTAGGTAGTATGAGGACCACTATTATAGCACATGTGTACATTGCTGCAAAAGACCCAGCCCTTTCTCTCCTGGCTTATTCTCCTTTTCTCCCATAGCAAAAGGAGTTCATCCTTTGTGGTTATGCTAAAATTTGCATATGGCATAAATTACTTTCACTTGTTAGAATCAAAATAAAACTGTGGGAAGCCAGGCAACCATTGAACATGAGGGAATGCACTGGTAAAAGCTGGAAGCCATAGAAATTTTGCTGTAGCAAGACCACTGTGTTCATCTACATTTCATTACATACTAAGCAGCCAGACACTATGGATACTGGTGCTTCCATGAGATAATCCCATTTCTTGTTTTGTATAGATGCCAGTTTATGCTTAAAACTTGGTTGTATCATAACCAAGAAGCAGTTCCAGAAGATTTAGTGTGACCAGACCCCTTGACCGACAGTACGGGAAAAGATCTGAAAGGCAAACAATGAATTTAAATTAACTGAAAAGGAAATACTGTGGTATCAAAAGTCTTAATGCTGTCATATTTCTTACCTTGTCTTCTCTCTTTCCTTGTATGTATGTTTTTTCTATTAAAGAAGTAAACCAGTCCTGCGTATTTTCCGTTACAGCAGCTTCCTTTCTCTGGTTTGAATAAGCAATCTTCAGGAGCAGGGCTCAGATATCAAGAATGCAGGCCTATTGAGACACTGAGAAAGTTGCAGTGCATTGAGAGGATACCTGAAATCCCTGTTTTCCTAGGGACCTACAAGCTGACTGCTGCCTAGTACTCAGGCCCCATCATAATATTTGTTATCTGTGCTTTGGAGCTTCACCCTTGCAGGAGAAGCCCAAATACAGTTACCAAGCCACTTCATTGCTCATAATTCTCTGAAATGTCACTTCAGCTTCCTTTATAGTTTCTTGAAACTTAAGCTGATCTGACTGCCTAAAAGGAAAGCACTGATACAGAGGGTAGCCTAAAAATCCTGCAAAATCAATGTATAGTTGCGAATTGCCAGGGAATGTATCAGCTGGGAGACAGTGCATGCCCACAGCGACAAGACTGTATTTTTCAGCCACGGCTTGGGAAAACTGCTCAAAAAGCAGCCTCTGTGAAAAAAAGTAACACATGATTCCTGGTGACCACAAAATTACTCCCTGCTTGAATTTTGAATTCCCATCAACCTCCCTTCCCATTTCTGCTTGACATATTCGTAGCCACTTGAAGGGTGAAACAGGTACTTGAGATACCCCTGCGCCTGTCATAGGAGAGGATGCACAAGTATCCTACTCGATTCACTGTTATAGTGGTTTGTTTTTCTTTCTTCCTGTTTCTTTTTTTTGAGAATGAACATGGATACCCAGGATATGCTTTTCATGCGAAAGTTTATTTTGCCCCAATATATAAAACATTCTGGCGTTTTCCGCAACATTTTTATCTTCAAATAAACAACAAAAGAAAAGGGGGGAAAAAATGTGGACATGGACTTTTTTTAAAAACTTTTTATTTTTTTTTGTCTTCTCATCGTAGTATTTTTCGTACAAATTTGGTAACCATCTTGTACCAAATTTATCTTTTTAAATACTTCAATGAATTAAAATTATTTAACTAAAATATTTAACTAATGCTATAGGTATTTTCCAGTAAAGAAATTGCTATTCTTAGTATATAGTGTGTTAGATCCTTAAACAAATATATGCATTGTTTTAAATATTTTTAGGAATTGTCATGTTTATGGAACTAACAGGAGTAGGAGTAATGTTGTGTAATGGATAATCAAATGCACAGCTATTGCACAATGAGTTGTGTGCTTAAGCTATGTGGATTTGCCTTCCAATTTAGCCATTCAGATTTTGTCCTTTAGCACTGAAGTTGCACTAACAGTAAGATCTTGTAAGATCTGATTCACTATGTTCTTAAAAATCTAAAATGTTTTTAGTTGAACTTCGTTAGAGGATATAATTATAATGGTAAAGAGTCTTTTCACAGTAAAACCTTATAAAAGCTTCATCTTTCAAGAATGATGAACAAGAAGGAAAATTCTTTTATTCTAACTATAATTTTAGGACCTGATTTTTTCAGAAGCACAAGAAGATTGATTTTATTTCTACTTTTTCTCTTGAATTGCTGTCCTAGAATTTACTTTGTGCTCCTCAGAAATTAGCAACACATTACAGATCTCTGCATCTATCTGTGTTATTGAAGAAAAATGTTTTCATGATTCCGGAAGTACCTGCTACCTAATATGATGGACACTGTCCACAGGACAAACTGCCATCTGAATCTGTAACAATTAGTTCATATTTACTCTTACTCATCATTTACAGAGTGAAACACAAAGAACTAATGAGAGCCAGACTTCATAGATTACTGTTGCTTCAGTCTAGCACTTTACCTTATAGATGTATTGATAAATACATCTATACTTAAAAGTTTCTGTTTTCCTAAATTCTTTCTAGACATTGTGGTTTGTTGGTTTGATTCTAAGTCTGGGTTTGGTTACTTTAGTTCTTATCTAAATTTTCAAA
Organism: Manacus vitellinus; assembly: GCF_001715985.3. Taxonomy (NCBI): domain Eukaryota; kingdom Metazoa; phylum Chordata; class Aves; order Passeriformes; family Pipridae; genus Manacus; species Manacus vitellinus. The sequence continues at coordinate 25,774,069 of NW_021940682.1, read as the reverse complement.
TTACTGTTATTTTTATAGTAGCTTTCGTAGTTCCCAGATAAGGGATTAATAAGGGAGCTTCAGGATTTATAGCAAAATTGCCTCAAATCCTCTAAAATTTTTATTTTCCTATGCCCTTAACCACACAGAAAATTAATAGTGAAATGCATGCCCTAGTGCCTATTTGAAAAGACTTTAAAAAAAAAAAAACAAACTTTTTTCTTTAAAAAGGCAAAATAAAATAATAAATCTATGTGAGCATATTTTAAATATGTCCAAAAGAAGACAAATGCTATTGAGATTTATGAGTGTTGAAAATGAGTTTCCAATCAGAATAATTGCTATTCCCTTAAGAATATGGAAACATGTAAAAATATTTGAAAATACAAGGTATTTTAGAAAATAATAGAGGGGATATATTCTTTTTAAAGCATTCTTACAGTCAGAAACACATGTAAAAACATTTTTATCTTTTTTTCAGAATTACCTCTTCTATTGATTCTGCACAGGGAAAATGCTGGTATTTTAATCAGTTGATGAAACTTAGTATTAAACATCGATATGCACATGAATACGGTGATCTGAACATTACAGATAGAGATGGACCAGAAGCACTTCAAAATCATTTAGAACAAGCATCCACTGGCTGCCTACAGGAAAATAACCTTTTTATCATGGGTGTGACAGAAAATAAACAGGTCTTGTTGGATCCTTCCAAAAGATGGATTACTACTGGCGATACTCAGGCCACATTCATTAACTCCTCCATACCTGTACAGCAAAAGGAAAATAAAGAAGATCAGAGAGTGAAGCAGAAGAGTACTGAATCTTGTATTAATTACAGTGGAGAGAGCAAAGACAACAATAACATGTCAGCCCAACTCACATCACAACAATCGGTGATAGTAGCAAGTACTATGAGAAGAAATCTCCAGCTTTTTGAGAATGATACGGAAAGGTAAGACAGATATCAGATTGCTTTCAAATAGATTATTCAGATAGACAATAGGAGTGAGGATTTCTTATTTAAAACAGAGGCACAGAACTTGTAAGATAATATTTTTAAGCTTATTAGACAATAAAGTTATATTGAGGTGTTGCACACTAGGCTTCCATATTAACAAGAATCCTTTGTGGTATTCTGTCAGTTGATATATTAGAATATAGATATGTAAGCACTTCAAATAATTTAAAAATACTGTATAATAAGAGAATTTGAAAACTTCCTCTTGGTCTCCTTTAATTTCCTTTTTTTTTTTTGCAATAATGTTGTGACATCAGTTCAAACAAACTTGCAGTGTTAAGAATGCAAATGCTGATGTTTTCCAGAAGCTTTGACTACAAACTAGTGTAAAGCTTTTTTGCTATACTCTTCATTAGACATTCAAGATTCATCTGTGTAGACTTTACAGTCAGTACCATTTAGAAGGCAAGAGGTAAAAATTCCTTAAATCTACCATCCTACTCCCTTGACCTTAGGCCTGTCTCCTGCTGTTGTGATGACTGAAGAGCTAGCAGCCTGCCCTGCTTTTGGTACTCCTCCAACATGCCTCAACCTGCTTCTTAAAACTAGAGACAGGGGTGAGAGGCCAATTCAACTTTTTCTGTGCCCCTACATCTTCTCCTACATGAAATACACTAGCTTATTACCTCTATGGAATGTATTTACTGCTGATTTGTGTGGGTTTGGATGTACAGTCAGGGGAAACAGAAGCTGATTTTTTTTTTTTTTTACCCTAAAGGGTCAAGGGTTCAGTTACAATTTCATAAGAATTCAGTTTCAAAAATAGATGTCTTGAGAACTCTATGAAAAGCAGTAATGGTGGGTGTGCTTCTTTGTTCTGTTTAGACATGGTAAATAGGCAGTAGTGCTTAGTGGATACTTAAGACACTAATAATTTGTCATAAAATTTATTATTCAGGAAGACCATGCAATTCATCATTACCTTTCAGCAAGTTGAAAGCAAGAGTACAGTAGTCTATTGCAGAAGATGAATGCTTAAAAAAATTATTTTTGAAAAGTTAATTTAGTTTTTAGTTAATGTTTTAAATGCATTCTTTAAGTGTCTTTTTGGAGACGTCTCTTCAAAACAGAATGCGAACCATTTTTTGTGTTTGTTTTTCTAATTCAGTTAATGCTTTCTACAGATGCAAAGCTTATAAAGAATTCATTTTTGGGGGTTGATAAACTTGATAAACACATTTAGGGCAAAAAATTATGTCTTGACCTCTGAAGTGTGCTGCTTTTTTTTTTTCTGAATAGTATTTCTCTATTTAAATAGATGTACTGCACAAGGAAAGAAATTATGTAAAGATTGGGGAAAATTTAAACCCACTGTCCAGTTGAAATGAGTATTTTGTGGAGAAAAGGATTCCAAGATAGTAAAGATAGTAAAGTCATAATGCAGAGCTGACATTAAACTTTTTCTCCATCAATATAAATTAATTGAATATATATTTAGAAATCTCAATCACTGAACAAATCTAAATAGTCTGTAATTAGTGCTTCTTAAAAAATGAGCAAATTAGAAAATTTACATGGATAACCACTAGTCAGAAGTCTTAGATTAAAGGGTAAAAGCAGGAAAAAGATGAAATTGCGCTTTCCATTTTTCCTGTCTGCTCCATTGGAAATATCTGTCTCGTGCAGTTTTCTCTTTAGTGCTTGGTATTTGCTTCTTTGGTTGTTTTTTTTTGTTGTTGTTGTTGTTGTTTTATTTTTTTTATACAGGTGGTGGGAGTAAGCGCACTCTTCCAAGAATTTGTTCAGTCATTGTTAAACCAGTTCTACTCCTAATTCTTCCTTGGAGGACTCTTCCTCTACAATGATTATAAATGGAACAGAGCCCAGCAGAGATTAGTCTTTAGATAATTGGATTTCAGAAGTTATAGAATGTGAATATTCTTCTGAACATATATGTCACGTATGGGTTGTAATTTCATGTTTAATGGCAGAACTTTTCATTTGTCGCAAAGCACACTGCTATGTTTTATGGTTGTAGTTTGGCAGATATGATAATCCAGTTGTACTGGCTGTGTCATTCATAAAGGTATTTATTTTTCTAGGAGAGAACATATGGCAGCGTCAGTGATCCAGTCCCTTTGGCGGCAGTACCATGCTCGGAATAAAAATGACTGCAACAAAACAGAGAATCATCAGTATACAGAAGCATTGAGACAGAAGCATGAAGCTGCCACAGTAATCCAGGTTGGTTTATGGTACTCTCTTTACTTGTTTTGCAAATTAAATAAGAAAAAAAATCTTACTATTTTCTGTACTTCTATCTGTTTTTGCTTATGAATTTATTAATAATTTAATAATTAAACATTTTTGTTTTATTTATTCAACATAAGCTTGATGTTTCTAAACGAGAGGCTTCTTTATGAAAATTTTCATAGAAACATAAAAATATTTTCCGTATTTTCACCAAATATTTCCCTGACTTATTTTTGCTTGATTTAATTCTAATATTATGCCTAAGAGATACTGTGCCCATGTTCTTACCGAGGTATGTCTGTGCTATTAAAGTGACAGATGCTGCGCAAGTAATATATCGTGTCTGATAGCTATATGACTAACTACTCTTCCTGTCTCTTCTATCCTACCTATCCATCTCTTTCCTTCTCTCCCCATCTCCAAAAGCAGGATTGCTTCATCCATATTGCTCTTGGGAACAGACCATGGCCTAGGCTATGGTAGATACTGAGCTGACAACAGTTAAATAGCATGGATGACCATTTGCAAGAGCTGAAGTCCATACCTTGATTCTGTCTAGTTTGCTAACCAGACATAGTATTAGCCTGCCACATTTCCAGAGTTAATTTGTATTTTTTCTACATTTTGAAAGAAATTGACCCTGTGTTGGTTTCATATTTCAAGTTAACTTAGAAACATTCTGTATTGTAAGTCTTATATAAAAATGTCAGAAGTGAAAGTGATTTAGGAGCAAAAATTTGTTACTGGAGTATATTGTGTAGCTAGCATATTAACAATTGATCTCAATAAGTTTATTTAATCCTTTTTTAAACTTATATATTTGACCTCTACTACATATTAAATTGATGAGTTTCACAGATTTATATGGTGATTAATATGTGCTTCTTTTCATTTGTTTCAAACATGATGATTTCCAAAGTGAGTATGAAAATAAAGTCCTTCATTATTTATCTTCTGTGTGTGTTACAGATTTTTAGGTCTCTCTTATATCCATCCTTACATACACTTTTCGGAAATAAAATTTTAGTCTGTTTAGTCTCTTTTCACATTACTCTGTAATTCTTTCTTTTTGTCCGTGTTTGAACCTTTGCCGCAATCTGTTAAAATCTTTTTTAAAGAAGCAACTAGAACTTAATTCCATAGGCAGATATATAATGAATTAGTTTTCCTCTTCTTTCTTAGAAGCTACTAACATGCGATTTTTCTTTTTGATCATGACTGAGCACTGACCTGATGCTTTCATAGATTTGTGTTTATCCTTCTGTAGGTCTACAGTTGATCCTTCTGCATATATCATTAGGATTGCTTTTCTCCTTTGTATTTGTGAAAACTAATTGTGTGTGTTGAATGAAATATATTTCTCGTTTGATCACACAGTAATATCAGGGTATTTTGTCAGGATGCTTATGCAGATCTGTAGGAAAATAAGAATGAAATTATAAGAAAGCAGTTCTAATACATTTAATAATTTTATAATAACCAGAAAATATGTGTGTAAAAAATGGTAAAATTTTCATTAATTTACATGTTTAGACAATAATTTTCTAAAAATTAATGAGCTAAATGTTAAACCAGAATAAGAGATTTACTCTTCTTATTTTAGTGCCTTCATGGCAAAGCCATTAAAGGTGGACAACACCACTTCTTTCATGATGGTGAAAATTTTTTACATGGTGTTTTAAATGTGTAGGGCATCTTGAATTCTAGTGATGTCAAACACTGATTTTGGAGAAAATTGCTGTCTTGCATTTAGTTTTTTTAACTCCATCCATGTAATTGTGATCTCTGAAGTGTTTTTCCTGGATCTGATTCTATGCTTGGCATGTGTTCCTAACAACCTTCCTCATTTTCTAGCACTTTAATTCCTAATGTATTCTTTTTTCTTTGAGATGATTGTGCTTACTGGTAATATTTTTTTAAAATAAAGAGCTTAGACAGTTAAGAAAGAGTAACTGACCTAGGTCAATTGCATGAGATGTCTCCAAGAATTGCTACTTGTAAACTGTAAGACATTTAGTACAACTGTATTTTTATTCTCAGTAATTTGAAAGTTGACACTCAGGTTTTTCTTATGTAGCCTTTCCTTTCAGTTTATAATAGTCCCTGAAGGAATTGTCAAATAATTAATTAGTTGACCCAGGTTTGTAGTTGAGGGAGTTGCAGGATTCCTTTCTGCTTACTTGTGGAGAGCCTCTTGAGTACTCTAAGCTTTAGACATATGCTGGCATTTAATTTGTCTTGTAGTTTTACATGTCACATAAAGTTCAAAAAACAGATCATTGAGCTATTAAACAAAGGCTCAAGATGTTTTATCTTCCTAATGGGATAACACAGAGAATCTGGATTTGGGTTTGATCTATGGCTTTGTGTAACATGCTTTAAATTTTTTGTTTAGGCATTTTGGAAGGGTTTTCTTTTGCGAAAGAAACTGACCAGTGCTCTTGCAGCTGTTAAAAGTGATGAAGTGGGGGATGAATATGAAGAAATAAATGTGGATGCTTTCACCTTTCCTGAAGTAAGCACTGTCATTAGGATAAAATGTTCATTATTCTTCTTAAGGAGTCATGTAGATGTTGGAAATAAAAAAAAATTGAAAGGACTACCAAAGCTAGAATTAACATGTTGGATGTCCAGAAATAAAGAAGCATTTATACATATATAGCTGATTTAAATATATTTGTCATGGATTAATTGATTCCTGCTCTTTGAGATGCTCTGATAGTTACTGTGCTATTAATGTCAGACCCACCATAGAATCCCATCTATTTCTACAGTTAAATGCAATCAAATGAAGAGAAGTACAGTTAAATCAGAAAAAAACCCAAACCTCACAATTAGAAGTTCTGTAATGCTCAAAATCCAGACATTATTACTAATAATTTTGGCAAGTTATATAGCATTAATAATGTTCTTTCAGTTTCAAAAGGATTTAAATTGGATCAGAAATTTCCATTCTAAGGAATAAAAGCAGGCTCCAAAAGAATTTGGGGAGTACTGTCACTTTCAAGGTTGCATTTAGCTATACTTAAGTAAAAAATAAAAATGTCTACAGGATCAATATCGTCATTCAGTAAACAAGGAAAAGAAATTTTAAAGGAACTTTATCTTCTATAGCCTCAAAAGACAGTCCACATAGGAAGTTCTAGACCCGGTATTCATAGTAAGTAGTAAGGCAGCTGTTGATGACTTACCTATATATTTGACTGAAGCACTTTTTTTCTCTAATTGCTCCCATTTGTTGCTGACTTTTTTTAAAAATGCTTTCAGGTAAAGCAAAGAAAACTGACAGCAGTATGGCCATTTGAGACCTAAAAGGATATGACTCAGATTTTTTTCTTGTCTCTGAATGTGCTTATTCAGCTGCTGTGTCTTTGCAAGAGCCGTTTGTCAATATTCCACTTTAATTTTGCAAGGGAGATTGATGCGATAGCCCTACTACTGCCTGTACTGACAGGACTAGGTCCTGTTTATAATCATGTTTGTATTGATCATATCAAGTTATGAAATCAAAGATGTTGTTGGTTGGTGCAATGCAGTTTACAGTTGATCAGTCTTTGGTCATCTGAGTATCAACCTTCTTTTGCCAACCCCTCCCTGTACAAAATAGCTGAACTTTGAATGAAATTGTTACCAATGACTTGATGACTTAGGGTAATTTCATTTTTTTCTCCCTTTCAACAACTATTTTAAGATACATTTTCAGAATTATTGCCTTATTTAAGATCATGCAAAATGGTTGAGGCAGGACTCCCAAGAATCAGACAGGAAATGTGTGTGTGTAAACATAGAGACCTGGCTTAAATTTTAGGATTTTTTTCATTTTAATTTGAAATATATATACAAAACAGTTTCATTAGTTGATGTTCTCTGATCCCTGGCTTCTTTCTGAAATAATAAAAAGCAGAACAATGAAGGTTTTATTACTTCACACAGGAAGGAAGTATCTGTTCATATATTAAAAAAGGAAAATATCCTGTTTTGAATTATTCAGCCAGTAGGCCAGAGTCTTACACACTGTGTTTTAGTTGAGCCATTCTTGTTTCACTCTGTTTGGCCCAAATAATCCTGTCATGGTTTTTTGGTTGGTTGGGGTTTTTTTAATTGCTAAATTGAAAACTACATAGACAATTCTGTTCCGTCTGTCAGCCAGACAATCACACTTGGGCAGGTGCTCATGAGGTCAGGGACAAAAGGAAGGGGGGGAGAAGGCGGAAAAAAGAAGCCCAGCTGACTTCAGAGAGATTTGTACTGTATCACCCCCTGATGTTGCCACATATTTTTTCTTTTCTTTTTCCCCCCCCAAATTGTTATTGAGTTTATTAGGTAAGAAATAAAACATGGGTTTAGGGAGAAATTCTCAGGAAGTGTTTAGCATCAGATGATGACAGGTGAACCATGAACTGACATTTTAATTTGCACAGCATGCCCAAAGGCTGAACTAGGGACTGAGGTCAAATCAGTTACTCAAGCCCTTAGCTTCTTGTGATGAAAAATATCATCTGTTTTCTACAGAGCGGTGTATGTGATAAATTTACAATGTATGCATCTGTGAAGAATATCCTTTGTTCAGTGAGTGAACATTTCAATGTTTAAGATTGATGACTGTAACTAGAATTATACCCTGTAATATTTGTCATATTTTTTCTTTTTGTTTTCTTTTTTTTTCAAGTGTATATCTTGTCTGTGCTGAAGATTTTGATTGTGAGAAACGTGTGGCTTGACTGTGATGGGCATACACTCTGCTCTGACTGCTCAGACTAGTCAGTACTAGGTTGCCTGTTTCCATGTGTGTTTAGCTGTTTTGTTCTTTGCAGTTGGGTGATGCCAGATCACATGGACTTTCTACTTCTACAGAGACAAGCCACAGAAACTTGGAACAGTCAATACTTCCTATTCCTTCCTTTCTGGCCTCAATGTTTTACGGCAAAGTGCTGAAGCAGAGCCAAATAATGACACATGATATCAGTGGCTATCTGTTGTGTCTCAAACAACTGTGTAGGGAGGAGTACATATTGCTGGGCTAAGAGATCCCATATGCTAGGGTGTGAAGGAAGAGAAAAATATTTGGACACCATTTTGCACTGCAGATTTCACTGTTGTATAGGGTGAGTGAAATGAGAGAGAAGGGCAGAAAAACCTTTCCTTATTGCAAACTGATACAAATATATTAAATCTTGTCCAAAAGTTTTTCGAATAGTTCACTATTTTGTGTTTGGGTTTTTCTTATTCTGTTATGTAGATTTCAGTCATAATGATTTTATTCAGTATTACCTAGCATTCTACAAAGTCACTAGTCTGCAAGCACCTTTTTAAACCGTTTGCAAATATCACAGTGCAATAAGTCATTTGGCATCAGTCTTAATTAACTGTTTAATATCTTCATTATAAACTTAGTGTACCCAGTGCTTAATGGAAGGTGAGGCTGTGAAACAGCATGGGGAAAACCCTAGTCATTGCCAAAGACCTTCACTTTAGTTCATTTATGCCTATTGAGCAATGGTATATTTTTAGTACAAGTTTGACACCATATCTCATGAAAAATGGATTGTGTGTGATTGGGCTAGAGGAATTAGCTTTAACTTGCTCACAATAGCATGAATATTAATAGTTTCACCTGAAAAATTCCTGATACCTTCTTGTATTCATATGAACTCCCATACATTACCAAAGATGCAATTGATGACAGTTTTGTGTCTGGTTTATTGTGCAATTTCAAACAGTTTATCTCAGATGAGATGAAAGATCTGGCCGACAGATGTCTCAGAATGTATGAGCCTGGTATTTAGTGATATTTTCATGTCTTTCATGTGGATTTTGGAGAATTCCAGCCTATATGCTCCAGAAGGCTGATTTTAAGGCAACCTTTCATCAGCAGTCCATCCATGTAGCAAACAATCTACAAGGCAGAGCTCACTTTACCTCTGGTGGACAAAATGTGACAACACATTTGCTTGACATAGCTCTTATTTTCTGTACCATCTAAATATCAGCACTGCTATTTTCTTGATGTGAATATGTTGTGAGCCAAATTCAAAACAGCTGAACTTGCCAATGTGTCAGAATATGATGAGTATTGAGGCAGTTCTTTACCTTGAGCAGTGATCACTGAATAAATTACTGTTTTCCTACACTGAGTAAGCATATGGACACATCCTATTCTCATCAAGAGAGGTATCAATATTGATGATTATGTGGCACAGAAAGTAAGTACTCTATTTTTCAAACTTTCATTTTTTAATTTAATTTAAATGTCTAGTCATACTTTTTAAAAAAGAAAGTCACTTTGTAAGTTACAACCAAGCTAAAAAGAAATCTATCACTCCTTTTTTCATCAAAGGCAATAACTCTGTTGCCCTGAGACCAAGTGTTGTTCTCCTTCTAAGCTTGATTATGTAGATTTTTAAAATTCCAGTCTTCTTGACAGCTTTTGAAATTATTCATCAGGAGTTTCCTTCACATTTTTTTCACATATCCACACTCAGACACATAGTCATTTCTAATTTTTTAATTGCCTTCCACAACATCTAGGTAGCGTTTTTCTTTTCCTTTTTGCTCATTTTTTTCTTTTTTGAGGGGTGGAAAGAATGAAAACTACCTCTTGTGTGCTAGCTCTTCAAAAGTAAACAGCAATTAGAACAACAATTTCCTCACATCTCCCATCTTTAGTATTCTTATCACATATCCCAACTAGAGCCATACGATGTGTTCTGTCTTCTTTTCTGATAATCCTTCAGAGTGTGGTTTGTCTCAGGGTGTGAGCTTGTGACTGTGAGCTTGTGACAGTGATTGCTGTTGCTAGTGCCAGGAAATCAGCGTAGCGTATGAATTAGAAGGTCCTCATAATGTTTATTTCTTGTATCTTGACACTCTTATGTATGTCTAGCTCTTGTAATTGCTTATAAATGTCAGATCAGGATCCAGTTTTTCTGTATTACATGCTGCAAAGAATATGATCCTTTTTCCATCAAATTGCATATAAAGTTACAATGTTGTGGAAAAGCAAAAAAGTGTCTGATGAAAATTTCCTTAGATACATTCCGTTCTTTTAAAAAGGAGGGAAAAAACTCTGTCCTAAGTAATATATTGAACGATCAATCTTTTTTCCATGAGTATTTATAAATGATCTCTTGATATGTTCCTGTTTCTTCAGCAGACTCATAAACCTTCTACCTCCTTCAGTAGTGCTGCTTATCTTACATGCTGAAATCTTGTTTTCTAGTTATCTGATAGATATTCTGGTCTTGAGAGTATGTTGTTGCAGTCAGTAGCTGATAAAATAAACACAAACACAGCTACTAGAAGTTGTGACTGTCACTAACACTCCAGCCTCACAGTACTTTGTGCTTTGATTACTTTCTGACCTTCCACCATGAGATCTGAATTCTTCATACCACCTGAAATGCTGTTAATTTTTAAACAGAACCTGTCTTCACAGCTTGTCTCTGCTCAGTTCTTGGTTCAATAGCCAGATTCAAACAAATACTTCCCAAAGGAAAACCCACTACAGATATAATTTGGAAGCTATATGTAACCAGTGGTATATTATTTTTCTAAATTACATTTAGCTTCTATGACATATCAAAGTGTAGTGATGTCATTAATTATATTTCCTAGTCTTACTTCTCTAAATACAAAGTCAAGCCTCGGAACTGAATAAACAGGCCAAGCAATGGAAAAATGTATCAAAGTGCAAAAAGCTTTAGTTCTTTGAAGTTTTAGACCCATTATAGTTGCCCACAAGGAAAACTGTTTTAAGCCAAATGCATCATTGTAAGTGGAAGCAATAATACAGGCATCAGTTCTTCTCAGTAAGTACATCTGCATCTGGAATCTCTTGAAAGCTGAGCTAAGGACATCAAATCACTGAATTTATCTCCCCTAAGTTCTTTAATTTTTGTGTAATGTTGAAATTGATGTTTTAATATAGGTATAGATTGTGTTTAAAGTATCTAGTTAAATGTCTGGTAATTAGCATGTCCACATACATTGGTTTCCATTAAAAGAGATCTTTAGTAATCCATATTTACACATTTCAGGAGCTATCCTAAGTGATTTGTCTGTGCTTTGTGAGAAGAGGCCATTGATGCAGTGAATATTGTAATTGAGTTAAGTTGCAGTACTTAAAGGAGGAACCGAAGAAGAACATGACATGTCAGCTTCTGTTCTCCTCTGCTCTTAAATCTGTGCATGTCTCATTGCCTGGAGCTTGAAATCCTCTTAGTTTAGAACATAGCAGTTGTTATCCAACTGGAGCACAACTTGCCTCCCCTGAACAGAGGTCCAAGGGAAGAGATAGGATGCATCCAAGGGGATTCAACAAGCTGCCTGATGTCATTTTGAGGTCACTCTCTATCATCTTTGAGAGAACATAACTGGCAGATGTTACTGGTGACTGGAAAAGGGTAGACATCACACCCGTCTTCAGGAAAGTCAAGAAGAAAGATCCAGGGAACTACATGCCAATCAACATTATCTCACTTCCTGGGAAGGTTTGGAGCAAATACATTCAGAAGCCAGTTCTAAACCTATGAAAGATGATGACTGGGAAAAACTAGCATGGGTTTACCAAGGACTAGTCAACTTCATTGTTTTCTGTCAAAAGATAACTGGCAGTATGAATAAGGGTAGTGCAGTGCATGTTGCATTGCCCTTAGCAAGGCCATTGACTGTCTCCCACAGCTTTATTCTCAAAATTTTTTGAGGTGTGAGTTGAACAAGTAGACACTAAAAGTCACTGTCAAATTAACTGCACTGCCAGGCTCAAGTAGTGTGTTCTTTGGTGCCAAGTCCAACTTGTGGACAGTAATTATTAGAGCCCATCATGGATGGTAGGGGGCCCAAAATAGTTAAAATTTTAATTACCAACCTGGAACAGAATGCAATCTCAGCAATTGTGCAGATGGTAGCAAATTGAGGGCAGTGACTGGAGGATCAGGATGTTCTCTAGAGCAGCCTGCACAGGTTAGATAAACAGGCTGACCAGAGCCTCATGATGTTTAACAAGAGCAAGTCCAAACTCCAACATATATGGGCAATACTGTTGGCTAGGGGCTGACTATTTAGGAAGCAGTCCCACAGCAAAGGATGTAGGGTCATAATGGACTTTCTTTGCCATGCACCATGCAATTCTTCAGTTCTTAACAGTGAAAACAAAGAATGGTAAAAAAAAAAAAACAAAACCAAAAATCTTCTGTGCTATAACACACTCTTAATTTAGCTAAAAACTGTATGACTTTATGTCTAGTTTGTCCTTGAACAGAGTGGGCTAAGGAATCCTAAATGCTAAATATTGTTAAAACCATGTCCTAGTACTCAGTCTAGTAATTTTTTTGCATGAAGGATACTTATTAATTTTTTTTATATGGAAATAGGAGTAGTTACTGATCATTTCACAAATCTGAGTTTACACCAGGAAAACATTGCAAAGAATCAGCTCCTGAAGCTCTAGAATTTCCCAGAGAGTAGCATTGCAGGTCCCAAAAGACTAAAGTTGTTGAGACTACGGTTATGAATCAACAAATTTCAACTTGCAGATTCATTTGTGCATAATTTATTTCAAACAGAAGAGACAGTGCTAGGGACATATAAGGATGACAATATAAGTGAAGCTGAGAGATTATTGAGACATACCTTCTTTAGAATTAAGCATATTGTAATGTAATTAGAGATTTTTTTAACATAAGTTTCAAAAAAATATATGCTTATAACTTAGTCCTTCTTTGCTCTTTGTCTTCCAAATACTCTTTGTCTTCCAAATACTTTTTTGTTCTTGTTTCTGAAATAGGGACTTTTAAGCAAAAAGAAAAAGTTGTCTTGAAATTGAATAAAATCTCTCATGTGACCTGAACTTTGAAACATGTTAAAGGTTAAATGACTATAAACTTGGGACTAGTCTATTTTTTATTACCATGTGCTTCTGCTTGATATCCCTTCTTTTGACAAAACTGCAAGCTGAAGTACAGCTTTCTTTTCTATTGTGTTTGTATTCATTACCAAAACTTGATAGAACATTTTGGGTTGTGTTCCTTTGAAATTGTATATTTTTTGAATACATGGTATTTAAGGGGTAGGGATGAGTGGTTCCTTTGCTGTTTGTTTTTCTAAGTTTTTAATTCATTTCCCCGTGAAAGTTTTTTTTGTTTGCTTTCACAGAAGTAAAAAAATCTGGAAAAAGGCTTACAGGGACATGGCAGCTAAAATTTGTGTCATGTGGCAGAGTCAGAGAGGGGAATTCCTGAAGATTCTTGTCATTTTAATGGGGAAAGACCATATCTGGAGTCTTAGACCTATTCTGAGGGGTGGCCTGAAGGTTCCAGGAGCTTGATGTTTATTTAGGTGGTTGGGCACATATATCTCAAAAGATTTTTGAAGCATAAGTTTCTGATGCTTACTTGAACTACATCTAACCTTTGTGGTTGAGGTTACCATTTACACATCTCTATTTTTTTATTTCTATATTCAAAACAAGGACACAGAACTTCCTTTGAACACTGTCAGGCTTAAGATAAAAATGCATTTTTGGAAAAGTTTAGGTCATGTAGATCATGAATGACTGACATGAACTACAAAAAGATTCAGAATTTTGGAGTGTTATGTATGTAAACATTCAGCCTTTTATTTGAACAAAACCTTTTATGGTCCTTGAAATTTTCATTGTTCATTTACTTTTCCAAAACAAATTCTTTCCATAATTTTATTCATATTTATTTTAAGAAATCACGTAGATCCATATATTAAATATAAATACATATAGTCATTAGAATTTGAGAGAACAGCTAGTTTTCTAAGCTTAATAAAAAGTTAGGAAAAATTACATTTGGAGAAGACATTCCCCAATAAAATTTTCTTGAGTGTTTTTATTAACAGAATGTTGGGATTTTTTCCAGTAACCATCAATATATCCTTCTTATAAATGGACAACTACACAACTATACTTGTCCTCTAATTTTCCTACAAGAATGTGCTTTAATAATTAACCAGCTTTTGTAAGTCTATAACATCTCTTGGGGTCAATTAATCACTGCAATGTTTCTCTGGAATTCGTATGATACTGACTACTTTTTTTGGCTTGAAACTTTGTTTGGTTTAGTCATAAGAATGCAGCTGTACCCAGCTTTCTTTTCTAATGTATATATATTGTCTTATATAAAGACAGGGCAGAAAGAGAAGCATTGCCAAAGGTTAAAATAACCTTTATTAGGGTGCTAACCTATTTATCTTCAACACATAAAATATGTGAAAAAGAGTGAAAGAGAAACTCAGAGTAAAGGACTGTTTTTCCTACTGCTTACAGTTCAGAGGTATATTTTCTGTAAAATGTATATCCACTACACAGTCTAATAGAAAAGATTTCATTTTTTTATAAAATTGTATAAAATATTTACATATAGATTTAAAATGGCAGAATTTAGACTGAATTTTTGTAGTATTGGACGTGGAATAATAATGCAACTAATAGGTGATAGAGTTAAGGATGTTTATATCTCATATTTTCTTAGCTTTGGAAGTTTTTTAAAAAGTCTGGGTCTGATTTGATGCTTAACTTCCTAACATTGAACTAAGCTTTACACTTGAACTTGTGTTTCACAGAAAAACTAGTCCATAGAGTATTCTGATTCCTAAAAGGACTGGATGAAAGAGAAGGCTAAATACACAAATATATTCCGATCTTTAATTTCAAAGGAAGTTTTCAATCACGATCTATCAACAATACACAAAAGAACATAGATAAGTGATCTGGTCCTTCTGTTTCAGCTATAAGAGCTAAAAATCTGTGATTTCTTAAGAAATTTGTCAAAACTTATGTAGGATTTTAGAGAAGAAATTCCTAGCAAATACTTAGGCCTCGGCAGAAATTAGGTTCAGTTTAAAAAGAAATGAAAGATGTTGTCCTGGACTAGTATGATATTTGAATGAGATATCACACAGAATGAAATATGTTTGCCAGGAACCAAGAGAGAAAGTTACAGCTTTCTGCCAGATGAAAGGCAGTTCAGTAGGCTGGCTGTGAGTATCCACAGGGGTAACCTTCAGTATATGATCCTTCTGCCTGACCACTCCCTCTCCCAGTCTAAGCAATTATTTAACCTACAGAACGTCTAACACCAGGAAAAGTAGTTCTTCATGTGGCATATATTGCCCAAGAGGAATTTTTTCACCTTATTTGAAATAGTCATAGAAGGCTGTTGAAGGTTCTGCCTTTCACTTGTCTTTTTCTTTTAACTTTTTTAGTCTTGAAGTGAGCAAGACTTTAAGTGCACTATTCAAATATGCTCACTAAAAACTAGGAAAGAAGAAATCAAGGACATCACCACCTCGAAGAACTTTATTCAAATTTGTATTCTATAGAGAAAGCTAGTGGAAAGGTTCATTCTGATTCATTTATTTATTTACTCTTATTACATAGTATTTTTATTAAAAATGAATTTGATTGTGAAGAGGGCAGATACATTGTAAAATCTGGTTGAAAAAGGGCCATTCTTCCTGAGAATGACCCTAATGGCCTGCCTCACGTACGGGAGCAGAAGTCCAGAAAAACACATTAGACAAAACCAGGCAGATGAACTGAAGGGTGAATCTTTTTTTAAAAGTGAAGAATTCCACATATTATTTCTGTGAAATTGTAATGTAGAAATACTGCTTTGAATAGAAGATCCTTTTTTCACCTCTGCCATTCTTCCTGTTCTTCTGTAGTGATCAGGAGCCAGTCATAACTCTGAGCTCACAGAGTATTTCGGATGTTAATTTTCTTCTGCTTGTTTATATTCTGTTGGGTAATTTTCCTGGTTTTATCTTAAAATACCATATAAATAAAAGCACTACATAAATATAATTTTTTTTTATGACTAAACCATTGCTGTCTTGAAAACAGTGAATGAGTCAATGAGGAAATGAAAGAAGAAAGGAAAAAGTATAAAGAGTTAGTTTTCCCTAATTTTCAAAGATAGTTTCAGAGTTTTGCTAGGTGGTGATTCTGAGATAAACCATGTTTCGAAACATGGGGTAGCTTCAGCTCCCATGGCATTCAACATGTTGGTGTTTTGAAATTAATCTGCACTACTTTGGCAGTTATATCTCCTGAGCGTTGTACATGATTTGCATTTTTTCTGGATTGACATAGAGGTGATCTGGCAAACACACTGACTAAATAGTTATATTTGTCACTAGAAAATATATTACTGTTTTAAGATGAGGAATATGTCCCTAGATTTTAGCAGAAAGACCAGTTTCCAAGATCTGAAAGAATATACTAAAGGAAGGATTATCCTCAACATGTCCAACTTCTTTTATTCTTTCCATAAACCTCTGCTACTGAACTCTTCTGGAAGCAGAGTACAGATGCAGATAGATATTTGGTCTCACCAGAACAGAGTTGTGAGATGTCAAATGCTGGCCTTACTTTTCAGCCTGTATTGTTCATGCCTTCTTGCATCCTCTACTTCAAACTCTAGTACATTTTTGAGGATTGGTTTGGTTTCTATTACACTCTTGTGATCGATCCTCCTTGATCTCAAAGAGATGAAAGGCAATATGTGATGGCATTATTCACAGTTTGGACAATTACTTATAGAAGCACTTCAAAGCTGAGTGTAGATTTGACACTGTGTCCTGTGAACTGTTTTTTGTTCATGGTTTAAATATAACTCAGAACAGCCCAAATTACATGTGTAGTCATTATAAAAGATTCTTTAGCTCCAGATTGTGATCCAGAGCATATAAAAAGTGACTAGGATTAGATTGTATAAATAACAATGGCACTAAAACTCTACTTTTCAATATTAAGACCCAATTAAAGTTAAAAGAACCATTCTCAGTGACTTTGGTGTTGTAGGATTGAATTCTGTTTCTGAGAGCACAGAAGTTTAATATTTGACATAAATAGTCATTGCATTTTACAGAGGAAATAGAACAAATATTTGAAAAATGAAGGAATAACAAAATGAAAAAGGCTATATGCCATGAAAAAGAATCCCTAAGTCTCCAGAGTTTATTAATGAGCTGCAAAATCAAAGGGGGAAAAAAAACCCTGTAAGAGTAGTCTCTCACAGGATAAATGCATTGTGAATCAGAATAAAAAGTGCCTGATCCTAATGGATGAATGGAAACAGCTAATAATATGAAAGTTTTATTACTAAAATTCAGAAAGAAAACCCCAAACCTGAATTCACATCTCCTTCTTGTTGAAGAATGGTATCAGGGATAATTGTGTTTAAAAATTTAAAAATTAGTTTTAAACAGGAAGTTAAAATGAATTTATTTCTGTGAGGTGTAGCAAAAAATAGAAAGGTCCGTGTATGTTTTATGTGGTTGTGAAACTTGAAGTAATATAGTCTTTTTGAGGCGAACACTGGAAATAAAGTATGGAGGATATAAGTATGAAGTATAAAAGATATCTTCAGATGAACTTAAGTGTGTTAAATCACCTATGTATGTGATTTACACATATGTGTAAAGCTACATTGTACTCCTCAGTATTTATGAAATCAACTCCTTCACTTGGCTTTAGAAAGAAATATTAATGTAGTATGTCTGTAGCTGTTTATGTAAACCATACAATCAAATTCTATGATTTTATTTACTTTGTAATTCCTCTCAGATTGTTGTCTTTTTCTCTTAGTGGAAAATATCAGTAGAAATGGATCTTGGTTTTTAGCCGAAGGTGTTGGTAAATCTGTCATAAACTTTTCCTTAGTTATAATTTATGACTGTTTATGGGAAAGAACTGGACAGAAGTTTCTTGAGCTTAATGCTGTGAAAATCTCTGGGGAAAACATAGTAGAAGAGCACATATTTGACAATCAATTATGTCTTTATTTTTGTTGGACAAAGCAAACATCACTATGGTATATTTTTGTAATATGCTACACAGTTGTAGGAGATGTGCTTACTGATAAATCAGTTATCTTTTTTTTGTCTTGCATATTTATACCTTTGAATCATGCTTTACTATTTTCATTGATATTGTTTTCAACACTTAGAACACTGAAATACATTTTATAGGCTGCAAAAGAAATAACACAATTAATATTAAATTCATAAATGGCAAATGCTGGGCTAGGAAAATACTTGTGAGAAAAGTTTCAACGTCAATATTAAAAGTAAAGAACTTTAATTTGGCTATGGTACAACTATAAAACAAAACAATTCAATCCATGTACTGTTAAGGGATTCTTGTACCAAAAAATGACTGCACCCTTGAGTGTTATCTCTCATGTTTCTTTTTTTTTTTTTTTTTAATTTCTATCACAAACTATGTCATGAGAGAGGTAAAAATTCAAATAGTTAGGATGTAGGCTTGGCCTGAAATCTGATATTAGAGCTCAGATCATATTCACTGATAATGTAAGACATTTAGATACTCAGGTAATTAATGGACACATTATTGTACACATCAGTGAAGTTGATTGACATTTAAATTGTACAAGAAGTGGAAATCTACATCTCTCTCAGCTGTATGGATTCTTTTGGAAATAGAGGGGGAAAAAAATTCTTCTGAACTTTGCTTTTTATATATCTTTATATATCAGCAAAGTTGAAAACACATCTTTTGCGAATATGGAGTTCACCTCTGGCTGGATTGTATACCCAGGCCTGGAAAAGAAGAGAAAAACTCTCATCTGAAAATCTAAAAATCTAATTTGCATAGTGCAATTGAAAAGTAAATTTAAAGAGGACAGGGAGGAATAATATCTATTTTCACTGAAAGTTTTTGGCCAGATTTTCTCCCTTTTTCATAGCTATTCATTTTGACCATTCTGCCCATATTTAAATGATTATCTTTGGGATTTGATTTGCTACAGCCTGCTTCTGGAATAGTTTTTTTTTAGTGAAAATTGTTTGAATCAACCATTCAGTGGTTATCAGCATAAGAGTAATCCCTGAGAAGAGCTAAGTTAGTGGGTTGTAGGTAATTGTTATAGTTAAAGAATGTGATGCATTTTATTTGTTGCATGCCTTTACAGTTTATTTATATGGATTTCCTAACATATACGACCACTCAAGAGAGGAGGTGTAGTGAAAAGAATAATATATATTTATCATTAATTGAAATGGTAAGGAGGGGAAAAATGGTAAAGAGACATTATCTTTAATAGTGAGGGCATAGAATTTATCCAGATTTATTAAATAAAGGAATGAAACCCTAAACATACTGTAATCAAGTAATAGGGAACTCCTGAAGCAGGGAATCAAAGACCCCTTTTAAGACATGAAAATAAAATAAAAATTTATTATTTTTAAAAGCATGGTCAGATTGGAAGCAGAAAGAGTGATCTTCAAGCCACCAAATTATATGACCAGTACCTGAAGTAACCTTTCAAAATAGCTGGAATATGATCCTTTTGTCTCTCAGAAGTTCAAAGGGCTTGGAAGACCTTGTTCGCCAATCTAAGGCTGTACAAAGTCCTGTTTACACAAACTACACAGTAAGGTATCCAAAGTTAGAATAATTTTACAGGGTCAGAAATCAGTACAATTTGAAATATTTTATGAATGGGAGAAAAGTAGTCCAGTTTTATAAATTAGACATTTTCTAAAGAATGAACCCCAGCCTCTTTGCTGCTGAAATAAGAACCTGAATGACTGAGCCCTGTAAGTCAAGCCAAATCCTTCAGCAGTATTTACTTACTGTGTGGGAGTGATTTACTTCTCTCACTTATCAGAATATATTGAAAGAACATGTGGTAAAAAACCTCAATGACTTATAAGAAAAAATAAGTCATATACAGGTTGAGTTTGAACCAAAGTCTAAATTTTGTTTTTATGAAAGAAAACTGAATTCTGCCTTAGGTTCTAGAGACACCAGTTGGCAACTAATTCTGTCACCCCTCTTCATTCCAACCATTACTTTAGTTTCCAAATTATTCCATTACATCAAAAATAAAAGTACTTAATTGAAGAAATAAATACATGTAGGATTCACTTTTTTAACCCCAAATTTTAATGAAAACTTTCCTATTTCAGTTCGACTCAATGAAAGCAAGTTTGACAGAATCAGGCACCTACATCTGGACATAAAATACTCAATTAGGCAAAAACAGCATACAAAGCTGTTCATATTCTTTATGCCTTTAAGTACCTTAGGTCTGTATTTTTTCAAAGTTTGGCAGTCTTTTGTAATAACTTGGGTCTATTAACAATGTTGGAATAAAATTACAGGAATTTGAGAAGCAGGGGATGCATCTTATTTACAGAACAAAATCAAACCCACAAAAAAACCCCCCCACAACCCACAAATACTGTTGATCTGATTTGTTTAAAATAAAACAGTACAATACAGCATCTCCAAAGGTGTTTTGAGTATGATTGCTCTGCAGGTAGCAGTTCTGATATGTCACTTGAAAACACAGTCTGTAGGACACTTTAAAAGAGACTTTGCAAGAGTTATCAAAAGTAAACTGATTTTATCAGTGCACTATATGACTTTGCTCATTCATGCAGGCTGTGTTAGAGAAGGAATGGCTAACTCTAGATTCCACCCGTTTCCCTTCAAAAACACTCCTGCTCTCAAACCAGCTGCACTGGCCAAAGGTAACATGTCACAGAAACATCTTAGTCTTCAGTCTTTATTCATTCCTTAAGGATATGCTATTCTGGGGTGATTAATACGACAATCTAGTGACTTGAAAAACACAATTACTTTTAGAAGTCTCAGACTTCCTCCTCATCTCCAGATGCAATTTTTCTTTTAGATTTTCTTTCATTTGCCCAGTTTTTCTTTATTTTGGATTTATTTCAACACTTTACTTCACAGTAGCAGAAAAAAAGATGATGTGCTTCATCTGCACATTTGGCAATGGATTAAAAATTGCTAGTTGACAAACTACTTTAAAAGTACTACAATCTGCATTATATGACAACAGCTGAATGTTTTCAGAACAGCTAAAGGTCATCGAACTGTAATGTCTGCTAGTTATTTGATAAACTTTGAAGTTTTAGCTTTTTGTTTTGGTAGAGTTTTCTATTCTTGTTACAAGCACAGTATTACTGGTGTTTTATTTACTACATTTAAGACAAAGGGGTCTTATAAATGTATAATTCATTATATTTTGGGACGTTAAGTGTAACTAAAGTCACCTTTTTGTCCTAGTTAGTTGAAAGTAATGGGCGTATCAACATTAAGAATCATTTCAGTTATAGTAATAGCCTCTGCAAACTCCAGTGCAGGTTTTCCTGCACATTTTAAACTCAAGCTTACAGGGACCGTCAGCTGCATCCTTTTCTTTGTCTTAGAAGTTTTCTAGGCCTTCAGATTCCAGTGAACATTCAAATAGTTTGCCATTGTCACCCCAAGAAGTTTGGCAGTGTGCTAACAGACCACATTCATACTCAGCAGAAAATATCCATTTTCACAGCAGGTAAGTTAAATAATGTATTTTTTAAATTATATTTAGTTCATTTGGGTTTGACAAAAGTTAAAAGGAGAAAAAGAGCCTATTTTCTGATGCTTTTGCTACTTTTGGTTAATGTGATATTACTGGTGTTAAAATGTATTTACTTGCTAAAACCAAATATATTAAATTCAGTTATTTTTCATTGACTAAGGATTAAGAATATAAGAATATATATGTTTCATTTTATTTATCTAGGTTTGACTAGAAACCATAAAACTTCTATTTTTTCACATATATGACAAGATATACATTGAAATAGAGATTTTGAAGACTAGATAAAGATTAAAAGAGATTTCTTGTACAGCTGTGTTCTGTGAAAGGGCTGAAATATGCCTCTAGTAATTGAAATATAAACATTTCAAATTGATGGCAGACTTTTATTACTCCACAAGATAAAACCTCCATGGAATATTAAAAGAGATTTTTTTTTATCGTTTCCAAGCTTCAAAAGTGCCTTTAAAAGGCACAAACAAGTTGCAGAATAACAAAGACTCCAAAATAGTCACCCGAGACCCTTGCTTATTTACCTACTTTTCAGTACTGCTCTTATACTTTGTTTCCAGGTCAGGGACGGGAATAATGTCACAGCTTTCTGACTGGAAGGAAAAAAAGAAATTTTTATTTACGTCTGAAAAAGAAGAGAAAATTTCAGAAGAATGGTATGTTAAGCTATTTTGCCTACCTAGTGATTTCTGGAATAGGTATAGTATACTTGGCTGCTGGTGCTTGCTTTTTCTAAGTTCCTCCTTTCAAGAATATCTGTTTTCTACCAAAGTAAAAATTATTGTAATTACTTTTACAAGTGCCTGGGAAACCATCTTAATTAGTTGCAATAATGTAATGTTAAGAATTGCAGCTATCTCTGTAATTCAGAAAGTTTCATGCCATGCATAAGTACTACACACTGGTATTCTTTTTGAAAAGTGTATTATACAATAATATGCAGCTGGTGTAACATAATACATGTGAAATATTTAGTAAGTTATTTTCTTTCCCTAGGGGTTTTAAGGATATTTCTACTGCACAGCTAATGCTGAAGAGGGCCCATAAAATGAAGCCTAAAAAATATAGTAATAAAAGTTTAGGTAAGTCAAGAGTTAAAATAATGGTTATATTGATGTAATTTTTCCATTCTTAAATCTCAAAGTAGTGTCTCTTTTAAAAGTTTGCTTGTACAACATTAAACATTAATTTGAATAAAGCTGGAGTGTTATTCACTAAAAACAATTTAAATCAATTTGTTACAATGACAAAATACTCAGATTTTAAAAAAGATTCTACTGGATTTTGAAGTTGAATATTTGATGGCTATGCGAAACAGAAATTTTGTTTCTTCCTGTTTATGTGTCTCTTTTTCTAGATGTGAAGTTTATATTTCTGCATTTCACGCTTCTTATATTTTCCTCTTGGGGAAATCTTAGGTTAAAATTATTGACTTGTGCAAGAACTATTTATGAAAATGACAGTTTGACACATATGAAATAAAGTCATATTTCTTAAATATTCAATGTGGAAATAGATAAAGCTTATCTAGCTTCTCTGTAAGTGTCTTCTGGTTCTTCTCTGATACTTCTTATGTCAATGAACCTTTCTTGGAATCATTAATTGTTAGTATGATATGCTAATATAAATGTTACTGGAATATATTAATAAAAATACTAGTCAGATATTGCTAGTATAAGAAACATTTAAATACGTAAGAGCCTGGTTGACAATAGGACCTAACATTAAAGGTCTTTGAAAAATGTACCCTTATTTACATATATTTTGTATCACAAACTACAGTTAATTTTCCTCTTTTGCATAACTTTGCACAACTCTTCTGTATGAAGTTTTGAAATTACTGAAAGACACTTTGCTTTTGGAAGGAAAAAAATTCAACCTACAGATATAGTTATGCAAAGTGTTTCTCTGTATAATTTTTCTACTTTAAATACCATGCCTAAGACTAAGACTAAATATGACAAAAAAGATCTGTAATCAAAAAAAAAATAAAAAGGGAGAGAGAAAAAACCCCATGTAATCAGCCAACCGTTCTTTGTGGAAAAGAGAATATGTGGATAAGAGATTAAAGTTATTATATTTAAATCTTGATAGCTTTCCATGGTACCCTACCATGTTACCTTATTAAAAAAAAAGTAATAAGTATCTTATGTGCAACTGAAGTTTTTTTTTACATATATTCCATTTTGTGGCCTCTGTATAATTTTTCAATGAATAGAGCTTATTAGGTTATATCATCTTTTTTCCATATGCTCTCTGTTTTATGTTAGTAGGAATTAATCCTGTCATAAATGTCTGATTGAGCATATCAAATTTGCTATCCTATTTTTGTTGTAGTTCTAATGGATTTTTTGGATATGTTTATATTCACTTTGTTCAGATTATTCAATATGGTGTATGGGTGAGTCTTTAATGTATCACTTGGAATATTCTCAAGGTATATCACTAGTTTTAAAAAAAATAAAATAATGTTTGCCCAATGTTTTTATAGTTTCAAATTTTCTCTTCTTGAAACTACCTCATATAGAATGTTTTTGTTTTTCTGAGTATTATGTCAAGTACAAAAATAACCTCTATGTATAATTTATCTATATGTAGTTCTCTGTCAGTCATTAAAATCACAGGGTTTTTTTCAGATGAGCAGGAATAATAGTTTTTAGAGCCAAAAAATATGACTGAAAATATTCTACTCCATCCCAAAGATTATCAAGCCACCTATTTTTTCTCATACAGCACACTGACAAAGTCAGTCCTTCCTTGGTCAGTAAGGACCAAATGGATATTATCAATTAAAACGAGGATTTTTATATTATGCTGATCTTAGAACTCAGATGTTGTACTAAAACAATGATCCCAATCAAATATTCCTCATGTGAAAAGAATCTCCACAAACATAATTATGTTTTACATCAGCTACAGCCTCTGAAGTGGTGATAGTAAGTCAGGGTCTTTTTGAGGGTCTGGTTGAACAGAGGGGCTTTACAGCATTTAAATTAGAGTACATATACCTTATCCTGAGGCTA
Organism: Manacus vitellinus; assembly: GCF_001715985.3. NCBI lineage: Eukaryota > Metazoa > Chordata > Aves > Passeriformes > Pipridae > Manacus > Manacus vitellinus. The sequence continues at coordinate 25,749,455 of NW_021940682.1, read as the reverse complement.
GCCAGCTCCAGATCAGGAAACTGTAACCAGACCCATTAGGATGCCGGTATCTTTCTTGGATCTCTGTGTGGTACAGCTCGTGGTGGATTACTTGTAGCAAGTCCAGTATAAATAGGGAGGGAGTTCACAATCTTAGGCAATTGCTGTGAGTTTAACCATACCAAAGTAAGAACTCCGTAGAGTTCCTTTATTCTTTCTAATATTTAAAAGCAGATTGAAATTGATCTGAATAAGTAGATGTCAACATTGTCTTTTAATGTTTCCGTAGAAATTACCATCCTGTTGCCTTCATCTTCACTGAAATGAGGTTTATTTATCTTGTACTTACTGAAGTTGCATATGAAATGTCGTAGTTTTAGCATTATTATTTCTGTTCTTTCTTTTGAATTTCCAGGTCTTCAGTTATAATTTCAACTGTTTCCTTTTTAGCTTTCTGATTTAGAATAGTTGAAGGTATGGTAACTATGATAAAATAATTTTGTTAGTGATAAATTTTCATACTCACTAGAAAGTAACTAACCAGCATCCACTTAAAAGTGGATATTATAAGGTATAAAGAAGCAATTTTTCATGTTATATTCATTTAGTACTACACATCTGACTTAGAAGCAAAACTTTAAGTTCTGAGAAAAAGCAAAGCAACAACTGTAAAGGTTCTAGACATAAATAAATTATAAGCTATTAACAAATAAACTGATAGCTTTTATGATGAGATTTCAGCATAATCCCAAGCATCTTTTATGTGCTATTGATCATTCTGTGGTAAGGATCTGATTACTTGTGGGTAATGATAAGGTATTGATGGATTTTCTAGGAACAAATTAGCTGTCAGAGTATGTTGTCTGCTTCCACATGCTATCGAAGTCCTTTGCCTTAAACCTGAGATTCACAAATGCAAAGTGTTAAATCAGCTTGCATTCAGAGAGTTTTACAGTTGCTCTTTAATGTTGTCAAGATGTCTGCTGGATTGGAACTTCAACTGGACAGCCATGAACAGCTTTGATTCTTAACATACTCAGGTGTGGGAATTTATTCCTTTTCATTTTACATCTAAAACATTTGTCTTCTCCTAGTGCAACAGTGATGAGATTCATTTGATAATTACAGAAATTTGATAATTACAGAAATCCGCATCTGAGCTAGTCATCTAAACTTCTATGAAAAGAAGTTTCCTCTTAAAACATAATTAAAAAACAGACTACTTGAGTCTCACTGTTAAAGCACTTATGGTTCTCCATTGCCTAGACACAAAACCTAGAGTGACTTGCTGAAGGACAGAGTTAAAATGTAGATGTGTAGAAGTAACTGAGAAGTATCTTACCTCATATGTCTGGCCACATACTTTCTCAGTAGAGAAAAAAAAATGGGAAATACTAGCAAGTGCACTGAATCCTGTGGTTTGTATTACAAGGAAGAGCTTAAAGTAGCATAACCTTATAATAGGGAGTGATTCAGTTAAGGCTTATATTGCAGCAGACCAGTCCCACCAAGTAATGGCCTTAAGGTCTGTTATGCCTTAATCCACTACAGTTATGTATGCTTGTTTATGTAGTTAAATAAAGTTGGGGCCTATATTTTAATAATACCAAATGTATTCTATTTTTACTATACAGTAAGATAATACAAAAAGTGCGGGCAAGGAACCAGAAAATTTTCAGCCAAGTAAAACTGGCATAATGTCAGAAATATTTCTGTTTATCATGGGTGCATAAAACTCTATACAAATTCTAATTCAAAATCTAAATAAAGCAGTCATTAATGCACCTCACTGTGCTTTAACATTAAGTGTCTGTGACTCATAACAATCCTAGCTTCCTAAAGATGTCTTGGCACAGCAGTACAGAATTTCTTGCTTAACTTGGAATTTCCTTGTTTCTGTGAATTTTATATTAGCCGCTGAAAGTTCACTTCTTTTTCTTTTAAGATGGCTGAAAGCCATGTCTTACTTTCAACTTGTCTCTCTTACACTGCTGTAGTACTTCTTGTTTAACCTTTTACTCTCCAAAAAAATATTCTCTTGTCAGTGCATCAGGCCCACCCAGCACAGGTTTAGAAAAGGCAGGTCCTGCTTCTATGACCAGGTAACCTGCCTGGTGGATGAGCGAAAGGCTGTGGTTGTAGTCTACCTGGAGTTCAGTAATGTCTTTGATACTCTCTCCCACAGCATTTTCCAGGAGAAGCTGGTTGCCCATGGCTTGGACAGGTGCACCCTTTGCTGGATTAAAAACTGGCTGAATGACTGTGGTGAATGGTGCCACATCCAGTTGGCTGGACAGTCACTAGTGATGTCCCCCAGGGATCAGTGTTGGGCCCAGTCATGTTTAATATCTTTACTGATGATCTGGATGAAGGGATCACAGGCACCCTCACTAAGTTCACAGATGACACTAAGTTGGGTTAAAGTGTTGATCTCCTGGAGGGTAGGAAGACTCTGCAGAGGGATCTGGACAGGCTGGATCGATGGGCCGAGGCCAGTGGTATGGGATTCAAAAGGCCAAGTGCCAGGTCCTGCACTTGGGTCACCACAACCCATGCAGAGCTACAGGCTTGGGGAAGAGTGGCTGGAAAGCTGCCCAGCAGAAAAGGCTCTGCGGATGCTGGTCGACAGCCAGCTGAACATGAACCAGCTGTGTGCCCAGGTGGCCAAGAAGGCCAAGGGCATCAAGAATAGCATGGCCAGGAGGACCAGGGAAGTGATTGTCTTTTACTACAGGAAAGACAGCAAGGTGCTGGAGCGTGTCCAGAGAAGGGCAACAAAACTGGTGAAGAGTCTAGAGAGTAAGTCATATGAGGAGAGGCTGAGGGAGGTGGGGTTATTTAGCCTGGAGAAAAGGAGTCTCAGGAGAGACCTTATTGATCTCTACAACTACTTGAAAGGAGGTTGTAGCCAGGTGGGGGTCAGCCTCTTCTCCCAGGCAACAAATGACAGGCAAGAGGAAATGGCCTCAAGTGTTGCCAGGAGAGGTTTAGGCTGGACATCAGGAAAAGTTTTTTCACTGAAAGGTATTTAAGCATTGGAGCAGGCTGCACAGGGATTTGGAGGAGTCACTGTCCCTTGAAGTATTCAAGGAATGATTGGATGTGGCACTTAGTGCTATGCTTTAGTTGGCATGTTGGTGTTCAGTCAAAGGTTGCACTTGATGATTTTGGATGTCTTTTCCAACCTTAATGATTCTATGATTCTATGGTAATTCTTGATGCCACATAGGTTGGAGACAAAAAAAAAGGAAGGTAAAAAGCAGCTGAAGTGGGCCTTCTGGTGTTCACTAGAAGCAGAGCACAATAAAAAAGATATGTCACAGAGGTCAGCAAATATTTTTTAGTTTGTGATTAGAATTTCAGACAGCAATGCAATCCTAATTAAAAAATGAAATAAAGAAAACCCAACCAAAAACTTAACCCACCTCAGTCAAAACCCACAAGCCCAAAACAGATGATCTGACTTAACAACGGTCAGGATAAAAATTTGGGGTATATTATTAATCCTTGTTACACGTTACATAAATGACCATTGTTGTAAATTTTCTTAGTAGCAGAAAGAAAACTACTTTTGTTGTGACTGTCTATTCCATGTAGCAGTATCATCTGAGAACTCCAGCCATAGTTTAGCTGGAGTTCTAATTGCTGTTCAATTATGGAACAAAATCTGGTCTTTCTTCCAAATTAATTTACAAATTGAATTATCTTATAGATAAGCATTTTTTGCTATATGTTGCTGTGTGCTACTTTGATTTATCAACCCTTTAAAGTTGTCACAGTTATACTTGTGTTCTCCTAGTTACAAATATTGCACAACAAAATGAACGACAAACATTTAATTTTTTCAGTTTCAATATTATTGAGAAGTTGTTCAGAAATGTGGTGCCAGATCAGGCAGTAACTATTCCTTCCATATTGTTTCCATAACATTTCTTGTGTTTGTCCAACTTAACTTCTATATTTGGAGGCAGCCAAGCAATGTGCATTAAATTACCTCCCTGGTTTATAGATTGCCAGCACAGATCATCATCTAATAAGCCACATTTAAATTAGTATGCTAGAATCCAGTAAGATATTTGTATGATTTTGAACTGTTGGACTCTTTCACAGTTCTCTGTGTGAAATCTAAAACATTTGATTGCTTGTCATCAAAGCATACATGCAGCTCATTTCCCTAGTTCACTCAGAGGCTGAAAAGCACTAGTATTATGAAGTAATCTATGTAATATTGCCTACATTTTGGACTAAATAAAGAAAAGGACTCATTTTTAATAACAAAAGAGCTGTAGGCAATGGTTGAGGTGATCCAGGTAGGTACAAATTCAAGTAGTCTGGCACTGTGGTAAATCCCTGTAGATTATTTAAATTATTTTGCAAAGATTCAAAGATAAATCTGCTGATATAAATCTCTTAGAAGAACAATTTCCATTATTTACCCCTCTTCCCGGTTCACAGACCTTCTTTACTGCTGATGTCTTTGTGCACAGATAAATGTTTGAAAAATCGAGCTTGGGACTAATAATTTTGTGTGACTTCACCCAAAATCCATGGTATAACTGAACTTTGGATTTGTTGGTGTTTAGAATAGAATTGAGTGGGAGGTTGGATTGAGGAAAGATGACATTTTTAAAACCGCTTGGAACAATGTCAATAGACTCACATAGGAAAAAAATGTGTAATTTCAGGAATTATTTTACAGTAATCTAAAATACTTTGGAATCTTCAATCGCATTTTGTCTTAAGAGGTTTTAATTGATTTTGTCACTTTGCATTTGGTCTTCTATTGAAGAAAGACACTGGTTTTTCTAACTGGCATAAAGCTGAAAGAAGTTAGAAGTCTTTTTATCAACACTGTATGCTGAATGTTGGGAAAATTACAATTATAAAAAATTTTATCCTGTACATTTTTATCCATGTGTAGGACTTGTATGACCATGTATCTTACAACTATAGAAAAGACAATTCTAATTCATACTTTACCTAAAATATTTTCTGTAACTTCTATTATCTAAAATTTCAGAGAGAACTTTTAAAATACAATGTATTACTATTTCAAGGTATTTTTACACAAATCTTACTGTGATTCACTGTACCAAATATTTACTACCCTGAAGAACATTAGTCTGCTGCTGATTTGTTTTTCAGTTGGAAGACATGCCAAAGTAAGGCTACTTTATCCATTTACACAAAGTGAAAAGCCTGGTAATCCAGTTTGTGAATGAAGTGATCTCATTATCAGAATCATTCTAATGATCTACCTTTAAAACTAATGGAGCTAATCATTATTTTTTGTGCTTCCTGGATCATTTCATTAATTGTTTCCCTCCCCACTTGCCACAATTCCTTCATTAGTCAAGCTTGTTGCTTTGTAAGAGGTCAGCACCATTAAGAACATTCTGTCAACCACATGCTGCTGCAGTGTGGGCTGACCAAGAACACCGTAACATTCGGATGAGTTTTGTCAGTACATTATCTCTTGAAGTGCCACACCCCATTAGACAACTTCTCCGAGCTTAGAAGGCAAACTTACATACAATATCTCTACTTGTGTCAAGACAGTATTCTCTGGAAAAAGTTGAGCTTCTAGAATCCTTTTAAGTTCTATTAGTTTGTAGTTGAATTGTCTACTACAAATATAGAATTCTAATCAAAACCAACTTTACAAATTGTTGTTAAAATTCATAAGAAGTTGCCTACCAACTTAACAGGACATTCTGATGCTTTATTTCTAGAAATAAGACAACAAACAAACAAACAAGCTACTTACTTTGCTGCATTATTATAGATTCTCTTATGAACTCTCTAAATAAAAACTAAAAAGGTCATGTTACAGGCTCAAAATGAAGCACCAGACATAAGTAGTCATTTAAATCTATTATGTCTGAATGCTCTTTGAGTTTTGCCATAACCTCTGTTTTCCTGCTCTGTCTGTTCTGGCAGTGTCTCACATACTCATTTTTGCTACACTTGTATTCTCTGTAAAAATTTAGATCCTTCCCTTGCCATATCCACCTTCCTGATAAGCTCCACTGCTTTTTTTCTCCTTGTTATTAATTTCTACCCTTTCAGAGAATTTGTGGTCACCTTTGTAGACAAACTTCTTCTGTGTCATCATTTCTCAGATATTGTCAAGAGCGGATATATCTGCTTGGGCTATTGTCTTCTTTGAACCATGTCAAACATATTTCTTTTAGTTTTTCTTTGGCTTTCTGTTACTCATGTTATCATGCTCAGTGGCATACATACAAAACCCTATATTCTTTTACTTGTCATTGTGCATCTGCTTTTGTTTCTATATTCTTTTCAGTCCCTTTTTTTTTTTTAATAACTGGCAGTTTATTCTGCACTGTGCTCAGAATTTTCACATTCCTTCTAATGCACTGTTTCCCTTGAGCTCCTACTTTCCTCCTATGCTAAGCAAACAGTTCTTAGTTCAGAAATAATGCGTGAGAATCACCTCTTCTGACTTGTGGGTTTTACATCAGTTTACCTTTTGTTAATTAAACTTTATATTTTTCTGCCAGTGTAGGAACATGTCTTATCTAGATTTATATACAATTCTGTGCTCATCTTTGCTTCTTTACAAAGTTTTCAAAATAATAGTTAAGAAACTAATCAAGATTTCATATTTTGGCATATAGATGAATCTATAGACTTCTGGGGTATTTTTTTATTTCAGTTAGGATGGGATATGGAGGAAGACTAGATTATTAACTACAAGTTGAGCCTGAAAAAATAAACTGTCTCCTTAATATTTTTTAGATATATATGTCTTGATTTAGACTGCTGAATCATTCTGGACCAAAGCTTTTGGAAATACTGCTTGGCATGGATCCTGTTAATATTTTTGCTTTAATTTCAAGCTTTAAAACTAGATTTTTAAAAAAAATATTTTCTGCAAATGTATGCTTTAGAGTTTATTTTTAATTTGGAGATGAGCAAACTAAAAGATCAACAGTGTTAAAATCCTGCACAATAGTGACTTTGATTCTCAGTTGCATGTGTATTTATATTGCTTTATTTAGAAAGTGTAATCCTTTGTGAATATATAAACTACTTTTTAAGATATTTTCATTTATTAAGTGGCTAAAAGGTGAAAAATTGCTTGAAGGAATGAATGAGCCAGGTCTGACCTTTGATTTTAACTTGTTCTTGTCATATAGACCCAGCTGTGCGCCTGGCGTTGTTCAAAAACAATGAAAATAAACATCTCCCTGTGAAATCACCAAGGAAGACACAGCCTATAAATGCTGGATACTTTGAAGGTATGAACAAGTATTTCACTTTATCTCAATGCATATAAGCATATATATCTTGCAATGTCTTTTAAGCAAGCCTACTTGAAATGTAAAACAATATGCACAAATAGAAGAAAGCAGAAGTTTAATGTCCTTATCTGTTTCTGTGTATCTCAAGTTACAGCAGCAAAACATTTCAATTTCAATTCATTGTGGAGGGCAGAGGGTGCTCCTAGAGCTCAATTCATATGGAGTTGGAGCCTAACTTATTTATTTATAATTTTTATTATTAAATCTTCATCATAAAAAATGTCAAAGCATGTCACAGAGGTATAAAATACAAAGCTTTAGAATAAAATTTTATAAATGAAATATCCCTTCGAATTCTTCATTTCATTGACACCTTTTCTCAAGCTAGCCATTAATTCCTGACAATCCTTAATGTGTTTTTAGGAAGCTACTTTCATAGATATTCCCTAAAAAGACACCATTTGACATAAGATGAGGAAAGAAGCTTCAGCATGTAAATATAAAATTTGTTTTCAAAAAATATTTAAATACTGATGTAGCTCTTTCACTGTTGAAATTCATGCTCAAACTATCATTGGTTTCTGTAAAAAGGTCCTTCTTGTAAGAAGAAGGACCAAAGACATTGTTTGTATATATACTGTTTTGATTCCTTTTGCAACTCAATAATGTGCTCGGAAAGTCCTCACCTCTATCTTTTTATCTTTTTCAAAGACATAGTCATATGCTGCCTGATCTATTCTCAATTCTACAAAGTAAAGTTACAAACGATACTGTATTAACGTTCACTGCATGAGGATAAAAATTAGAACATGTCTGAGACAGGTGTGAAATCAATCTCAATATACCTGAAGTGCGATTCAATCAATTAACCTAACTATATGAAAGCCCAGATTTGCCTAACATTCATGAGCTCATGCTCATATTTGTTTAGAAACAAATATTGGTGAATTCTGAAGAGGAAATATTTTTGCACTCTTATTGCCTTGTATCCAAGCATGAATTTACCTTGACTATAGAGAGTCTGTGTATACTGTGACTGAGCATTCCCACTGTCTCATGTATGTTCCTATGGCATATGCTTATATATGTCAGAATGCATCATATGCTGAAGAAACAGGACATGCAGACTGCCTGCAAAACACTGGATGTCCAAACCTATAAATAGTAGTGTGAATGTTCAAAACCATGTCAGAGATAAACTTGTTTAAAAGTTCAGTACCCTAAAGTCAGTGTAGGTTTAGTTTAGCTTTCCTGCCTGGAGACATTTCGCTTCATTTTTAAAAGCCAATGTATGCATACTGAAATTACTTCTTGAATCTATGGAGAGTAGGTAACAAGGCAGATCAGATATCAAAAGGCAAGCACATTATGGCATTCTCGATTATCTTTCATTTCAATGACCATTGTACTCCTTTGGCCAGCTAATAAACAGAGATTTTTTTCACCAGTCATGGATGCTCACATGCAATCTGCTGAACCTTCAATTCAGACAACACTATTCTGCTTGACCTAAATATAAAATTGTCCTACTGGAGACATTGCTACTTCAGATGGTATGTCCAGAAAATACTAGGTTGTGAATTAGAAGCAGAGTGCAACACAGAGCATTTATGTATGTGAGATACCATTAGACAGAACTAGGAGTTTCTAAATTTAGGTTTGGATAACACTTTGCATGTTATCCTCTACAGAGAAAAGCAGCTGCATGATAATTTCACAGAGGTGTGTTATCAGTTATTTCTTCCCTTGTTTCCCATTTCCCCTCTCTCACCTTTTGAGCGTTTCTTCCTCTTTTGCATGGAATAGCTTTCTTTGGGTCTGCTCTGCAATGGGAGTTCTTTCTGTAATAAGGTAGTATGTTTTCACTCTGTATCCATAAATCTTGTGGATACCATATATTAACAGAGAACACAGACCTGTCCTTTGCATGATGGAAATAAACTTCCTCCATTCAAGCCTCTTAACCTTCACCAATTGGCAGTGAGTCCTTGGGTAGAAAATTTGAAGTCCAATCTATCTCCTTCATAAACAACTAAATAAAAAAAATTAAAAAGGCACATTCTATATATTCCTTCTTTATTTCTTTAAATTGGGAAATGGGGGGGAAGTCATATGATCAACAGCAAACCAGCAAGTACACATGTGTTATCTGTTAAATAACAGAATCACTGCTTTTGAAAGGGGATGCCCTAGGAAGTGAAACAATTAGAACAGTTTTAGATTTTCAAACTGGAACACATCATGGTAATGAATATTTAAGAAGTAATCTAGTTAAAATGTACGATGAATTTCTTTTGTCTTTTTTATGTCTTTAGTTTTTGTGTAAAAGTACAAATAAGACAAAAAAGAATAAAAAGACATGAGGTATAAAACCGAAGAGTGAAAAGGAATGAGTTTAATATCTGATGCTTGTGTGTTCCTGATATTATTATTCTGTTATAATTTGCCTTCTCATTTTCCTCTTACAGAACTTTTGGTAAACTGATATGCAAAATGTCGGTAACAAATTTCAAAAATTTGTGCACAACTTTAATCCCATAGGATAATTCACATATCTCTAATTTGACATACACATTGTAGGAAAATACATTTTCAAAACTTGAGCAACATAATAAATTTTTACTAAATTTTGGATGAGTCATCATACTTTACTCACTGATATTAGAAAAATGCCCACAAGGGACCATTATTGCACATTTGTATCACAATAGCACACAAAAGTTAGTCAGAGCCTCTTTGTATTACACACTTCATCAACAGCATGAGGAAACATTGTTCCGACAGACAATAACTTACCATTTAAAAATACAAGGAACACGTGAAGGCACAAACCATGGGAATGTAATTCACTGCGTCTTAGTGGATATGTACGTGTGTATACGTGTGTATGTGTCAATACATATACATACAATACATGTGTTTCTGGTCACACAAATATATAAGCAAATACCATGAGTATAAGTAGGTATAATAATTCAGTAAGCATAGCACTTATGCCTTTTTATTTGTGTATTTTGAAAGGAAAGTAAATTATGAACAATTACTCTCTGTGTAATTACTAGTATCAAAATGCATTTTGTAATCCTAACACATTCTATCAGATGCTGTTTCAGATTTTTTAAAATTAATTTAATGCATGTGGTCATTGTATAATAGATTCATTACAACTATTTAAATAAGTAATATATTTGAGTCATGATTTTATATTGTGACATTAACTTGAGTAGGTTGTAAAGTAAGCCACAGAATATGCAGGTGTAAATATGTATTTACTGTTTCTCGCAACAAACTATACCCTGATCGAAAACCTGAAGACAGATGAAAGCCTGACTTGATGTACTTTCACTTCTCATAATTTGCTGGATGTTTTCTGGGATTATGTATGTTACAGTGCTTTCTTTGGTATGTTTCCATCTTGATTGTTGAGTTTCAGTTAGTGTCAGGTACATGACAAACAAAATATGCCTGCTTTAATGAATATTCTGTTTTAATGAATATTCTTGGAGATTTTTTTGTGGTTTTTAGATGGTGACATTTCAAAGATCTCAGACTCCTGGAAACTTTATAAGGAACACAGATAATTGTCATAATTTCCTATTCTGCATCAAAACATATTTTTTAGAAAGCTTTATGACTGCTTCTCCTCTTTTTGTCTGGAGGCTGTTCCAGTTACTAATTTAACGTCAAATAGTCTTGACAATTTTGGATACAGTAGATCAGGAATTGAAGGAAGAATCTATCCTTGACTCCTTCTCTTGGGCAGTTCCAATTAGTCCTGGCTGAACATGTAAGAGAGCATCTTTGCCATCTGTGGGTCTGTAATTACAAGATCTGTAATTTCATTTACACAGAGGAAGGATACTGATTTTTCCAGCCAACAGTGTGAATGCTTAGTCCCAGTACAGCAGCTCAAAACTAAAGAAGGAGCCCTAAGGCCTAACACATTGTTTTTGCTACGAGCTTTGGGAACAGTATATGTCTTTTTGGGTCCTCTTTGATCCAGCTGCCTCAGCAGTTTTGGTGGGTTATCCAAATAATTTTTTTTCAGTGGAATGGGAAGCTGGATTCCAATCTGCAGTAGATCAGCTGAGAGTCTGATCAAACTATCCAAGTATTATTTGTATATGATTCCCTTCATTTCACAGAATTTCATAGAATGTTCCCTACTTAATTTTGTAGGTTAGGTGATTTATTGGCATATATAGTATATCTATTTTTAGTCATATCTGTATCCATCAGTGAGGTGGAAACAGTGTACTGTGACTTCACCCAGAAACGTGCACAATGATTTATGCCTGGAACTTTAACTATTTTAAAAATATGTTGGACTGTGTTGTCAAGATATGTTTGCTGTAGTTTGGGAACCTGTAGTTCTAATTGGCAGTACTGTATTTCCTGTCATTTTATGCTCATTGGTGACTAAAGAAAATGTAATGGATATAATGTTAAGACAGATTTCATCAATACAAATTTGATAATGAATAGGTTATGCTTTCTCAGGTGGCTTTTAATTACAGCAGTATTTATTCATTTCTGTTTAAATTGTCAGTAGAAATAACATTTATTTTTCAAGAATAAGAGGTAAAATGAGCTTGTGATTATGTCATATGATTGGAAGATAAATATCAAGGAATCTATTTAGTCATCTGTTTTCCAGCTGATAGTTATATATAATTATGAAACTCCTTGTAGTCTAAAGTGAAAAAAATTGCAAAAAATTCTTATATATTATTATTACTAGCGATAAGTAAAAATGCAAATGTGAGACTTCAGAAAGTGGTACTTTAAGGTTATCTTTTTAGTTAATTTTGTGAGTTCATTAAAATATTGTTACATAATGATCAACCTAGTTTCCTAGATTTTCTATATTACAAAATATGAATACATTGAAGAAAAGCTATATGTGGTATTTAATAGAATTTATATTGATTCAAATCACTGATGCTTTTAAATATCTGTATGACAGTTAAGAGAAGGTACTGAGACTGTAATGCTAATACTCATCTTTTTACAGGCTTTAAATGTTTTGATGTTTGTTATTTAAGGGCATTTAAAAAGACAATGAACTATAACTAATAATTTGTGTTACTGTTTTCACCTTTTAGAAATTATCTATTTTCAATGGCATCAACTCCCAGGGATAGCATTGTTTTAAACATCCATTTCTAAATTAAGTCATCTTTTATTGAACTATGGTCTGTAAAGGATTAATAACCACATTTGAAATCTGACTTGCTGCAATTCTATGACTTGAATTGCCATATTTACGTTAAAATCTAATTATTAGATATCTCCCAGACTTTAAATTTGTATGCCACATTAGGGAAGAAGTTTCTAAACCATACAGCACTGACAAAAATAACAGAATAATGCATTTTCAGAGAATATAAGATCTGTCCTGACATGTGATGAAAATGTGTTACAGGAACCTATATTGTGGAAGGGGATCTGTCTTTTAAAATCAGAATTCTGTGGCTTTGTTTCTTATTATTTAGTTTGAGCTCGCACAACAGAACTCTTGCATTGAAATATTTTCTCATTTTAAGGAATTAATGGCTCTCCACCAGCCCTTAAACATGTAAAATGAGTAGGTTACTTGTGTCCAGTACATCCAAAAAGAGCCAGGATAAAATAAACATAAGGAGTTGGATATCTTGGAAAAAATCTGTCATGGGTTTGGGTTAATCATCTCCAGAAGAAATTCAACTTGATGCCTGAAATGTAAGACTTCTTGGAGAAAGCAGTAAAGCCTGAGGCAGTGTTGATCTGAAGGACTGCTCTCCATGGGTCAGAGCTGCTCTGCTGGCAGAGTGCAAACCCAGTTCACAACAGCGGTACACTGAAAAGTTGTAAAAGACTGCAGGGGCCTTACAGTGCACGCACTCAAGCTTTGGTTACATACTTCTAGTGGCCCAGTTTCTTATTATAAAATAAAACTGAAAAATAAAATCTGTGCCTAATTTTCTAGCCTCCTGTCCGTCAATGATAGTGTAGGATTTTTTCAGTATTTGTGGAATGAAGCGATCCTGAAATTATGTTAAAAATAAATATGTAAAACATCATTTATGTGCGTTTATGCAGTGCACTTCAGTGTCTGAATATTTATAAATGCTCTAGCCATATGGCATTTTTATTAATATTCTTGTTTTTTACATTCAATTACAAAACCTAAGCAAAGCAAAACAAAACAAAAAGAAAAGAATTATCTATTCACTTGAAGTTCCTGAACAGGAGGCATTTGCCATGTATGCATACCAACTTACTATTATGAATTTTCACTGTGATTCTAGTCTTCAGGGTTCATGAATTCATGTGTTAAAGGTTTCTGACCACATATTTCACCTGCCTGTGTACTCTCTCTTTGTTCTTGACTCTGCTGTTTTGCAGACTGTTGTAATTTGTGGTGTTACAAGGATTCTTTTAGTGCATCAGATTTAAATGTGGTCTCTAAGCTAGCAAGCATGATTTTCCCCAAACTTGCAAATCTAGGATTTTATACCATGTATAGGGAGTTACCTGTCTTTTCATAACATAGGAATTTACCAGTTTTTACCAGCCTAAAAGGAACTGCACTTAAGAAAAAAAATCTTACTGTTCTTTTGTTAATAACTACCCAGTGATGACTTCAGTAGGAATGAGATTTCACCCAAAATGTCATCGGAATTGAAAACTATTTTTTCTCCTTGTTGAATAAGATCACATAATAGTTCAGATAGTTTTATTTTCATCTTCTGAGATTCTACCTTTCTTTTTTCTCCTTTCCTTGTTATTTTATATCCAAAATATATGTAGTGTAGGCATCTGCATCTCAGCAATGTACAGGTAAGCAAGTTGATGCCACAATCAGATCCACAGCTTTTAATACTGCATAAGGCAATCATTTTAGATTAATAGATCCCGGAGTACCGAAGCATTTCAAATCCTTTTTCATTTGACCATTCAGTGACCTGATAACTATTTCCTGTCCCTAAGTAAGGTCGTGACCCAGGTCTTAGAGTGCAAAAGACAGATAATTTTAGCAACAAGTTAAATCCAAAAGGATTTGGTTGGAGGGGGTAAGGGAGAATAGGTTTGGCTAAATTCCTCTAAAATAAAGTGTTACAGCACTTGGATTTATCATGTCTAGTTAAAACTAATTGTTGAATTTGTTGCTATCTGTTTGGATGCCTGGGGAACTGTAGTCAATATTGGTGTGGTTTGTTTATTTGCTTTGCATTTACTGAGCAGTACCCAATATTCTTCTTTACACTTCAAAAAACCAATTGCTAATAAAGAGGTCATTAAAAGTGCATTTTCAGATATATTCAAAGCATTTTCCAAAGTGAGTGTTTCAAGCATTAAAATCATATTGCTATGCAAATAATGTTTTAACATAGGCTACCGAAAGTGGAGACTCTGTGTCTGTAAAAGTATCATGAATGTTACATTGCAGAAATGTTCCTCTTGCAAAAGAATTTCCATTTAGTATGATGCTATGAATAAGGAATATAATGCATTCTTAGAAATATTTTATAGGTACACATCTTGCTTCAGCTAGAATACATGACACATTTTAAGTCACAATTAAAGAAATGTTTCCTTTAGCTATAGATTTTAATAGCAATAACTCTGCATTACTTTAAACACTTTCAGAGATGAATTAAAGGAAGCCTTTCATACCAGAGCTTTTAATTAATTTGAAAATGTAATTGATTAAACTTCGCTTTAAAGGATTTTTTTTTCCTATTCTGTAATGGGAACTATGGTGTTACGAAGAATTAATACTATCAATGAGGTCAGAGATCTACAGCATTCCAGGGAGGCCATTTTCATGAGTGTAATGTTAAACACACATTGAAGTATCCTTCTGTTTTTATAACTAATGATGTTATTGTTCAGATGCATCATATATTTTGGTAGTGTACAACATTTTTCAAGCAAAATATTAAAATAAGACTCTAAAATTGAAATATAGATATTCAAAATTTTATGCTGTTCAATACTAACAGCAAAGTTCTATACCTTTTACAATTTTCATGTAATCTAGAATATTTAATGTGTGGTGAACACAGATGATTTTACAAGGGATTGCAAGTAATTCAAATATTTTAATGAAAATGTAAACTATGCAGTGATATCTGCGTAACTTTTATGCTGTGTTATTTCTGTAATGTGCATCTTGCAACTTCATAACTTTGGGGTTCAATTCTTATCAAAACATGTTAACAGTTGCTTGAAATTCATAGGTTTCTGCTGGTTTGATGCATGCACTGCAGATATTTTATCTGTGATATACTTGTGAGTATAAAAAAGGTAGAAATAGTGAATTTTTCAGTTACACAGATAGATAGATAGATAGATAGATAGATAGATAGATAGATAGATAGATAGATAGATAGATATGGGTTTTTTTTCCTCATATTCCCAAGATGGGCTGCAGAGATAATGTTTTTGAATAAAATTTTGTTTATGTGACATTCTAGAATAGTTCTTTGCAGGTTTATTGTCATGTTACCAATCCAACATGGTTGTAATTTCATAAATTACCACATTTGTAGAATCTTGTACTAACCCAGTCCAGACAATGAGATAAAGAAGTCCAAGTACCCAGACAAAAGAACTTCACTTTTGCAATCATCATTAAACAAGTATATTATGAATAACTGATTTTTTTTAATGGTTTCTAAATGCGCATTGAGTATCAGGCTTACTAAGACCCTGACGGTAAAAAGACATTTCCCTAAGGCACTTGCATGCTTTTTGTTTTCTAATAAGAAGCAAGCTCAGCAGTTTTGTCTTTATGAAGAGACCAAGGATATCTCTTGTCAAGGATAGAATTTGACTTTTAAAAAGGAGTAATTTAAACTCTACTCTGTGTTTTTAAGTTAAGTGTACTGAGTATTTGCTTTAGTACCTGATGTATATTTTGTAATTGAGAAATTAGCAGTGAATGTGAAAAGAAAGAAAGCTATGTGCTACTAAGCCAGAAAGTTCTGATTTAACCTACCAATGACCTGGCTTTGTTTGTTCAGATGACAGTTCTAAAAGTGTGCAGAGAATATTCCCTTTTAATACAGTTATTTGCCGCAAGCCGTGACCTCACTGCCTGTCAGGGAGCAGGTCTGAATTGGCCCTTTCTCTGATATCGTGACATTGCTTCTGTTGCCTCGATTGTGACCTCTGATTGCATGATACCCCTGAGAGTTCAATTTAATAAGCGTGACTCCTGACTCTTAGCCAGGTCTGCCTTCTTAGATTTTGTTAGAGTCTACTTGTAGTCTGCTCTACATACACTAAAATACTGCATAGGATGTCATCATACTATGTGAGCTGTGTGCACTGTATTCAAAATTCTCTTTCAAACATCTTTCATTTATTACAAATGAAAATGTTTATAAAATCCTTCTTGGAATAAATTTTAGAAGTTGCTTCTTCCACATATATGGCTGCTTGGGATTTTTAGGGTTTACACCTTTGTATAAATAGTTACTATTATTTCACTATATTACTAAGCATGTGTGTTATCCATGCATCATACTAATTTCTTGCTTTGAAATTTGTTTTATTTCCCCTATGAGAGTGTTACATATTTCTATGACTTCCCATCAACAGTATGTTTGTTCATTATAGAAATAGAGGTAAATCTCTTTTTCTTGGTGCATAATTAATACAGTCACACAAGACAGTATTGATGAGCACCCAGAACACTGTAAGATGTAGTTATCCAGGACCAGTCAGGTGAAAGCTGAAGAATCTCTTTGGAATCCAGGAGAAGGTGAGTAGAATTAAGACTTTTTAAATACCATTGAAAATAAGGTATCCTTGTTTTAGTGGTGATTTTGCTACATCATTGCATTCTTTTCTCCTCTTTTCCTCCTCTTCTAGCCAGAATGCTAAAGAAGAGTCTGTTCTGAGACCTGGATGCCTTGAGGGTGGTGATGCTATTCAGATATTTCTCCAGTTTTAGTACCCCTTGATGCATTCACTGAACCGCTTTGGAGAAGTTCAAAGATTTGAAAGAGAATTTCAAGAACTGTGGTACAAGTTACAGACGAGTTTCTGTATTTACTTACATGCATTTTCTGTATTCTCATTGCAAATATGTATACATTTTTCTAGCCTCTCTATCAGTACCTCTAACACAGTGCTTCTAATGAATTTATTTATCTTTTCAGAAGAGCAGAAAAATCTTGCTGAAGAAAATAATTCTTTGTACTCACGTCTCTAGTTAAATTAAAAAAAATTCTGTAAATATTACCATTTAATATTTCTCTATTTATTCAAGTGCCTTAAAGAGTTCTGTCCATCTTTTCAATCAGATTACTTTATATTAAAATTGTTGTATCTTGTATGAAAAGGAAACTGCATTGGAATCTTTCTTACAAAACAGGTTCTATATAAGAAAAAAAGTGGATATTTTCTTGTTACACTCAAACTTGACAATGAAATGCTATCATTCTGCTTCATGACAGTGACTGTTACAGTGGAAGCAAAATCTTGGTTTGGGCAGTTAAATTATGTTTTGACAAATTCCCGTGTACAATTATACAATTTTATTAACTTCATTTAGTCTATAAGGTTTTAAAACTCATAATCATCTGTTTCCTTCTGTATTAAATAGTATAAGATTAGCTACTGAAGTTCCTTAATCTTACGTGGGAGTTTGCTTACCTAATTGAAATTTATGGGATTTCAGTCCTTTCTGGATCAGACCTTAATGCTCTATAAATTCCTATTTGCAGGAACTTAGATCATCAGCTGCAAACAAGTGAATAACTGTTTTAACCTGTTGTTGTGCAACAGGTAAAACAAATTGCACCTTTAAGTTATGTCTGTGTTAAAAGCTTTTGCAAATGTAAACAGAATGCACATGAGGCAAGTTCACCTATTTGGAATCATTATGGTATTTAACTTTTTCCTTCCTTTTCAAACAAATTTTATATATATATATGTATATATACAAAATATATATGTAAATATCAGTGAGTTGGAGAGTTTGGTAGCAAGTTTAGCTAAAAAGTTTAGTGAAAAGAAACTAATTTAAACACACCTAGTCTGAGAATAAAATGTTTACACTCAAGATTAAAGGTGGTTAAATTATGTTCACAACTTGAACTGGAGGTTTTGTGTTAATTTTCTCTTTAAAAATAATTTTAATAAAGATCTACATAAAATTCTATAAAAGGAGGAATCAGTGCTAATTTATTCCTATTTCAACTCTGATTTCTTCATTCAGTGAGGTGAATCATTCAAACCTTCTCTGCATGGATAGAAAAAAACCTGTGCCATTGTAACTATAATTGATCCAAAATCAATATAATTAAGTCAGTTCCATACCCGTGGGGCTGAATACTCTTGTTGGTTTCTCTAAAATGATACACTGTGTTTCAATTCTTGCTTTTCTTCCATGTGTTTACAAGCTGAAAATTTCAGTCCAATTAGTCAAGAAATCTATAAAAATACTAAGCTCTTTGAGACATAGGTATTGAGAATTAACCTGGGGCAACTTGTAGGCAAACTGTGGATTTGTTTTGCTTTTTTTACCTGACCTTCTTTACAAATGAAAATTCCATTTCTTTTAATAGATCTATAAGACACAATTTTGAATTGTTTAATTTCTTCCATGATATCAACCAATTAAGTATAACCTAGTGAGAAGAATTAGTACTTTTATGTCTATATTTATTTATAGACACTCATAAACTCATAAGATTAGTGTTTATGGTTATATCTAAGCTGGATGTAAATATATAAGAATTACACACAGTGGGGGATGAACTCACTTTAGATGTAGAGTTTTAAGAAAAAGAACCATGTCTATCTGAGACTTTTTTTTTCATTTAATTCAATGAGCACAAGCCTTGTTTATACAATGTTTGGCATAATGACAGGCCTGATCTTCAGTGGTACCTCTTGGTTTTGCTATAGAATAAATTAAACAGCAGGCTTGTACTTAGTCTCTGTAGGCTTTATGTGTGTATTTGACAATGTAAAGTAATTCTGCTGTTATGCATTACTGCAGTGACAAAGCTGTGAATTGTCAGAGAATGTTCATCAAATACCTGAAATACAGGTATTTCAAGTCAACATCAAAAAGTAAGCCAGAAATAGTTTTGCCCAAACAAAATAAAACCCTTTTAAATTGAAAAATATATGATATTTTGATAAATCATGTATATCATATGAAATTCTATAGATAGAATAGATAACCAATTCATAGGTATCCATAATTGAATTACATAGTGACATTCGTACAATAATTTCATTATTTCCCTTTCAGTGTTACTCTGCACTGAAAAGTACCAATCATTTGTGGTACTTGTGCATGTCACGTGTGTTGATGAACTTGAGTTCTTAAAACAAGTTCTTCTATTATTCAGATAACTATCTAGAAAAAATGTTTATTCTCAAGAGTAAACATAATACTTTTTTTAAAATGTAAATTCCCAAGGATGGTCCTGTGCAAGGTTAAGGAGTTGGACTCCATCATCCCTGTGGGTCCCTTCCAACTTGGCTATTTTGTGATTCTGTGATATTTAATTACTTATTCATAAAAACTATGAGACAGTTGTTAATGTGGTGTAAGTCAGCTTTACTGACTAAGTTCGTGCTGGTCCTGAGTAATGATTTTTTTTTTGTTTCTTCTTAGTAGTTGGCATATGTGTCTTGTCACATGGAAGCTTCAAATTTTTATTTTGAACAATGTTTTGTTGGGTTTAGATTCTTCAGTCCCTTTCTTGTATGTCTAAGCCCTTCAGTACAAACAAAACCTACTTTAATGGTTGTCACACTCAATAAAAATTGATTGTATTTTGTAATTTTTACCCTCTTTATAGGGTACAACATAGTAGTTAGACCTCCTGCACTCTTACAAAATGTTCCCTTGTATTTGTTATTTTGAGAATGCCTTTGGAAGATCTTATGTCTTAAATAATTTTGCTTGGTTTATTGAATTTAGAGAAAGGTATTCCTCTGGCTTGGACTACATACAAAGTGATAATCTTTTCTTACTTGGGAATACTGTTTCATTACTGAGCAACTAAACACTTCTGTTGAAGTTCTTGATTGTTTCTGTCATTTAATTTTAAGAAGTGGGAATGGATACAAATAAAATATATAAAAAAATATTCTATAAAAACGGGGGGGGGGGGGTTATATTTTGCATATCTTTTCTCCTGAACAGTATAAAATCCTCTTTTCAATAGAGAACATCCATCATTGGGGGGTTTATTAATTCCCAAAGATTATGAGAAAAACTAGAGATACTGCACTAGGTGGATTTGGGAGTTCAGATAGAAATTATATGAGCATTTAGACAGAAAAGATAAACAAAATAGGCTCCATCTACTTCTATTTTATTTCTACCTTACAATTGCTGATGGATAACTAAGCATGGAAATGCTGAACATACTATTTCAAAATATTTTTTTGCTCCCCTTGATCTCTTTGGTTCTTCAAGGGTCTTGACTATCCAAAGATCTCTGGATAACTCTTGGTTGTTCTCCAAATTTACTTCTCAGCAATGCTGTTGATGAGATTTGCCTGTGCTGAGTGGCTGAAGGGAGTACTATGTAGACTACAGGACACCTTGTTCATAGAAGACTACACAAAAGAATAATGTGAAAGTATGTGCATCATACAGGCATAGCGGAGTAAAGTTTTTTGTGTGCTTTTTGAACTTGTAAGCACCTGAGTGGATCCTGGAAGCATGCTGATTGTGGGTAGAAGTAGTTTACATCAGTAATTCTTCTCTCTCTGTGCATGTGGGTAGAATATCACCTCTTTAGTTTCGTCATTTTTGTAGAGCTGACGTTTGGTTTTGGCAGGGTTGGTTTTGGGGTTTTTTTTAAGAAAGAAACCAACTTAACTTTTCAAGTATGAAGCAATTCCATGTTGTTTCTCAAACTATATGTACAAGAAGTCTGCTCTTGGGTGTCTGGACTGAGAAACGTTATTTCTGTTCTTTTTAGTTGGATTGCAACTTCTATTTGTTAATGTTTTGGGAACCTGAGGAGCCCATGTGTGAACATGTGTCTGTGTATGTAGGTGGATGCTGAATTACCAAATTTTTATATATATACTCTTCATCCTATTTGTGGTTATTTATTCTACATTAATTTCTGAATAAAATACAATCTATCTTCTCTTTCACCACATTTGTTTATTATAATATTGCCAAAATATGTATCCAGTGTACTGGGGCTGAAAAGTTTGGATACCTTCAATACTTACCTTAGTACAAAGAATATTACACAGAATGGCTGATACATTTCATCTAAGTAGAGTCGATGACTATATAGCATTTAATCAATAATTCAGTAAAATTCAAAATCATAGAGTCAGTCACCAGCATTTCCAAACTTGGAAGGTTCCAGAGAAATTAGAATCTTAATATTTCTAGATGTTTGTGCAGTTTATTCTCCTGCTATTCTTCTGCTTTTCTAGGGTAAAAAACTTGGAATGGCTTTGTTATTCACTAGCATTAATATAAATAGCCATAACTATATATCTAATTCCAGTGTTAAATGACTGGAATAGCATTTTGAAGAAATACACCAATTTTTCTGTGTATTTCCTTGATATGAATGTGTTTCAACAATAGTCTACATAACTCTGAATGTAATGGTTTAAATTCTTTAATTAAATTAATCAGTTTAATCAAATGGCAGGATATTGTTTTGTTTTCTGACTCATTTTTTTAGAGAAACAGGGAATCTCATACAATCTGTTAGAGAGTGTACACCTGTATTAAACCAGTGCACTACTGTTCCTTTACTTTTTTTTGCATCTCTATGACTTATTTTTAATTGACCTAAGCAATCTATTCTTACATTATTACTGTTATTAGCCCTCCACTATGCAATCCCTACATCTTTCCCCAAACAGATCTTCAAGTTTTTGTCCCAAAATTCACTTCCTGAATCAGATTCAAACAGTTACAAATTAGCAAAAAAATGAAATCAGCAATTGCCAATGTTGTAGCTTCCTGTACACACTAGATGAAATAGTGCTTTAGGTTTATACATCAACTCAGAGAGGTGTCATATGTCTTAGTTATAGAAGATAAATGAGAAATTGTATTTAACATAAATGGAAGAGTACAGAAAGTGGTGACAGTTGGATGAATTGTAAGGAACAGTATTTATGCTGCCTTGATGTCAGTGCTAGGAAAATGAAGCTCATGAAGCTATTCAAGTGGAAATGTACCATGTTCACAAGAAAAGACATAAGCCTTTTAATATGGAGCAGTAGTTTGCAATGGATTTGTGTGATCAGAGGGCTGCAATAGAAGAGGTTAAGTAATCAGGAGATACTGGGAGAACTTCCTAGACCCTATTGTGACATGAATAGAGAGAAATAACTTTAAATGAGGTGTCTTAAAAGTACACTGTTGAAGGTAAGACTTGGATTTGCTTCAGTATAGGGAAAGGAACAAATTGAGCATAAACAGCATGCTAGGGATAAATACCAATTACTACCAATAAATAGTAGTAGTGCTGCATTCTGCAGAGGCAGGAACAAGTAGCAAAATAGAAAATAATTTGGGGGAAGGTCCAAGTATGAAATCCTATTTTCCTTGAATTTAGAAGATGAAATTTGTACTGTTTCAGTAGTTTAGGAATCTCAAAGGAAGGGTTCAGCTTTTGCATAATCTAATATGTTAGATTATAATAAAGACATCAAAGAGAGAACACAGAAAGCACAGGCTGAAATATGATAACCGCTGAAGCAGAATGAACTAGTCGATGAAGAAATTGGACAAGAGAAGGAGGTTTGCAGTATAGTAGATCTTATTTGTAGTCTGAAAAAATAATAAATACCTAGCAAAAAGGGGAAAAGGGCACGAGATTTAGGGAAAAAACCTCCATTTTTTTTCCCTTTCATTATTTACTTTTATAATTTTTGAAAGATATTCTCATTTACATTGATCAGTGCTCTCATGTTCATAACTCCTTATTATGTAAGTGATAAAGCATTTTTAAGCATCAAAAAATGTTGGTCATCACCTGATGTGATAGTCTTGTGACAAAATCCTATTTCATCTTTTATTCAGCTGTGAACTCAGACACTACTATAAATATTTTTATTTCATTAATTCTGGTCCTAGAGTTGGAAGTCAATTTAGTCAAAAGTCACTGAGATGAAAAAGTAGCTTCTGTTATAATCTGATCCTTACAGGATAGCTATGTCACAAACAAGTTTCTGTGGTTTTAAGGTAGAAATTTATGTACCCCACTATCTGAAAATTCCAGACCTGAGTTGTAGATAAACATTATCTGGAGCTATAATTTTTGGTAAAAAGAACTCTGAACCATTTACTGCCACATGGTACTACCAACTGCCTGGAAGTCATATAGATCTTGCTACTATAAATGTATTCACTGAATACCTGTAATATGCTAAAGACCACGCTAAATACCATTCTTTTTCCAAAACAGTCTGGGGCCTGTAGTGATTGCTATGTAATGCTTAGGTGTATTTAGTGACAAAGTAGACTTCTGACAAATGTGTCAAGCTTTGTGTGGAAAAAAAAAATTCTTCTCGTTTCTCTTACATTCTACTGTAAATTTCTGGGAGGTTTTAGGAGTGGACGGGGGGGGCTGTTTTTTATTATTGTTATTTTCCTGTCTGTTTCCAAATATTCACTTTTTGCCTTAATAGCAAGAACAAATCATGTAGTTCTTACTTTCTGTTCTGCATGTCTTATATAGACTGTGACAGAAATAATGCCATTTTTTTGTTAATTGACATGGAAAAATGAGATAAAAAGTTATAGTTTAGATTTGGGATTTCAAGATAGTTTATAAATGTGTATTATGCACATAACTGTATAGAAGACAGGAGAAGTAAATTCTGTATAAATATATTAAGGGTATATATAATTTATATATTATTTATATAATATACAAATATTTCTTGTATTATATATAGTATACATAATTATATAAATATATAACACATAATTTTAATTTTCACTAAGAATATTTGTTTTAGAGCTTGTACATTCAAACACAGGCTTACATACACACACCCTTATAATATATATTGCTGACCAATAATTTATGCCAGAATACTGACAGAGGAAAGATCTAATGCATTAATAGCACAGACAATAATTTTATATCCAAGCTCAGCTACTTAAGGCCTATATTAGGAACACCTTTTCCAGAATACATATTGAGAAAATTAACTCTGGTCACAGATTTTTTTTATTAAGGGAGGAAAACTTAGAATGATCAAGAATTTCCAAACCCTTCTTTCACATTGTAGGTCTTAAGTTTCGTAGTCTCTTACTTTATTTGTATTGTACTCTATATGAAGCAAGTTTTGAAGTGAATGAAATCACCTTTTAACTCAAAATTTGAAAGGCTGGATATGGTGCAGACTTCTCCACACATTTCTCTGTATCAAGAAACATATGACATAATAAAGTTAAACCTTTTATCTACCCATCATCAACAAATATATTTGAAAAAAAAAAATTAGTGTGTTGAATCAGGGTCCTTAGCATCCTCTTGCATATAAATTGATGAAGAGTACAGTAGCTAACTGGGATTTACACCAATCAGGATTGGTACAGTCATATTGTTTCAGAGCACACCCAGCAAACAGATTTGGCAGACGAAGGATGAGATTTTTCTGGATCACAAAGTTCAGGTTCTTACAGGTTTGCATGTGGATTTGGTGACCTAGAAAAGAATTTGTTACTTTCCTGTAATACTAAGTTCCAAGGATATTTCATATGTCCATGCTTTTCTGAGTTCTCTCTATTTGGATGCCCAAATTTTGTAGGAAATTGCCAGTAGGTGGCCCTGAATGCTTCATTGTTTCTGGCCTAAGTACACAATATGTGTGTAGATGATCAATTGGCAACACCTAAAAATTATTACTGTATTAATGCCAAATGTAAGACAATTCCAATCTTAAATTATTAATGTGTGTGTCATGTATTAAAAAAAAAAAAAAGTCAAAAAGATTGAATGCTTAGAAGCGATAATCTAATGAGGGTATGATACTTGAAATACCTCTGAAATTAATTTGGGTTTCAGTGGAGTTGTGCCTTCTTTGATGTCTGTCATTTTTCTCTGGTAGTCTAAGAGTTGTCCACATTTAACAATTAAAGATTATGGCTCTGATCCATTTCAAAGATGCAGATGCTTACAGCTCTTTGGAACTTCTGTGAGTGTTAGTACTTCTACAAAATCAGGTCCAGGTTTTTAAAAGCCTATAGCCCTAATGTAAGAAAACTATCAAGCCAATGCATGTTAATGATACTGATTCACCAGATTCTCAAGCACATGTTGTTCATAAGTGGAATAGAAAAGTGATAATGCAGTGCTTTACTTCATAACATAGATATTTTTTTCATAAGAATTAAAAAGAGAGGTGTTACTATTAAAAAGTAAGAATATGAGTACATTCCAAATAAGAAAATAGAATACAGTGTCCTACAACATTATAAACAAATTATTGAACAGTGTCTACCCATTTGGAAAAAAAAGTAACTATTAACACTAATATGGAACAAGAATATTCTCTCTATATAGCATATATATGTGCATATATGCTATATATATGCCATATATATGCTATATATGTGCACCCTATTGTGTGCACTTTTATCTTGGTTGCTTTCTTGTTTGAATTGTGTTTCAATAATTAACAAGGAAAAATAAATACAAATAAATTAAAATAAAATTTTATTAAATAAAACCAATTGTGTTTCAAACATAGTTCAATCAAAAATTGAAACTGCAACTAAGGAAAATTGTTTAAAATCATATTTGAAAGTAACTTCTCAAGCTAAAAGTATTCTTTTTTTTGGTAAGTTTTGTCATAGATTATTGTGTGTTCATCTTCTTTCAACACACAGACTCAGATGTAAACTTCTAATACTCTTTTTAAATTTAAATCCCCTATGTTGATTTCCCTTTTAATGGATGAAAAGATAGCAAACACTTTAATAAATGCATAAATAATACCGATTCAGAAGTAATTATCCTAAGGAAGATGGTAACACTGGAACAACTTTTCTGTAAATACAAATAAGAAAAAAACTAAATATCATTTCTTGGGAGATTATTCCTCATTGGAGAACATATGTAGAAGGCTCAGTCTCCAGGACTGCTCTTATGAAGTCACACAGAATGTGTCTTACTCTTGTTATAAATCAGTACCTTTCTTAAATGGAGAGCTGCAAAGGTACCAGTGTAGTTGTGGACTTGGAACCTATAAATTTCAAAATGTAAAGGTTAGAAAACTGTACTCCTGAACCAGGAGCAATATCACAAACTTAGAAAAGAAGAAATAGTTCCCACTTTAATAAAGGAAGGTGATGAACTGTGTAATTAAAATTCTTTAATATTTGGCACTGATTACACAATTCACTGCTTGACCTTTTTAATCAGCCCTCACAACCTCATTTGCGTAGATGCAGTGACTGTCCATCCAAGCTTTTCCTTTTCTGTCTTCCTAGGGAGGTACAGGAGAATTCTATACATCAGCTAAGGATAAATTCTTCTACCTAAGTTCTGGTCCATGACTGACTAGCAAGACATATATGACTTTATATTCTGGACCAGGACCTTTCCTAATTTTATTGGTGTAACTATGACCTTGACAATTGAATACATTCAGCCTAAGGAATGGATTTGGTTTGGATAGGGATTCCCTATACTAAGACAAATGGAGAGCATAACCAAAAGACATTGTATTTCAGACTATGAAATAAGTAACTATGATACTTTAATAGTATCCCTTACAGCTAAAAGTTGAAAGCGATGAGCTCACTGTAAAGCCAGGTAAAATACAAGTGAGAAATTATATTGTGGAGCTTATGCAGAGTAAATTATAATTTTTACAGATAAGTTTAAAAAATACTTCAGGTACCAAATGTCTTAAGAGGTGAGTTAATGCATAGCCTGTAACTCCAGTTTATGTTGTCTAAACATGAATAAAAACTATGGCAGTTCTGACATTTTCCTCTCCCACGCCTTTACAGTTATTGATAGTTAAAGCATTCATAGTGGGCAAATGGAATGATGTTAAGTGAGGTCAGCTATGCTTTTTGCTGGTTCAAGTGCTCCTGCAGTTTACTAAATAACTTCTAGTAGCTGCTGAATTCACCTATCACTGAGGAAAGAAAAATCTTTGAAAGAAAAATGAAGGAATAATTAGCAGCAGGGATGATAATTCAGTGTTGTCTGAAATAACATTAAAGAGAAAAACAAAAAACTTTTGTACCAAAAAAAAAAAAAAAGAAAAAAGTTTTCTGATGACTCATAAAAGCTCTGAGTTGAAGGTACAAAAAAGAAATAACCTATAAAGTTGATGTATAAGGGTAGAAACTAAAAAGTTGAATATCCCCATGCAACAATGATGCTTCCTCTGCAGTCTCTTCCAGTTCTGGCATCCTCTTCCTTATGTTTCAAAACATATCTGTTATTCAGCAGAATGGTCCCAAAAACTGAAGGGTCTCCAGAATTGTACAGATTTTTTTTTCCATAATATCACTATTTTATTCTTTATATTTATATGTCTTTTGTGATCCAAAAGTAGGTAGCAATTTGTGAAAAATAGTATCATATATGCAATTGCTTTGGAATCCAATATCAGAAACTGCCATTGAAATGTCTTAGTAGATCATATCAGTAAAAGATGGATCAGAGTAACATGATTGCCATGTGTCCCCTCTTGCATATAGTGGTGATATATTTTTTAACCTTATAGACTGGTAAATACAATTGTAAGTATAAATGAGTGTGTATTTTTAATTCTAGAAATAGCACAATAAACAACATTCATGGCGGGTGTGACAAGCAATTTATGTGTAACATTTACCTCTATATGAATTTCAAAATAAAGGATAGTTTTATTTCCCAATAAAATAAATTTATTCAGAAGGCCAATATTACATCCCAACACAGAAAATAATCATAAAATTAAAACTAATTTTAAAGTATTTCTTAAACATATCTGAAGGAACAGTTGGACTGTTTGCATGAAAATAAAGTAATTGCATTTTTTATTTTGCAAAAGGCAGTGGGCTCCAAGTTTATATAGAGAATCTTAAAGAAAATATATTTTAAAATAATGATGACAGACAGGAGTATCTCTTTTCCATCTCTTTTCCTCCCCAGGTAAAAAAGAAGAATGTTCTCAGCTGGATACTGCTTTAGATGAGAAATTACAAAGGAGAAAAGATTTCACATACCAGTGGCTTCATGCACAGCATTTGGATTATGAAGCAGCGAGTTCCAGAAATACGAAGTGGTGAGGTCATTGCCTTTAAATTAGATTTTTTTTTATTTTAAATTTCTCTTGTAAAGTGAAACCTAGGTTAATAGTTCTAAAACAAACATGATTTTGCAGCTAGCAGACAGTACACCATATTTCTGGATCCCAAACATGTCACCCTTTAGAATTTATTTAGTAATCATTGTATAGATACTTCTTCCACAGTGAAAATTAAATGATAAACAGTGCAGAATCTCATGGTAAATAACTACATAGTTTTATGTTAGCAATGCAGTGGTTTTTAGACCATAAAGAGTGTAGGAAAAAAGTTTTTATTCATCATATATTTTATAATGTTATTGATATATATTATGGGTTTAGGTAATTAGATCAACTGTAACATTAGCTATATTGTTAGATTTGATTAAAGAAGTTAAAAAATACCTTTTTTTAACTAGATAGTGTGTATTTATATTTTGTCTTCAAAACATAAACCCAACTTTTACCTCTTCATAGTATACTGTTTTAAAATGTTGTAAAATGCTCCTTCTGTATTCAGTTTTTGTTATTGAACAGATAAAATATCAACACAATTAAGGGAAAGGTTAATATGCCCTAAACTAACATGAAGACACAGTAAGTATATTTTGGTCATAAATTCAATGTGGCATCATTGATACCTTAGTGAAGTCACTAGTAGACACAATGCAAAGCACCTCTAATAAAACCAAAGTGTCAGTAGGCAGGTATGGCTCCATATTGTTCTGTCTTGTGTGGAAAAATATTCCACATACCCAGTTTGTATCAATGACTGTAGAAAGTATAGGAAGAATGTGTTCCTTAGGAAATATTTATCTGGCTTTGCCAAAATATTTATCTGTCAGTCATGTTCCATAATAGTGAAATACTCCCAAGTGTTTGTTTAAGATAACTTCCATGACTTTTAATTTGAATGAAAATACTGGAACAGAAACATGTAATGATGTTTGAAAGTGAGAAGGCACAGAAATTTATAAAAGAATTTTCTTAAATATTATTATGCTACCTCTTGAGATGTGTGCAATGCACTAGTATTTGTACTAGTGCAAAAATCATAAAATTATTTTTTAATGTGGCATAAGTCCTGATCTCCATTGGAACGTCACTGATAGACAGTTTATAACAGCTGATACATTTAGGCAACTGAGAACAATTTGATTCCTACATAGAGTAATATTACAACTGGTTTGGCTGCAACTTATGTCAACACATGCAAAAATTCATGCATGGTTGCATTTATTGACATATATATTTTAACTTAGTATTCTGTCTTTTGAATAGACAATTGCAAATTATTTATTTTAATCTTAAGTACAAAAAAATTAATATTAATCTGCTACTTTATCAGTTAATATTACTTTCTATTATGAATTTTAATAATGGGATTATTTTTAAAAATAAGCAGGATTGTTGCTAGGAAAAGATTCTGCACAGGTATTTCAGAGAACCCAGTACAGTGGGACATATTGAAATTTCTATCCTATGTTTTTCCCAGCTGTCGTTTTTTGCCTGAGTTAGATCCTGCGATATGTGACAGTAGACAAGTACAGCTTGTGGTAAGAACTTGTTTCTTTGTGAGATTTTTCTGAATTCAGGTATTTCCAATCCACACTTTGTGTAAAAAGAGGAGGATTTTTTGATTAATATAATTATTTACTGTTGTCTCTGTTTGGCAAGCAAGTTACTCATTGATAGAGATCAGAAGAAATATTTTAGCACAAGAACCCATGTTTGTACATAGAGTTCTAGTTTCATGTCTCACACTGAGTTTGTTTTTAAGACATCAAATGCCACTGTGTGTTTTTTAAAGCTTCTACGTCAGCATTTGAAAAAAAAAAAAAAGAAAAAATTAAATATGGTTCAATACCAACTACATTATTTACTAAAAATCTATATTCTTGTCTATTGAACAACTTTAAATATTCTCAAATTCTATATGTCACATAACTAAATCATTTTAATATACCTTCAGTGTCATTTATTGAAATACAGTAAGTTGGAATTGTATATTAATATGGTATCATTATTAAAAACATTGCATAAAATTAGACTATACTCACTCCGTTTTATATATATATATATACACATATATATATATATATACACTTTACATTTTATTGCCAAATTAGCAATATTCTTATTGATATTAGTATGTGGGGTTTAAAAGGTGGGGCAAAACAAGAAACTATACAGAATTAGTGATTTATACACATATACATGATGTAAAATATTGCATAAAAAGTATTTCCCAGTTAGACGATGTGTCATATGCCTCATTTTGTTCTCTGAGCAATCTTGCCCTTTTCTAACCTCTGTCTTCTTTAGCTTCACCACCTGTGCAATTTGCATGTTTTGGAAACAATTCCATAAACTCTTCTAAAATTCATCTTTGAAAAAAATGCTTTTGAGGTTTAGATATTGCTATTACTGTTTTCTTTAAGACAGATTTTGTCAAATATTTTTCTCTGGCATGGGATGTGTCCAGTTTTTAGGTTCTTTTAAAGTTCTTTTAAAGTTCTTTTAAAGTTTAGGGGTTGAAATCATGAACCAAGTGATTGTGGTGGGGTTTGATTGCAGCAGCACCAATAGTTATTTGTTAGGCTGAGTCTAAAACAGTAATTGATCTAATTTGAGCAAATCATAATCTAATAATGTTATCTAAATTACATATCATGTAATTATTGGTAAGCATATGTGCACATAGGTAGATTGTATGTTATTTACAATAAACGGTTCTGTCCACAAAATACTGCTGCAATCCCACAATAGTATTATGTGGTGTGCCCACATAACTGGCAAAGTTATGGAATTGTCACAGCCTGTGCCACATAATTACATAGCTATTCCACATGAATGAAATGCAGAGAAAATTGAAATAGAGGGTTCAAAAAATAGAAAATGGAATAAAATGTATATCTAATGCAGAAAACACTACTATATAGGCAATGAAATAATGATGTGGTTTGTACACACAGATGGCTGGAGAATTTTGGGTTTAAAATTTACATGGGTTCTTTTTTAAAGGTTGAAATGTGAACAACTACTGCTTTTGCACAATAGGTGAGTTAAAAGCTATGAAATCATGATAAAAAGGAAGTTAACACTTAGCTTCAATCATTATCAAACATTTCTGGTAAACCGAAAGAAAGTAAATATAGAAATATACAGTAAATAAGTAATATACAGTAAATAAGAAATATACAGTAAAGTAAAAGAAAAAAGAGAAAAAGAGAGAGAAATAGAAGAGGAAAGCATTCCTGGGCAGTTCCAGTAGTTTATTCATATGTCATATGCTCGATCATGAAGTTTCCTGATGTGTAATAGGATCCTTGGATTTTATGTGTTCCATAAGCCTGCATTCTGAAAGTACTAAATTAATATAGTTTTCTAACTGCTTTTTGTGCACATTCCAATAATTTAAAACTTTATTTTTCAGGGATACAAAATGGTATTTCAATGGTTGCATATTAACAGCAAAGTCTTAGCACTTCTTACTGGGGATTATTCCTATGTAGTAACCTGCAGTAAATCTAAGACTGTATTATCTGAATCTTGGTCATTTTGATGATTTTTCTTACTAATACTACCATAGAAGTGCTTAGGAAGGCATGCTGACTTACAGTTTAAACTTACTACTTTAAATTAGTATGATTTTGTTGAATAACAAGTAGGATGAACTTCCTGATTCTTTTTTTATGAAGTTTAACTTACCTACAGGGTTAACCATTTCACTGTTGATCAGTATCTCCAAATCATATATTCAAGATATAAATCATTAAATTCAAGATATAACTTGAATTTAAAAGCGCTTATCTCTGAAGGTTACAGAATATCTTGATAATTTTACATAGGAATACACAAATATACAGATGCAAAGATGTGTTCAAGGCTAAGATTCCTCTTGACTGAACTTAATTTCCAATTAATTGGAAAAAAGGATTTGTAGTAATAAAACCAAGGGCATAAAGTCTAAAGAGTTGACTATGGTGATCACTACAGATGGAAGTCCAGTACTACACTCTGCAAAAAACTGTATCAATATCTTAAATTTCTTCCAAATTTTGGCTCTAAGCTATAAATATAAAAGGGAAGGTTTTAATTAACTTCAGAGAACTTTCAATCAACTTCTTTACAAACCTGAAATTAAGTTTGCTCCAGTGATTAATACAACCTTAAATATTAATACGACTGTAATTGGGTGAAAACACTTATCTTTATTTGAAATAAAATAACAAATATTTTACATCAGAGAGACAGACAGCCCTGTTAAAAGCTATCATATAATCCTGAATATTGTTGTCTACAAGATGATGAAGCCTCAGTTTATATGATGGTATAGATTGGATACTGTGGAAAGGCTATCTGTTTAGAATACTGTGGTCTCCTGGGTCTTTGGGAATTGGGATATTAGAAAACTTTTGCGGTGTGTTGAAAGGTTAGATGGAAATAAGAATGATCAGTTCCATTGGTTTGAATCTCTCTGAGCATCACAATGATTACATTACTTCTACTAATGAAAGACTAAAAGCTTTCTATTTAAAGATTTTGAATATAGGAAGTTGTCACAACCTTAAAGCAACTGTAAATATTAAGTCCAAAAAAATATAAAGAATTGGCAGGATAAAACATTACTCTTTTCAAAGTTTCTTGACGCTACTCTGGAAGAGAAAATAAAATATTGATGTTTACAGCAATAATAAAGCCTGCTACCTGTGCAAAGCAAAACTTTAAAATCTTGGTCATTAAACAAAAGGCAAGCATTAGAAAAAAAGGGATAAACTTTCTGTGCGAACACAAAGGGTATGCAGTCACTAAGGAAGAGTGTAAAATCTCTGTATCTTTGGAGGTTTTGGTTTGAAAATGCACGGGCTTTTTAATGAATTTTACATTAAACAGTGACTGAGTAAAGACAGGGAAATGAAACAGGTCTCCATTTCATCTGAGTTCTCTGAGTTAGACTGGACTACAAAGCCTGTCTGCGTTGGTGTAGTGCTGCTCTTGGTACAGTGAGCTAGTTTGAACAGGAAGTCTGGAGATTGTCTCCTCCAGAATAGCCTACAACTTCACAGTAACAGCATTTTCCTGAGAAAAAGGGAGCTGCAGGCTTTAACTCTCTGGGAGTTGAGACCCAGTCTCTCGATACCTGATTGAGTAGTCATGCTACTACAATGTTACAAAAAAGTTTGGTGACATTACTACTAGCATAGTCTTTCCTTTTCTGTAGTTTGTTTGTTTTTATATGTAAAAAGGAAGGATCTCTACTCAGTTAGACACCTAGCTTCTGAAAGGCACCTAGATTTTCAACCCAGATAGGAAGGACTTAATCTGCTTTTCTGGACTCCACTTCTGAAGGTCCAGAGACTAGAAAATTCTATCTTTATGTTTATTACTTCCAGCTGACTGACTCTACACTGGAGATTTTGTAGGTTGTTCATCTGCAGTGTCTTATTTTTCTCAACATTGTTATTGGCCCTCAGTATCTAGTGAACAGCAGAGTTAGATGGCTGCATAGTTTTCATTTCCTTCATGAGTAAGTGAAGTTGTTTCTGCAAAACTAACAATCTACAATTTACAGTATGTGGTATCTTCCAGGTCAGAGTTTTTAAACTTTGCCCTACATGTTCCCAAAATACCATTGCTAAAATGAAATATGATTTTCATTTCTATTTTGCCATATTTGTGTGCAAGTAACCTACCTCATGCCAAAACACATGACCACTGGATGTTAGAAGTTTATAATTAATACAATACTCTTAGCTAAAGTATAATTAAAATGCTGTCTGATAGTTATGGCTAATTAGCAAAAACCTAAAAGATTAAATTACTCACTGGGCCCTTGTCTGATTGAAGTGATATGTGTCCTGGATAAAACATAAATATTGCAGGAAATAATCCAATATGACATCTCTGACATTCAGCTATAACTTAAATTATAGACTGGTCAGTAAATGATCTTAAGCTGTTTAAGGTTTCATCAGCCGTCTGCAAGATTGATTTTCTTCAAAATTACTGTACTAAAATGTTTTCTTTTGTTGTTGCATTGACTCAGATCACAAACCACAATTTTAAGATCGGCTCTTATTTACAAAAGTGCTTTGACATAGTGCATTTGTTCAGCCTAGGCAACAAAAAAGGATTGTGGTATCATTTTGAAGAAGGTTGTTTGACAGACCCTGTTTGTTTATTTGGAGTAATGTGAGCTACATTCAAAAAATGTTATATTTTGTTTCATGATTGTGTACATTCTCTCCCACTGCTTCCAGGCAAGCCCTGTAAGCAGAGAAGACATGGATTTAGAACTTGTTTCTATGGCCAGTGGAAGTGCTTTGACTGAGAACAGAGAAAAAAACACGCTGCCACACAGACACTCAACAAGATCTTCAAGTAAGTTGTGGGTTCTTTCAATATCAGTATTAAAGATCACTTTAAAATGCTAGGTAGAACTGAGTGTGCTTGAAATCCTTAATAACACATGCTACTTATCTTTCTGTTTCTTTTTTACCTAAAGCCTTTTCATTCATTTTCTACAGTTCTATTTAAAAACTGCATCTTTAATATCAATAGACCTTCCTCTTGTGATTTTAATGGGAAGTTGCCAGTGACATATTCTAGGTCTTCTGATGTTTGAGCTCTTAAAAGATTTTCTTTTCCCTAAATTGTAATACAGATTTGGTTCTTTTATCTTTACTTGATTTTTTTTTTCAAAAGAGTTTTTAAAAATGCTTGTTTTGTTATCTGAATACTAGAACACATATCCTAAATCAAGGCACAGATTTCTGTCGTGTTGATTACCAGTTATGCTGTAGTATATGATCCCACTGAGCTTACTATAGCTCAGTAGCAGAGGATCCCTTTAAAGCCTTGTATTTTTACCACTCTAATATCATACAACTTAACAAAATAATATATATATATAAAAAATACAAAAATAATACTTGAAAGTCAAAAAATGATAGAATTTTAAGTTTCATGTCTTACTTTGCGTAACATAACTGAAGAAATGTTAATATATTTCTGAAAAGGTCATACTATATTTTGTCATTTGTGTACAATGTCTTTTTCAAATAACTAAAACTCCAACCCCCAAAAATATGCATTATGAAAAATATAAGCTGTGTTAAATAATTTTTGAAAAGTTATCAAAATTCCTAGAACTTTTTAAGGAGTGAATTTTCTTGAAATGTTTTATATCAAAGTAGAAAATGGATTATTTCATAAATTATATGTAATTACTGAATTGGTTTTTTGATTATGTTTTCATGTATGCTGACTTTTCACTTTCAATGAGAAGCAAATTAAAATTCAAGAAAAACATGTAAAAATACTTGATATCTCTATTTTTCTGACATACTTTTTGAAGGTTTTGGAATTAAGATTTATTTACATTATATTAGTTCACCACAGTAACAGTGAATACAATTTGTTTGTGCTTATTCACTCGATTTACATTCCTAAAATTAGATTAGATGAAATTTATCATCACAGTCTAAGTTAATTTTATCCATGGAGAAAGAGTATGATTCTTTCTCTGTGCCTGCCATCTTAGAAAAGAACAAATTGTGTCCTGAGTTTTCTTGCTTCTCTCCATTGGTTAGTGATGAAGCCACACCATTTAAATTAGATGAGATTCCTAACTGCTAAGATCCTGAATTTAGATGAGATAACTCTAAGCTACTGATATCAATGGCAAAATTATTATTATATTCATATATCCAGAATAGAATGCATGCATATCTTGAATAATTGAGTTAAATATTATACTATACTATAATATATATTATAGTATATAATATAACTGCTTTCTAGATTGTAACCTACACTGTAACTCCATCCAGAAAAATAAATAAAAGTAAGCTCTTTTGACAAATACAGGCATGTAGAACTTGCCTATGTTAGGAGTTTGGGAAAGATTTTTTTCTTCAGGAAAGAAAAAAGTGTCATTGTAGTGTACCTTCAATAAGGAGAGACTAGAAAAGGAGCAGGGATAATAGTCAACTGGCAGAGCCATAAGTGTGTGAGAGAGAGGGGGGGCAGAGGCAGGAGGTAGAGGGAGAAAGAGAGTTTACAGTAATATAAATATACTTCCAAAAAATACACATCTACAGCATAACTACATTCACTCTCCTTTCGGTAGTCCAGGGACAATGTTAAAAAAGGCCCTGGTCTTACACCTTTTTACATAAGTTTCTTCATGTGTGTTTATATAAATTTTATCATCATGGATTTGAGAAATTAAACAGTGGTGATACATTCAGTGGTAATGCATATTCTATATAAAACCAAACATAACTATTACCTTTGTGTGTTTCATATGCTGTATATAAACATGTTTGTTACATTAGTTCTGTTTACCAAAGACCGTTGCTTTTCAATGATCAAAAATAAATTATTAGCCCTGTGGGATCCTTAGTGTAAATATATCATAAATTTGCCTTTACTTAGAATGTATTTGTTATAAAATGCTTTCCTGTTGTGTAGTCTCTCTTGGTTTTGCTTTCTGAAATATTAAATGAAGATGTATCCCTTTTGAGTTAACTTGCTTTTGTATTACAGATTATTATAAAGATTCTGTGACTTCAGAGGTGCTGTCACTTGAATAAATTGTTAAATCATTTTCCTTATATATAACTTGTAATTTAGAAATTGTATCAATAAATTGTTGAGATCTTACAGGCTGGAAAGTGGGGTCTAAAAATGCAAGATAAATGATTCTGAAGTATATTTACTTAAAAATAAAAAACCCCAAATCTATGTGATACTGAAATAAAATGCCTTTTATATATACTACAGGGAAATGTAGTGTGAATGGTCATATCTTTGTAAAGACAAAACATGCAACACTTCAAAGTTATTATCCTTTAATTCACAGGGGTTTTTAGAAAGGCTAAGTCAGGATTTTCAGAAATATTTTTGGGAACTTCCCAACTATTATGAACTTTATATATTTTCCAAAGGTGGGTTCTTTGAGTTCGGGGTTAAAAAATTTTAAGTCTTTTATAACCCAAATTTACTATTTTTTCTCAAAAAGTTGGATGAGAAAACTGACTTAATTCTGTTCCTTGACAAAGCAAAATTAATTAAGTAATAAAATAAATGCTTTTAACATTGTATATCTTAGTTTAAGGAAACCATTTTTTTACTTTTAAGTATTTGATTTGGTTCCCTCTTACACATTCAAAGGGAAAACTGACTGTTAATTAAATTGACCCAGTATTAAAAAGTAAAGCTTAAAAAAAAAATTAAATATAACCTAAAGAAAGAGTAGCCATTGTTCAGTTGGGCTATTTAGTTATCTATCTAATTTAGGACCTTGCTTCTGTTGATGGTCAGTTGTTATGATCTAAGAACTTTATATATATATACTACATTATATTCTTTCTGGAAACCATAGTTATTGTTTTATGATCCCAGGTAACTATTTTTTCTATTGCTTGAGCTGATTTTTTTGGGTGGGTGTAGCTGGGGGGTTTTTTTGTCCATTCTTACCTGACCACTGCTAAAATCTTAGTCTCTGGGATACCTAGTCCCAATAAATTGCAAAAGTAGTTGTGTTAGCACGACCTTTTGCTGATTATATTTTCTACCTTTTATTTTCACATAGATTTACCTTACTTTTGTAAAAAAATAACAGGGAAAAAAATTCTTTTTCCCTACTGAATAATATTTCTATGATACACATACATAAGACATGATGGTTAGTGGTTTACGGTCAGTTATGTAAGATTCAAGTATAGGACCTATGATCACTGGTATTTTTATTAACTCCATAAACATTGGTGTGAATTGCTGGTTGTATTTTTTGTTTTAGTTCTTTCCTGAACCCTAGTAGTGTGGTCATCACTAAGTTGCAAGATGGGCATAGAAATATTTTGCAAGAATTAGAAGTTAAGGATTCTTTAATATCTGACTAGACAGGACGAATTTTTTATATACTAATGTCCAATTTGTGAATAGGCTATGACAATCATCAGCTACTGTCTATCATCCTAATCTGTTTCTGACCTTTAGATGAGTCTCCTATATATTTACATTGTCTAACTGTCATCACAATGTTGTGGTTTTCTTTTCTGTGCAAATTTAAAGTTTTTTTCATTTCACTTGCCTTGGGAACTGCAGTCTTTTGACAGGGATTTTGAGAAGCACCAGAATTTGAAAGTGGACTGCAGTGGGAGCTGTGCCTTTAACCGTTATTTAAATACTGTCCAGAATTCTTAATTCTTTTCTTCCCTGAATTATAGCTTTTCAGAGAGCCTCTGATATCAGTAAAACACTACTTTCCAGGAAAAAAATTAAATAAATTAGGACCTGAACCTTGTCATTCCTTCATCACTCTTAGTTCAAAAAGTGGACCCACTAAAAAAAAAAAAATCATTTCTATTTCTCATATAAATTCAAACTTTACTATTTTGTTAGTCAGTGAAATAAAGCTGAATTCTGCATTTCTTACAGTGGGAAGTCTTCCAACTCAGAGGAAAAAAAACCCGATAACCTTTACTGCAATTTCTTTTTACATCTTTTCAATTCTTTTTGCTCTTAACAGAACCCCACATTGATTTTATTCATTTTACCTCCCTTTCTTTGATAATGAGAGTCCTTGGAAAGTCTTCAGCTTTGTTTTAAGCAGTGTATGGTAAAGCTTCACTTTAAAAAATTCTTACTTTCCTGTTCCTTTCTTCTTAGCATCGCTATTGTCTATATATTCTGGTTCAAAGACTGCTGTCTTTCATTTGGGATTTGTAAACTCTCTGTGTGTAGTAAACATCTCATTTTTAAGCTCTACATGTCATTACTTATATTTTATCCAGGGGTCTCTTGTGCATATTTCTTTCCTTCTTGCTTTTTCTTTTTTCTTTTTTTTTTAATGGAGGTACATACATATTTTTCTATGTATTAGATAACTATCAAACAACATATACCTAATCTTTTTGAACAGACTACATGATGCTGCTTAATTCACTTTGAGGTTGCATATTAAAAAATTACCTAAATGCAGATTTTAAAAGCCATTTAGAACTTGCTTTCATTGAATTTAACAGGCTAGGGAGAAAAATGATATGTGATCTCATGTAATTTCATCATCTGTGTTTTCAATTATGAAAATAATTCAAGAACAGATACACAAAGGCATTTGCTAAGTTTTAAATGCTTAACTTTATAGCCTGATAGTCTTCTGCTAAGGCTTGGGGGTTCTTCAGTGTGGGTGTGGTTTTGTTTGTTTTTTTTAAAGAGAAACCAGGTTAAAAAAAAAGATAAAAATCCATTCTGAGACACTGGCTTGTAGTTCACTTAGATACCCACTTAGAACCGTGTAACCATTAGACCAACGACAAGGATTTCTGTCATTTTGTATGAGTAAATAATTACAATTTTAGGTTTCCTTTGCTGTGGGATATTTGTCAAGTAGATTCAAAAATATTTCTCAAGTCAGTGCACTGAAAGGTCCAGTAATGGATGCTGGGCTACTTCAGGTTGTTGCGCCGGATTGTAAAGATGTGTCTATAAGATCTTCTTGCCCAAGTCAGTCTTTCTTTCCTTTTTTTTTTCCTTCTACTTTTTCTCTTTTTAATTGCTGTCTTTCCCACACCTGTGTTCTGTAATCCTTTCTTTTATTATGAATGGTTCTTATTTCTGCTTCTCCAAATTCTTATTTCAGCATAAGCTTCCTCTCCCATCCACTCTTAGGCTTTTTTCACACATATGCCATGAAGTCTTGTGTTTATTTCCAAGCATACTGGTCTGATTACCTTTTTCCTCTCATGCTCTGTTCCTTTTGTATCCAGATTATTCCTGACAGTATTCCTCAGATTCACCATCTCCTAGTTTAGATCTCCTCCAAATTTGGCCTGGTTTAATGTACTGTTTAGGCAGATTTTGAGTCCAGACTCTTAATGTACTTACTCTTTGTGTTCTTCCTTATCATCACCTGTATTTTCACTATTTTTAATTATGTAAGTTCTGAGACTTAGGGACCATCTAGTTCCCCATAATTCATCATTGTTCTTACTCTGTTCCCCTTTGCCAATTCACAACTTTCTTCTTCCCTATATTTTTCTCTCTGCTCTGTGTCAGTCTATCTGTCAAGTCATTTTAGTCTCTTGTGCCAACTGTGCCAGGGTATTGTTTGCCAAGTTAGCTTTAGTTTCTTCTACCTTGATTCCAAGTCAATCTCATCTCTCTTCTGAATTTTAGTTCCAGCCCTCTGCCTCTTCTCTCAGTCTCCTTCCTATAGGAGCTTTGATTTTGATTTTCTCCATGGTTCCTGTAGCTATGCTCCATCTGCCACAGACAGCATGGAACAAGCAGACTTTTAAGTTCCCTGACTTGGCATGATCTTCAACCTTTTCTTTAGGCAGTCTTGCTTAGCTCTGTATAGTGTCATGGTAAAGCATGTTTCCATACTGACTGATATTTTAGTGAATATAGCCCAAAAAATCAAGAACTCCTTTTCTGATCATGGAAAACCTTCAATTTGTATATAGTTGATCCAGACTTGGACATATCCTAAAAGGAAGGCTCTGTTACTTGGCAGATTTCAAGTCCTGCAGGAGCAACATAAATATTTTGTGTATTTTCTTAGAAGTGACCAATGGTTCAGAAACTTCAGCCAAAGGCATATACTCAGTATGTAAAATTTCATCCTAAAGGGTCAAAATTGGGGAAATAGATAAGGAACTGAAACACAAAATAAACTCTGAGCTTTAATAACCAGCGGTGCTGAAAGTCCTGTTTGTAGTTAAAAAAAACGTTGTATTTTACAGGAATGAATTTAGAGCACTATGGTTATTATGTTTACCTTAAGTGTGTGGAATGGAAATTAATAAATGTTTATAAATTAATCTTGTAAATGCTTATCTCTCTGAACTCCTTCATGTGACTCAGTCACATTTTAGAGTTCAGATTATTCAAGTATGTAATTGTCAGCAGGATCTAGTTAGAACAGCATCAATGTTTGATAAACAAAGAAATTTAAGTTCATGGTTTCTACCAGATTTTAAAACTAGTCTCTAGTCCTACCGATGTGAAGTCAAGAAGGTTTATAGACAAAATTCCTGATTTACTTACAAAAAAAAAAATTAATTATGAGTATATTCTATCTTCAAATCTCCATACAGCAAGAAGATGTATCTTTACATATCATGTGGGATTTCATATAAGTTCCTCCTGAGGCTTTTCAATGCTATTTAAATATAATTTTGAATTAAAAAAAATATAAAATTGCAACATAATAAATTTTTTATGTAAACAGTGCAACTAAAAAACAAATTTGATCCAACTTCAGTATAGGTATAAGTAACATTATTAAAAAGTAACTTTTCTGATATTGTAGCATTTACCTTTTTCACAGACCTGCTGAACCTACCTTCTTTTCAGAGCTTAAATTGATGTAAATGCTTTGCTGCTGAGGATTCGTTCTGGTCACTTTCATTAAAATGTTGAAGTTTTTTCTCCATGCCTTCTTATGCTGTATTTGCTTTTAAGTAATACAATATGGTAAAGACTTTGAAATAAATTATATCTCCAGACACACAATGTTAGGTGGATCGATAAATACCCTATGACGTCTACTATGCATCATAAAATTTCTATCATAACCTGTTTAACAAAGCTTTTCTTCTTGGACACCAAGAATTTGATTCAA
Source organism: Manacus vitellinus (assembly GCF_001715985.3). NCBI lineage: Eukaryota > Metazoa > Chordata > Aves > Passeriformes > Pipridae > Manacus > Manacus vitellinus. Next base: position 25,707,314 of record NW_021940682.1, on the reverse strand, counting down.
AGCATTTTACATATTGCATTACTTATCTAAACAGAGGATATGTAAGCCTTAACATTTGTTAAAAGACCCAGGCTTTAACAAAAAAAAGACCAGAACAAATCAATAGCAGAAAACAGATTAAACAACCAAAAAGTGACTGCTTAGAAATAGAAGCATGTGAAGTTACCCCAAGACAAGCTTTCAGCACATAGTCAAAAGAAATGGTTATTTGATATATACAGGCACCTGAAAGTCTTTCAGACCATTCTGGAGCTTCATACAGTAAATTGCTACAAGTAAGAGAATGTACAGCCTGCTACAGCCTGTCTTCCAAAGACTGCTTTGGGACACGAGAAATCAAATTGCTTTTTTGGCTAAGATTTGTTCCCACATCAGTTGGTATTAGAATGACCATGTATTGTGTTAAATTATACTTAATACACTTGCCAAGTTCTATTTAATTCTAGTACAAGTAATGGTAATAATAATAATAGTTATTGTTGTTGTCAAAAATATAAGTATGTATATAGTAAACCCAATATAACTGTTCAAATTTATGTTTAGTAAAGATACTTAGCTTATATGCAATTAATATATTTAATTTATATTCAGTAAAGATAATATCATGAAGCAATGTGAATCTTTCTGTTGTTGCCCACTACAAATACATTTAAGGAACATAACATGAAAGAAAAGTATTATGATTATGGTTGCAGTTATTCATAAATCACAAATACACGTGTGCATACCTATGTGTGTATATATGCATGTTAATTAAATATATGCCTTACAGATATCCTTATATTTATAGCAAAATATGATGGTAAATATCACCTTTTATTTTATCAGTCAAATAATCTAATAATAGTAATTGTTTTTGGTAATATATGCTAATATGTTAACCATTCATTTGCAGGACACAGTATAGTTAAGAGGAAAATGGAGGTATTGCAAATCCAAACTCTCTGTAACAACTGTTCATACCATTATTAATGCTGTAAGAGAAATATATGAAGTTCCTCAAAAAACCCCAAAACAACAAATATAAGTGAAACAAATATAATAAGGATTCAACTGCCTATTACTTTTGATATGTTTGGGGGATTTCAGTTTGGTTTTTGGTTTGGGTTTTTTTTAGAAAAACAAGACTGTATTTTTAAGGAACATTTCTAGGTTCAGTCTATTAATTCAAAGTGGCATTTTTGTCCCTTACCAGGCTCTCATCTTCTGTCATCTCCTCAATCTTGACAAAATTCTAACCATTTGGTAATGAAACTGTCTTTATTGAATATTTCTGAAACAATTGTCTGTTTGAAAACTGTAGAATCAGAAAACCTGTTGTAAACACAGGTATTGACAACAATTCCAGAGGTTTTTTTTAATTGATGTGCAATTATTTTTACTTCTTGCAAGATTCTACCTAGATGCTTACTTTACGCTTAAGTACAAAAATGTTCATACCTAGATTTTACCTGGAATAGCAAAAGACATGAAGTGAAAGTAAGCATAATAATTTGTGGCCACATGTATGATCAAATATATAGGTAAATCCTATATATTTGCAATGCATTCCATTCATTATTGGATTATCATTATTGAATTAGATATTAGGAAAAAGTTTTTCACTGAAGGGGTGGTCAAGCATTAGAACAGGCTGAACAGGGAAGTGGCAGAATCACTGTTTCTGGAAATGTTCAAAAAACATGTAGATGTGGTACTCAGAGACATGGTTTAGTGGTGGACTTGGCAGTGCTGGGTTAGTGGTTGGACTTGATGATCTTAGAGGTCCTTTACAACCTTTATTATTCTATGATTCTATTCCTATGTTTTCATTTTTCTTTCTGTTTGGTCTTGCATTAACTAGGAGAAAGAACTGCATATTTGACTAATACCTTCATTGTAAATGAGGTTTCCTTGCTTCATGACACAATTTTTCAGTCATAAATAACATTTAAGACAGAAGCAGTCTGTGAGTATAGTGTCTAAGAAATAGTTATGATAGGAATAGGAGTAAGAAAACTGCACTATGCTGGTATGAGTCGTATCTGTGCTTGAGAATTCTTCTTCAGGGAATAAACTGTTGGATTTCCATGCCAGCTCTGTCTTTCATCACTCCAGTTAGACCAATAACTGGAACAGCAGCATTGACAATAATACCCATCTCTTAGTACTGTTTAGTAGATATCAAAAGTGCTTTATCAGAAGTGCAAGCATAATTAGGTTAGTTTCAAGGATGGACAGAGAGACATACAAAGGGAACGATTTACAGTGATTTATAACAAACCTGTCTTGTAGATACTTCATTTTGAATTAGTTGATCACTCTCTACAATGGTTTTATTTTCTTTGGCTGAAAGTACTGAGATCTGTCTGAAGGATGGAAAGAAAGAGTAGTCTATGCTTTAAATCGGTTTGTCTAGGTCACAAGTGTTAATAAAGTTTAAAGCAGACCCTACGAAATCTAATGAGACTAGATAAAGAAAAAGAGACCCATGACTGTCAGACTTTGGGAGAACCTCTGATTTGTTAAACCCACGTTCAAAGGAATAGAGAGTCAACACCTTTAGAGTATCTGGGATTTTTGTGAAAATAGCTTCAGGCTGATGAAGTTATCCTGCCCTATTACTGAGGGTCTGCAAATCTTGAGCAATGATTCTCGCCAACATATAAAATTGTTTTGTCAGACAGCTTATATGCTGATTATAATTGCATATATGCAAGATTAATAATTTATTACATTTCTTGCACAAAATATTTGACTGCTCTACCCTGTAAACAATGTGTAAAGCAGTTACAATCAAAAATAAAAAAATAGCTTTGTGAACTTTTGACTCTGAGATTTAGGCAAGCAGAATTCATGCTATGATAGATGTGGCTGTTATTCTGCCAAAATAAAAGTATATATTAGTAATTTATGAAGACTTTTCGCAAGTTTCTTGCGGTAAATTACAGCAGGTCTTTGAAACAATAATATACATTTCATACTAATGTAAGAACAATATATCCCTTCCAATTGCATGTACTTATGAGTTGAAAGCCAGAAAACTTGAATATAGATTTCTGAAATGCATCCTAAAAATGATATTTAGCAGTACATAGAGGTTCATAAACAAGTGAGGTTGTTAATACAGAAATAATCCAGATCAGGCAATTAGGATGAGTTTGATTGACTGTCTTACTACATTGACTCTTTTACTTCTAGACTAGTTTTCGAATTCATTATTGATAGGCTTCTTTTAGCATTGTATTTATTCTGCTTTAAAAATAATGTAATAAAAAACATTTTTTGTCAAAATATAGAAAGAAAAAGCTGGTATGTCTAGTTTACCTTTATTATTGATACAATCTTGAAGATAAGTGCATAGGAAAAGTAGTCACAAGCATAAGTTAGCCCCAAACTTCTTTTCCACTTTAAACATGCAATATCAATTTCCTTTCTTTTTATTATTATTTTAACAAAGAACATATTCCAATCTTAATTCTTTTTTTTGTTTAACAATGTTTTCAATTTCAGAAAATATTTCTTTAAATTAAAGAAAGCATGCAATTTTAAAAATATTATTACCATGTTAGATTTATTTTAAAGTTTCACTAATTAGGCACTTTATTTACTAATTTGAGGGTTTCAGCCTTCAGTGAATATGTTATGGTTCCCAAGCAAAATAATTAATGAAAAGTTTACTGCTTGATTAAATAATATTTTTTTTTGCTCTTTAACAAAAGAGCACTGCACTGGAGAGATCTACTACCATTTGAGGTGTTAAATAATCCAAAGGCAGAGAATCTGGGAATTCTGTAGAGGCAAGACATCAGTACTTTTGACCTTTAGGAGGTACACCTCGAGTAAATTATATATTTTAAGAAAAAAACAATTGACTACATTTGTAGAGCCATAAGAAAATGAATGGAGATAATGTTAATAATACTTGAAAGCTCTTGATTGCCAAAAGAGAGAACTGTTTAGTAAGATACATTTGCCATAATTTAAGAGTTCACAAGAAAGGGAACTCTAGGCTGGGAAAAGCTCCTGACATTTAGATCTAGCAGGCTACAGAAAATTATCCATGAGAAAACAAAAAAACTCTTACTCTTTGAAATTTATAGCTATGTTGTATGTATTAGTACATAGAATGATATTTAGTCGTATTTAAACTTTGTTCTAATTTTTTGGGACAATGTATTGTGAGAAATATATTTTGCTATTGAGAAGTACTAAAAAGTTAAACAATCAAAAATACTTACTAAAAATATATAGCTATTAATATTTTCCTTTGGTAAGTGGCAAAAAGATATTAATAAAAATTTTATTTGATGAGTTATCATTAATTATATATATATACATATATATATATAAACAGCTGAACTGCTGTACTGTGAATATCGCATCATTCTCTTGCAAAGTTTGGGTTCTGTTCCACAGATGCCAAAGAAAGATATTTCTGGGCATAAAGTGTTCATTTATGCTAAACAAATATCATATCTTTAGTCAAGCCTACTGGTTATTTTATTTACATAATTGTTTTAAGTATTTTGTAGAAACTATTGTCTAAATTACTCAAGCATCTGTATGCGTGACAGTGAAAGTGATTGTTTCATGTATTTCTGTGTTTTCATGACAGTGAAAGTGATTGTTTCATGTATTTCTGTGTTTTCTTAAACTTGCCGTGACGCCATCCAGCATCTAAGTTTAAGTATACCTGGACTTTGAACAAAAGAAATCTCTCTTTTATTCAGTTTAATATAGTAAAACAATAACTGTTAATTAGATATATCTAATTGAACTAGTTCTCCATCTACTTGAAGTATGAGTTTCTGTGTCAAAAGCATTGAGTATCTCTGTAAGTGTTTAAGTGCAAAATGGACAGACAATTGCGCTTTTAAAAATATAATAATTTTGTGTAGTAATTTTAGTACACAAGGGAGTTTATTTTTTTTTAAGTACTGCATTGTGAAAATATTTGTATTACTTTTAAAAGTGAGCAATACATGATTATGAAATTTGCTGTCAAATTAAACATGACAATTTTATCGTCTTAAAAAAGAATATGATACAGTGAAATTTAGGGAGTTCTGGTTGGTTGGTTTTTAATTTCACATGTCTGTTTACTGTTTAGAAAAGAATATTTCTACTCCAGAAAAATCCTGTTTGGGTCCATCTCGTAAAGAACGGATATCATTTCGAGACCATCCAGTGCAGCTCAGCGGAGGATGGGGAGCAGGCAAAAAAAGGCAAAAGCTTAAGAATATTAGCTGAATATTTGAGATAATTTAACTAGTTGATTAATCAAATATGGAGAGCATATGGAGACCTGTTTCTTTTTAAGCCAGTGAATATCAATTGTTGAATTTTCGTTTATAACCAATAAACCAGTTTCAGTTAACTACATTTGACTTATTTTATTATCCATGGTTACAGTGGTTTGGGTTTTGTGTTTTTGGTTGAAGTATTTTATACCTGTCAGTAAGTTATCATAGTTTGTGTTTTCAATTGCTTATGTGTTCTTGTGGTGTAGAATGCAGAACTGATTAACTCTACAAGGTTTGTTGTACAGTGACTAAGTTTAGGCTTACTTATAAGAACTGGATGAGAAGTCCAAATGTAATAAGGGTTCATGTGATGTATGTCACATATTGAAACACTGAATTCTCATTTTCTCACTAAATAAAATACATGCTTGCAAACTGTATTGTGAGATATAACAGCCATCAATGCTATTCTTAGAGAAGTCTATTTAGAATATTTTACTGAAGCAGCAAAAATTCGCAGCAACCTACAAATGGTGAGAATGCACTTTTTTTAGGAATATGAGAAGTCCTCTAGATTTTTCATCATAAATTATTGTCATAATACGATAAAGCAACCTGTTGTAGTTTTATACTTTCAAATACTTCTAACGGTTTCCTAGAGGATTAAAGAAAAAAAATAATTTAAAAGGTTCCCATTTTGTTCTGGGGTAATGATAAATTAGACCTACATGACACTGTTAATGCAACTTAATTTGTTCATGTAGCCAGGCTCTTCAGACTGATGTGTAAACATTTTGTGGTGCAAGGAGATCTAGAGAAAAAGAAGAGAAATAGTATTTCAACTATTCACGGGTATCTAACTCATTACTTCTAGTGAATGCTTTAGTCATCAATATACAGGACAGATTTCAAAGCCTAACATTATTTTAGTGTTTTCCACTTTAAGGGGAGAAGTTGCTAATTGAATCTAGGGAAGGCTGTCTTTGGTATTTACTTGTCTGTTTTTGTCCAATATTGTGAGCCTCAACTCCCTACAGATAGAGAAAGAGGTGGGGAAGCAATGGGGCTTGAAAATTTAGTAAGAAAAGAACATAAACTCTTATGTTGTGGCAGTTTTTAAAATGTACTTACATTACTTGTGACATTATTTTGTGAGGTGTTTTTTATGCTAACATACACATTTGTATGGTTTAAAAGCAGTTATCTCCAATTTTGTGAATACTCACATTAATTTTCAGATAAAAAGATGGCTGACGTCATGGAAAACCTCCAGTAAATAACCTTGCTTGTTTGAGTCAGTGTCCTGTTTTTATTATCATTTTACATTTGAAAAGTCAGTGCAGCCTACTTGAGAAAAGATGTCTTTGCCTTTCTGGGGAATTATGGTCAGTGAAGATTGCTTGACCTACCTGACTGGAGAAATGCTGCAATTGTCAGCAGGATATAAAATATCACTAGGTGCTTATGCTATCTAGTTGGTTTCCCAATGTATGTAGTTAGTGTTAAACTAGATTTCAGAATCTGCAGTATAAATACTATTAAATGTCACCCCCAAAGACTGGAGCTTTTATGATTTCAATTTTAACATCAGATTTGTAAGTTTTATAGGAAAACAATTGTTATTTCAAAATGTCTGCCGCTACATGTGGCAGTGTGTGTAACCACTGTTACAGGTGTTAACTGGAGATCCAAATACAAAATCAAGCAGTTCAAAATTTGACATTTCTTGCAAATTATCCCCTCTATTCGTCTAGAGTAGCCATAATATACTGCACATCACTAGAGCTGTAAATAAGATACTTCAGATTTTGTGTACCTTTCTATATCATCTATATCATCTATATCATCTATATCTCTATCTAGCTGTATATCTAAAAACTACCTTCTGTATAAAAGTTATCAGACCTGGTGTCTTTTGTTTTCCAAGTGTTTCTGAATAAGAAATACGGTCCAGCCTAGATAAAATGTTTTGGCAGCATTTTTAAAAACATTCTATTTTGCAAAGGTAAAAGGTAGCTTTTTAACATACAATTTACTAAATTACAAATCAGAATGGCAATATTCACTGACAGGCCTTTTTGGATTTATAATATGCTTAGTCTGCTATTCCATGAGTTGATATTGTTATGCATAGGTTAAGTAATATACTGAACACAAATGAAATTATAAAGTATGTCAAAACAAGTTGCTGTTTTTATTACATAACATTGCAGTGTGTAATAGTATGACATCTTATTATTGTATCCAACACATTTTTCTCAGAATTGCAGTGTTGAAAATACAGTGTGTCTGATCAAATACAGAAAAACATGCAAGGTGCAACTTCTGTTCAAGCTAGCAGAGACATTTATTGCATTCAGGAATAAGGCGAAGCAACCATCATGCCTTGCTGTTCATAGTCACATCTTACAATATGTAAGCTCAGAGGTAATGCAAATGATACACATGGTGGATATTTATGGCATGAATTTTTCAAGCCCTACTCTGCAAGCAGTTTCATGATTTTTTTGTGTCTTTTGGGGGTTTTATTTTCCTTCTTTCTTCTACATTTTCTTTTTGTTCTTCTTTTCTTTCATCTACCCCCTGATGCAGCAATTCCCATTTAGGACAAGAACATATTCTTAAAAGTAAATTTCTCCGGCAGTCTGCTCTGATGTTGGAGTGTCTGAGTCACAGTGACAGTCCATCAAAGCCTGCACCACAGGTCCCCAAAACTCTGTTTCTGGATGGTGCTCCAGACTTCTTTGTGGCTTACTAGCTTCATCTCCTCGACCCTTTTTTCTGTTCCCTGTAGATCTTTTAGGAGGGACGTCATATGAATAAGCTCTTTTAAAAAATCTTCCTTGGATGTATGAAGCTTGAGACTCAGAAATGTGGAATTCATTAGAATTCATTAGAATTCATAGAATTCATAGAATTCACTAGAATTCATTAGAAATTAAGAAGAAAGCGACTAAGGTGCATTTATGCATTGAACCGTTGATGGATGTCATTCCTCAAATTGGAAAGCTTTCTGGGAGCTCTCCTGAAGGGACCCCTGATGTGTCTTTTCCCGTGCAATTTACCTGAAGGTATGCACAGTAGTTCTTTAAATCCTCTGTTGTTTGAATGGGGACATTAGGAAAAACACCTGCAGCAACAAAAAGCTCCCCAAAATGCATATTCTCAATGATAACCAAGTGCTAATGGCACTCGGATCACCCACACCTGAATCACAAAACACGGGCATATTTTCCTACTTAAATATTCAGACAGGGTAACCATGCTGACTCAAAAGATTGTTGCTTGTTTAATCAGGTATGTAAATAGCCAATGTATAGCATAGACACTGCTTTGGTGCAGGCTGAGTTGGTGTCACATTTTGACTGAGTAAATCATTATAATTAATTATTAATAATCCTATTATTCAAACATGCATTCGTTAAAGGTGTGTCCACTGTACATTTTTCAAAAACATGCCACAAGTGGAATCCAAATCTAGCCTCTGACACATGGCTGCAAAACTGATGCTTGGTCTTCCATTACAACTGTTAAAAGCACTATGAGGAATATATTGGATTAATATCCTTTTGATTTTAATTTCAAATTATCGTGATAATAACAATGTGTATTTATGAAGGTACAGTCTTTCCTTGATACACACTGAAATAATAAGCAATCTTTATTTTCTTTAGTGAAAAAACCCCACATGAAAAGTAATATTACCACATGACCCCCAAAAGACAGGAATAGAACTAAAAATATATTATGAAAGATTGAGTAGCCTGATATAACATCTGAGTTTCAAGCAGTTTGTTCTTAACTTCCCTAGTTGGGGAAAAAAAACCCAACAACCAACAAAACAAAAAACCCCAGCAAGCTAAGTTGTTTTATGTTTTGTTTATTTCTTTTTACAGTCATAAGTGAAAAATGAACTATTTTTATAGGAGTTTGGAAAAGCATAAGAACCTTGAATATTAGTCTGTCACTGCAGGAGTTTCTAGAGCCTGTGTGAGGAATGTATAACTATACATTCATATATACTTTCATATATTCTTTCATATAAATGGGATGTCAACTGATCATGGATGTAGCTGTGGATAAGTAGGAATGGGACAGTTCTTGCTTCTCACACAAAGTCTTACAAATATGCCTAGAGTAGGGAAGGAGATTGGTATGGCCTGCAAGTAACAAGTAGACTAAAGTAGCTGTTGCATCTTGTGGAGAACTGCTTTCCTGGTTTCCAAGGTCAATGATGGACAGAAAAATGCCCTTGGCTACATCCGGAAGGCACTCTTTTGAGCCCCAAGTTGTGCTGAGGGTTTGTTAGCAGTAAAATCCTCATTAGAGTTCATGAAGTTTCATGATGTCAAATAATCAGGGACTGGGTTTTCAAAAGATTTTTAGTAGAAATACTGTGTAACAGCCCCAGACTGACCATCCTTTCAAGGACTGGAAGTTGAAGTGAATGACATTGTGAACTACGCTGTTATTTACAGAGTATTTTGACAATTGGATTGTTCTTTATGAGCACAGACGGACTGCCTCAATTTTTTTGGTGAGAGATGCTGACACGACTAGTTAGCACATATGATCTCTATCCACCAAGGTCTAGCATTTGTTCCTCTCATGGTCTTCATTCAAATGCTAGATAGGTTTATTTGGAGTTAGTAACCTTTTCTTAGTTGATTGATTGCTATTTATATAATGCTTTTTTTCTTGTTACATAAAGCATTACATAAGCCAAATACACAGGTAGATGTAAAATTACTTCTGACTGAAATGCAATTGATAGCTTTTTAACAATAGAGCAGGTAAGAGCGTTTTATGTTATGCCAGTTCCACTAAGTTAAGAAGTGATTAAAAACATGTTTACTAATAGCTAAAGGTCGGGTTTTATTTATTCCCATCTTATTCATTTGTTAATTTTTTTTTTATTATTTTTTTTTATTTATTTTTTTTTTTTAGCGAGGCACTACTTCAATCCTGAAGGCAAATAAGCACCACCAAGTAGCTGAGCCACAGCCAACGTGGTGTACAAATATCCTGAGACAGAAGACAGCTTTTTAGGAGAGATCACTATAACTGTTTAGTTAAATGCTAATAATGGATGGGTGCCTCTGTTTCAAGACAGCTTAATTTTCTGTGCTTGTGAGCCATGCTATGAAAAAAAGGAGCATACAAAAATAAAACGGGCTCTATGTTCCTGCAGCATTCCTGTCATGAGATGAGAGCTGCCCCGTCCAAATGGCATGTTTTCTGCTACCGTCACCGCGTAGGGGTGGTTCGAGAGGTTATTCATTGCAAGAACACAAGTTAAGCCGTGACCTTGACTCTCATTTCCCTAATACGTTGTCATTTGTGCGATTGAATACATTTTCCTTTAAACGACGATGTCCTTATTGTGAGAAAAGAAGGCGCGCTGCGGGATTAAAAAAGCAAAACTAGGCGAGAAGATAATACATCATCCACGCAGTCTCTAGAAGTGGTAATTTCTGGTGGTTTTTTCTCTTCCCTCACAGTTTACTCTTAATTTACAGGTTCTCTGCTGCGGCGCGCCAAGCGGCTGCGGCCGGTGCCAGCCCGGAGCGGCACCGAGGGGCTGTGCCCGGGAGACCGGCAGAGAAACTGGCTTCCATTTCACGAGCGACAGCTTCATTCTGCAGTGCGGGTTCAGCCCCACTGAGTTCTGTGCGACTTTTGACTGAAAATAAAATAAATTACCGAAATAAAAAGAAAAGAAAGAAAAGCATCAAACAAAACAAACCCCCAAAACAAGAGCAAAGAGCTGCATTTTATGCAGCCCCTTCATGTTTATGCCTTTTTCATTGACTTTTAATTGCAGGTAATGACTCGAGAAGTTGTTGCCTTTATGTAATGTACAGCCTGGCCGTGTGCCGAGTTAAGTTCAGAGCCTCGGCCAGGGCGATGCGGGAAGGATTTATCCCTGCTCTGGGGGGATGCACTGGTTGTGGGGATAAGTGGTCCAAGGGGTGACTTGCTTTCACCTGGCCCGCGCCTCTTGCCCTGCGAGCAGGAGGCGAGATAGGGATTCATGCTTATCCAGTTTCGCGTTACCTGATTACTTGATAACATGAAACATTTTATACTTTGCCGCAGCACAAATGCAAACACAAATAAGAGATTTGCCTGCTGGGTCATGTCACCTCCTGACTTCCCTGATCACTGCCTGATACCCTCTAAAAAGAGCCAGCTTCCAAACGGGCTAGGGAGAATGTCTCCCGCGGTGGCATATGCCAGGTACGGGTTTTGTCGGGAAAAGTGAAATATTTGGAGGCAATTTGTAATATAGTGGATTAATTTTGATTGCCCAGGGTAGAAACAAAAAGAAGACTGTCTCTAACCATAGGCTGGGGGCTGACTTTATTTGCCAAAATCAATATTTGTGTGGAAAGCTTAAAATATGTTGTTTTTCCAAGAGCTGAAGTTTTAAACAGGGGGAGGAGGAGGAGGACGCCCATGAATGAAATATTAGCAGCATATCGGTTAACCACTAAGTTCTTTTTTGTATTCATCGAACCGTTTCTGGTAAGAAGGGCAAGAGTCTAAAGACTCGGGGATAGATGCTCCTTAATGCAGGCTAGCATTTCAAAAGATACAGGCAGCTCTCAGCAAGTGACAAAATAAGGCTGAGACTGTACAGAGGCGGTGCTGAAAGACCGGAATAAAATTGCTCTGTGGCTTTCTACATCTCTGAATTATACATTTTTAATCGGATCTAGCACACATCGCATGGGGGTAAAAAAAAAATGCATAAAAGTAAGGATTCTTTTAAACGAGGTAGACTTGAAAACCGGCAGTCCCTGTCAAAGCAGCTCAATGCATCCGTTTGTTAGTGCCTCCCACTTGAACAGGGATCTGTTTCTTACCCCTGTCCCTTCTGTCTCACACCTTCCTTTAGCTTCGTGCTTGGAAACTGGAATATCGACCCACATTTCATACCTTAGAAGAAATCAATTAATCTGAGATGACAAGGCAGCCCCCCCCTCCACTCTTCGGGCCCCTCGATACATTCAGAGCCTCGGGTCGCTACGGTAGTGTAGCCCTTATATTTTCGGTATTGTCCCATTACTAATTAAACTGCCATCAGGGAAGGCCTTGCTTTTGATTTGCTCTCTTGCAGAGATACGCTAATGCTCAGTGCCCGACAGTCCAGAGCTTAGTTGGTTCGCGGAGGGAGAGCGAGAAGGAGTAATTTAGTTAGAATTGTTCACTTAAAACTCACAACTCCTTTCGGGGAGCGTCCCCTCCTTGGAAATAAATTCCGGGGGTGGGACTGGGGGGAGAAGACCGTTCACCCGTAACATTCTGCAAAACCCACTAGTGAGCTTTTTCACTTCTAGATTTTTCTTCTAAGGCGTCTATTTCTATGATATGAAGAACAGTGTTTGTCTTTGCCTTGCGAATATCTCTATAATTTGTAGGCAATCTCTGCGGAGTGGGAGTGGGGAGGATTTGGCTTCCGAGCTGCTGGAGCCCGACTCGGCCGGCGCCGCCAGCAGGTTTGTCCTCTGGCGAGGGCGGGAGACAACCACCTCCTCCAGGGCTGCAGTCAGAGCAAGTCTGTGCTTGTCTTCCCTAATATCCCGCGTGAAAAGTCAGATTCTACTCTTATTCGAATTACAGGTTGGGGTGGAGGGAAATCGAATATATATATCGGATCCCGGAAGTATCTTTAGGAGCAGATCTCTTCTTCTTGATGGTGCCAAACTGCACAGGGTTTTGAGTCTCACGGCCCAACTTTCAAATCCTTTCTAAACTTGATAAAGGGCTACAATAGCAGTCCAATGAAGTATAGATTAAATTCTTGTATGATTTGTTTTTATAGCACATATGTAAGTAGGATTCATTATAATTTAAACTAGATCAAGATAAGAGATTAATGCTTTTATAGAGCATCTCTGCTGAGATTTCCTATGGGGCTAAGATTAAATCTACACATTAAAAATTATCTCGTTCCATTTCTTGTTGAAAAAAAAATATTAGATGGTTTAAGAAGAGTGACTCCATGTCAAAAGAAGAAAATTGTCGAGGTTCGTCTAGCTCTGACAACAATCGTGCTTTCCTAACGGGGTAACTTTCCTATTCATCAATTTCTTGTCTCCCCTCTGAATATGCCTTTGAGGGACATGGAATCGTGCAGATGTCACGCAGGAAACCCCCCAAACAGCTGAGATACTGTCAAAGCGCCAAACTACAGGAACCGTGAAATGATTGCTGTCGTTACGTTTGGGATGGTTTGTGGACTAAACTTGGGAACTTCTGAACCTCGAGCCTGGCTGGAAAAGTGAGAAAGGCTGCAGGCTCAGGCCCACCTAATGAGACGCGACACATCGCTTTCCCTGTGCGAGGTGAACGGAGCTCGACAGATTCTTCCGCTGCCCACGCAGAATTTAAATTACCGAGTAGAAGAGTAGTCGACTTGCTCCTACACTTTCACTGATCTCTGAAACTACATATCCCAGGTATTTGGTAAAGTCATTCCAAATAGTGTCAATTAAACACTTCCTCTACAAACGGAAAATCTTAAAGCTACCCACGTACACCAGAACCGATTTGCTCAGGTGAACAAAACCTGCCTTTTAGGAAGAAAGTTCGTTAAAAGGGGACCCTTTTGCAGCCTAGCTGCAGAAATCCGGAACCCAGTCTTTATTTTCAGTGATTAAAATAGTGATACTTCACATACTTTAAAATAAATAATAGTGGAAAAAAAAATAATAAAAAGGAAATCCAACCGTCCCCAAAACTCAACTTCTTTCAGTGTTGATTGAGAGGGAATGCACTTCTTTTTACTGGCAGCAACAATATTTCGCATTATCCTTCTCACAAACAGGATGTCTGGAAAATTATAACTCAGCCAACCTAGATGTGGAATCTATAATTTGCAATTTGTCACATTCCACTGGGAGGGAGATATGGAGCGAGTCGTGGAGTGTCTTTTTACACCTTTTTTCGCCTCCGCAGATCAGGTCGGTTCCTAGGACCGCGTGGTGAAGACCAAAGTGCCTGAGAAACCTCTCAGGCAGTCTCTGTGGAGCCTGCATCCAACTCATGCAATAAAATCTCTGGATCTGAACGTGAAATGAGCTGCTAGGTAAAGCCTCAGCAAGGAAAACAGAGGGCTTGTGAAAATACCGAACCATTTGAGCACCTGTTTTTCGAGATAGACAGTTCTCTTTGTGTTTCAGGAACCTTCCTTTTCCCCTGCAGCTATTGGGGTGTTTGATCCTATTCAAGAGAACGCATCGCTTCCTTTCTTCCCCTATAACCAGCCCTCAGTGCCCCTCACTGCGGGGCCATGCCCGCCCCCCCCCCCTCCCCCGAGGGAACACCCAGCTCTCATCTTCATAGCTTCACTTTCCATTTTCCCGGATAACTGGAGCGTGCGTATGTGGAAGGTGAATAGTACCCCCAAAATTCGTTTAGACCAGTCCAAGGTAGCACGAATTTCTTCTCATTCAATCCTTAAATACATTTGGTGTTGTAACTTTTCTGGAGGGAAGAGAAGTGTTAGTGTAAAACAGATTTAAAAGAAGCAATCTTCTTTCTGTACTGAGATCCACAGTTAAAAACCGGTATTAGAAATGGGGAGGAGACACGGGAGGGGATTCGGATTCCTGGGCATTTGGAAGGTATCGATGCCGTTCTCACTTTATTTAAACAAACGCAAGTGTGAGGAGATCCCTAGAACAGGCAGTAGCCCAGTTTGGGCTGGAAGCTGCCACACCGAGTAGCAGCGCAGCAGCGGCTGAGGACCCAGAAGTGGACGGTGCGGGTCCGGCACCGCACTCGCACACTTCTCCTAAATTCCTGGATTTTTCGGCAGTGAGACGCTTGTAATTTATGCGGGATCCTCGTTCCTACACTTGGTCTGTTACTTCGGATCTCAGGAAGAGAAGGAATGCGAGGGCAGCGGGGGGAAGGCAGCCCGCCGTCCCCGCAGGAGAACCCAGTGGTGCCGGGGAGCCTTCCGGGATATGCGCGGCCGGCTCGTCCCAGTGGACAGGCTTCCTCGGAGAAACCCCTATGCACTGCAGGGGCAAGCTCCTTCACACCACCTCTGGCCACGAAATGTCTCTCCATCACACATAACACCCCTTCACAGAAGGTTTAGGAGATACTCCATCTCTGGAAACACAGCGGCACATCTGCATGCAGCTCTTAATAACCGGGCTGCCTGGCGGAGGGAGTCGGTCCCTGAAGAAAGATGCTTTTCAAAGCTGTCTCACCTCAGCACAAATTTTTTTTCCTTTGCCGCCTTCTCCCCCGGGATGTGTCCAACCCCTCTCAGATAATTTTAGCCCGCTGAAGTCAGTTTTCTGTTTTCAAGCTTTTAAGGAGAACGATTGCCATACGTGGCGCCAATTCTCCCCTAGGTTACATCTCTCCTTCCCTTTGAAGTCTGCTGAGTTGCAAAGAGGAGAATGAGAGCAGAATTTGGTCCCTGGAGCTAACAGTGATGTGGAACCACTCTGATTTTCATTTATTTATTTATTTCACGTGAAGGAGGGATGGATTTTAAGATCCGGTTATAAGTTTTGTCGCGCTCTATTACTCTGATATTGTAAGCGCACTTATATAAATGTCGGCGCTAATCTTGGCGGGGAGTGCTTTACAAAGACGGGAGGACAAGCGAGCGGAGTCTCCTGTGGGGTGAAGGTGATGCGGGAGGATCGTGTTTTCTCAGCGGAGCGGGGAGGGGGTGAAGAGCACAGAGGACGCGGCAGCCTCAGTCCCCAGACCGGTCCCCAGACGAGGCCGGCGCCTCCCGCCCCCTGCGAGTCAGCGACGCTGGGGTGGCCAGATCGTCCTGGGAAGGGGGGGAACGCTGGGGTTGAGGCTGCGGGCCAGCCCGGGGGGACTGAGCGCCGCCGCCACCGAGGCCGCTCCTCGCAGTCAGAGGAACACGCGTGTCCCCGTGGCGGGCACCCGCGCTCCCTCCGGCCTCGCTAGAAACAGTCCTGCTGCTGCTGGGAGCCTCTGGGTTTTTACGGTCACAGGAGATTCTCCTTGTCCTCGGCTATCCTGGAGTTTAATAGCTGTCTTTAAGGAGGGATATTTATTGGGATAAAAGTGGATTGCAAGCTGCAACAACGTTGCATGTGTCTTTCATTTAAAAGACATCGAGAGCTCCTTTTCCCCCCCCCCCGTCTTTTTTTTTTTTCCTCCCCCAAGGCATTTAGTGCTTTTAAGGCACAGTTATAAACACGCTGCCGAAGTGCCAGCACAAGGAGATGCGGGGGCAGGGAGAGAATTTATTTCTCCGGGTACGAAGCAGGCGTTTCTCCAAAAGGTTCACGGAGGAAACTTCGTTTTCAAGACAAATCCGGGGACGGGAACTGTCCCTGGAGCGGCTCCCGGGGCCGTGTCCAGCCCCTCTCCCGGGCAGGCAGCGAGCTGGCCCCCCGCCGCACCTGGCCGCACACCGCGGGCACCGCTCGCCTCCCTCGTCCCTTCACTTTTCCGTCTCCCGGAGGCTTACGGGAACCGCTTCCATCTCTCCCTCTCCACAGGAGGGTAAAGCGAAACCCCACCCCACAAAACACACCGACCCACCCCAAGTCCCCGAGCACCACCATTGCATTCTGTCCCGACGGGGCTCCGCGCCGCCCGCAGCCCCAGCTCCTTGATGGCGGCAGGTAACGCTGTGAAACAGGACGGAGTTGCGGGGGTGGCAGCCTGGTTCTGACAGATGACAGGGAAGGGCAAGTTGTGCGCGTGGCGGGTGATGCCCGCAGCTACTCGACTGCGGATGAAACAAGCATCCCTCACTTAGCTACCCCTTTCTCCGGGAAAACATTAAATTAGAGGTCGGCTGATGAAGGAAGGGAAGCCGCTCGCCTAGAAATACGTTGGACATGAATTGATCTTCCCTTCACCTTTGGCTAGGTTCACAGGAAAGGTCTCTAAGCCGTTCCACAGCCCCCATGGCCATTACTGCACAGAAACTTCAACCTCTCATTAAAGCCCCTCTGCTTTTCCCCCTCCCCGCTCCAATGGGGGAAGGGCCCACTGAACTGGGTTTTAAAACAACCTCAGTAGAACAAACAAGCGCGGGCCCACGATGCTGAAATACTCATATGAAGTGATTGAAGTCTCGGGTTTACTTTGCTTCACCGAGTACTCCTTTCACGAGGAAGCAGGGAGCAGCTCTTCTCCTTAATTCGGACCCTTTTCGAAATAGTCTCCTATCTCTCGACTGTGTTTTAAATCTTGTCAATGTGCGAAAGGGCCATGGAATTCAACACTTCAAAGTTCACACTTTGTGTGAAAACTACTTCCTTTTCCAATATCCACAGGAATGCATCCATATATGGCTCGTTTCTTTTTCATTTTATTACCTAAGACTTTTTTTTTAATACTTTCATTTAGAAACTGATTTTTTTTCCAACTCAGTAGTGATATTTCAGATTTAAAATAAAGGTCCATTTTAACCGCTTTGCACACATGCACACACCCCCCAAACACAGACAGAGAGGCAGACTGGATGAGGTCTGTTTCATAACAGACAAACTCTCTTTTAGGCTGGTTTCTGATGTGAGAGATTTCTAGTTTTAAGTTTCTCTGTTTTCCATTCCCTCTACACAAACAACTGCCTATAATTTTTCTTTCTCTCTTTAACCCTAGGACAAATTTCTGAGCTGTTTAATAAAGAAGAAACACCAGTTCTTAATTTTACAACTTCAGAGAACAGGGCTGCAGCTACTGACGTATCAGTCAAATAGACTAAAGAAGACCCTTTACTTGAGGGTATGTGCCCCTGAAGTCATCTTGCTCTAAGCCTCTCGGGGAGCTGGGGGGAGAGGGAGGGAAGCGAGGGATTACTGTCGTTCAAGGATCCCTGGAGAAATGTGAAGAGGTTGCGGAGGGGAAATGTCCTTTTCTTCTGTCCTCCCTTCCTCCCTCCCTCCCTCTCTTCCCTCACCCTCCCCTAACGCTTGTGTGTGTGTGTGTGTGTCTGAAACAGATCTGTCTATCGAAAATGGGCCTGGAACTCCCTCCTGTGTTGGGATTAGGTCTTGAGGGACCTGGGGTGGAGTTAGACTTCTTGCCTATTTTCATATTCATTAGAAATGGGAGGTTGCATAAGAAGTCCTGCTGAGCTTCAAGATATAAGAGCAACTTCGGGTCCCCCCTTTCAAGACAAGACAAATCAAAGGGTCGGAGGCAAAACAGCTCCCTGAGCTCTGAACGCCTTTCCCTCCCTCCTTCTTTTCCTCCCATCCACTCACTCTCCCTCCCTTGTTCACAGTCCAGCCTCTGTCTAGGGAAGAGGCTTTCAAGCAGCCTTAGATGATTATGGATTTTCTGAGCGAGAAGTTTGCCCTGAAGAGCCAGCCGAGCAAGAACAGTGACTTCTACATGGGAGCAGGAGGCACTTTGGAGCACGTTATGGAAACTTTGGACAATGAATCCTTTTATAGCAAAACGTCAGGCAGCAAATGCGTACAGGCCTTCAATCCTCTGCAAAGGGCTGAGCATCATGTGAGGCTGGAGAGGACATCACCCTGCCAGGACAACGGTGAGTCGTCGTCCCAAAGTTATTCTCCCTCCTGGAGATGTACAGGGGAGGGCGGGGGTTCTCCTGCCCAGGGAAACCAAAGGCAGCTGTGCAGCCTTTGGGTGCAGGCATGTGAGGGGCTGTTAGGTCGTAGTAAAAGAACAATAACAAAACCAATAATAATAAATAAAATTATAATAATACTTATTATTATTATTAAAAAAAAAACACAGGGAGAAGGCAACTGTTCCTACCTTTAAAGAGCTCTTTTCCTTTCAGTGTAAACCCCCTTTTGCTATGCCTTCCATCCCTGGCCTCTACCAAGAAATGGCGCGCTTGCCGAGGAAACACAGTGCGGAGCACTGCCGGCACAGCCCGCCCGGCCCGAACCCATGCCACCCCGGGGCACCAGACGAGGCCGGGCGCGGGTCCCGGCGGGGGACCCGAAGGGCACGACCGTTCCCCCAGGTCGCCACTCCCGGCAACCACCCGACCGGTCCCTGACCCGGCCTCCGGTCCGCGCCCCCGGGGCACCCCCAGGCACCCCGGGCACCCCCTCCCCCGCTGCGGGCAGCGACTTTTTCACCCAGCAAATTCCCGGGAAAAGCATCCCCGGGTGTCGGTGTCGGAGGGACACCAGACACGGCCGGCTCCCCAGTGCCGTTCCAGGAAGGGGACGGAAGGTCACTTGGTCATGTTTGCTTCTTTCAAATATCGTCCTACGAGGGTAGCGAGATTCTCTTTGCCGTGTTATCAAATAATGCGTAAAGGTGATTCTTCCGAAACATGATGTAGGTAATCCAAACAATAATGTTAAACATTCCATCAATTGTTATATTTTTCTAGCCGATAGGCAAGGCGAATGTGGAAGGTTTTATTTTTGATACATTTAAAATTTTTCCTCATTATTCCAACATGATGGAAATCGCATATAGAAAAAAAAAATAAAAAATAATTTCCTGTCAAAATTGGAAAACGTGGTTAAGATCAGCTGCAATAAGGTGACCGACAATATCTTACTTTTTGACTTCATTTAGTCACTGAAGTATCTACTTTTTTGAAAACATGCTTTTTTTTTTGTACGAAAAAATTCACAAGAAATAATGACAGATTTCTGCTAGTGCCACTTAAAAAAAAAAACAACCAACTACAGAAAATTGATTTATACGTTGAAGTTTTTCTTAATTACTTCATTTAATGGGTACCTCGAGGGCTTTGGTGCATTTCCTATCTGATGATGATGATGATGATATGTTGATGATAAATATCTAAAAATTGTGTTTTGCTTCTATCAGCTCAGATTGAAAAAAACATTTTTGAGAATGTGGGAAAATCCCAAAGCAAGCTTCTTCTAGTGTGTTACATGCCATCTTTGTAGATTTTAATTTCTATAGAGTTTTAAACCTTTTTTTTCACCGTTTTCTGAGAAAAAATAAGAGAAAGGTTTTTTTGATCCTATAACTTATGACATTTCCAGTGATGTAAGTAAAAATATTAAAAAATAGGAAATATTTTCATTTCCTATTAAGAACCTATTGCAGAATATTTCTTATCTCTACCACTCAGGTTTTACCTAAAGACAAATAGTTCCTTCAATCCTTATACAAAGTATATGAAGCAATCTCTTTTAATAAGTTAACATTCTGCAGAAATGCTCTGTATTTTGTAACCATAACAAACCTAATTGGAAACAATTCCACTTTACAAATCCAAGAGAATGTATATGGAATTTATTAAACTTGTAAAGTGAAGTTAATTTTCATTTTCCTTTGCTTCTTGATTTGTCAGTTTACAGGTATTTAGTTTATTTCACTGTTATTTTGTATTTTCATAAAAATAGAAGTTTTTCAATTTGCCTTCAAGTTTAAAGCCACATCTGTCAATAGTCTGTGCCACTTCTAGGAAAATACGTTTTGGGCTAAGATTCCTTATCTGTGCAACTTTAGTTGACATCAATTTCATGGATTATTAACTACTTTAGTGGCAGTAATGGGAGAGTACTCCAAGTACTCTTGTGTAGTCCCCTTACTCTGAAGGTTTTTAGATGATATTTTCAGATACAATTCTCAGTTAAAATTCAATGTGTTTTAGCATTTTATTCTGTCTGTGGTTAATATTACAAATTCCTCCTCCATGATCTCGTGTAGGAATAACACAGCCTCCTAGAATCATGTTCCTTGTGAAACTGTTTTATACAAACTCCTGAATCTAAACTCCCCCATCCTGTGCACCCCTGGCCTCCCTCCTCCCTCCCACTCCCTGGTCCCCCTGCCCCTTTAATCAATTATTTAGCCAGTAATTAACCAGTTGTTAACCCACCTTGTGTACAGTGAACTACGGGATTACTAAAGTGGAAGGACAGCCTCTTCACACAGAGCTGAGCAGGCCCATGGACAATTGCAACAATCTTAGGATGTCTCCAGTGAAAGGGATGCAGGAGAAGGGGGACCTGGATGAACTTGGTGATAAGTGTGACAGCAATGTCTCCAGTAGTAAGAAGAGAAGACACAGAACAACTTTCACCAGTTTGCAACTGGAGGAACTGGAGAAAGTATTCCAGAAAACTCACTACCCTGATGTCTATGTAAGAGAACAGCTAGCTCTGAGAACAGAGCTCACTGAGGCCAGAGTCCAGGTAGGAAACAAACTTCAGCATTTCCATGACAAATTGCGTATTGTAGGAACTGGTAAATGACACTCTTGGGGATTGTATGAAAGCCTGTAAAGCTAAAGTAAGCTGCTCATTTTGCTTTATTTCTTTATGGATAAGAACTGTTATGCTGCAGTACTAAAATAACTTGTTATTTTTTTAAATAGCTTGTGTTGCTCTTCTAGAAACTTGTTTAAAGGATGAGAAAACATCATCAATAGTTAAACTGTCTTGATCTCTTGTAGAATACCAGGCAGTGAATATGTAAATTGTTATACATAAAGATCCCATTAAAGAGACGTGTTGCATATAGTTCAGATTGATGACGATGCAGAACTCAGACACAGAGAATTCTGTGTGTGTTACGGCATGAAAAGTACAGTCTAAAAAGTAGTCAAATTCCTTTTTTCTATCCAATGACTATGTAGTGAAAATGCACATACATAAATGTGTATATGTTTATGCCTGTGTGAAGCAATCCTTTCATCTCTGTTGTATGGAATGATGTTAGAAATCACAAAATTAGGAAGAACATTTGCTGGTTTTTAAACTTGTATAACTGATGAACAACATTATTCTAGTTTTTGGGATGAAACATACTGTTGATCACTTAGTGCATTGAGTATCTTCACTGCATACAAATGTGATTCACTCAGTATGTGCTCGCACAGTAATCTCAACAATATTTATAGCTTTGGATGTGCAATGGTGAGAAAAGAAGCTAAGTATCCAGGAAATGCAGCCTTTCCCCTTTATAGAGATCTTCCATAAGGAAACGGTATGAGCCACATTTTGCAAGTTTATCCTAATTTTAGATATCTTCCCTGTTCTGGTAACAATCATCATTTCAATGTAGAGAATAGCACTCCTGTTGATTCTTACAGACTGGGATTAATTTTTTTAATTTAGTGACTTGAATATGATAACAACTTCACAACTTGTAATTAAACACATACTCACACATGTATATAAAGAAATAGATACCAGTGCACATGCATACAAACTGAAATTAAATCAGAATCACTTTCAGAAACAAAGTCAGCTAATTAATTTTATAAAGAAGTATTCCTTTCATGTCAGTTCAACCAGACATCATATTCACTGTTGTCATCAGAAAATAGAGTCCAAAACTATGTGTTCAGTTACACTGATGTAATATCAGCAATGCTGACAGAATTTATTTCCGTGGCTTTTAACTCTTCAGGTTCTGTGCAATCCTTCTTCTGAATTTGACTTAAAAAAAAAGCTTGCATAATGTTAAAACACTGTTCTAACAAATGCATAATTCTGGAATTAAGAGAACTACTTCAAGAACAAATTAATAGTCAGAACAGGGAGAGGAGAATTGGATTACAGTGTTAACTGACTTTTTATCACTTTTTTTCCCTAAGTTTTAGAGGCTTCATATGCCAAGAGTAATTAAAATAGAGAGTAAATGAAAAATATATACTTCTATACTAGACTTTCACACATTTCTATTTCTCTCTTATTTAAACATGTTCTTCCCTTTCTTAAAAGATAAGTGATCTTTGCATTTCTCATATGCTAAATATGAAAGGATATGGTGATCATTTCTATCCAGAGTAACAGGAGTATTCCATCACAAGATTAAGCAATTTAAAAGGCCTTACGTCACTAGAGGCAAGCATCTGGCAATTCAAGGATAACAAGCAGCAGATTTCTACATTGCTTTGTGGAGGCAAATGGTTACTTTATCTCTGCCAAGAGTCAGTTTCTAGTAAAGTGGTGTAAACAGAAACATTTTGGGGGATTGTCAAAGGAAAAAAATGTGAGCTTTTTTTCTCGTTTAGTTACTATAAATTCAAGCAAATTGTTTGATTTAGTTTAGCACAGTGATCAGCTGGAGACCTTACCCACAGTTCCCTTCACTGCCATTTCATCAACATCCAATTTAATATTTGTCCTGCGCACATGCGGAGAGAGCCAACCTGAATCTAATTTATCTAAGTTGTTCTCTTTCCTGCTGCATATCAGTGCAGTAATTGGTACCCATTTTAAAGAGATTGTCAAGGTCTTTTTTCAGTGAAAGAGACTCATGCCTAAATTCTCTTATCTTGTCCCTGACCACTCCTGTGGACAGAGGAGAATTTTTTTTTTTTGCCTTTTCTTTTCTTTTTGTTGAACCTCAGGCATCATAAATAACGCAAATTGACCAACAAAGTCCCTAACAATATATACTCAGGAGTTACATGCATGAGACTTGCTTTGATTGCTGAGTACATTTTGAAAGATTGCACATACTAAATCTGCAACATGTCCTTGAGAATTAAAATGAGTAAAACTATGCCCTGATTGCTTAAGCAGCATCAAAGCACAGTTGAGTTCTCCAAAGATCAATGCAAGAATGGAATTATGTAACAGTGTTATTTTAACTATCCCAGAGTCTGGGATCAGAAAACATCCCTCAAAATACAGTAATTGTCTATACAAAAAGCCTCTGTTTAAGTAGGTATATATCAAAATTGATTCATGATCAATTTAACAGGGAGACTAACCAATCACATTGTTTCCTTTTAAAAAAATAATGGTTCTGTTAGTAGAATGACTTCTTAAAAAAGCTGTAATGAATATGCTTATACCAGAACAATAAAGACTTGTTGGATATTACTTTTATGCAGTGTTATTTTTCTTAGCACTTCCTTTATTTTATCAGCATGTCTTAACCAGTCCAAACTGTCTGAAATAAAAAATAAATTTTGAAAACCATGCGACAATGACAGATATCAGTAAAAGAAAGAAATGTGTAAATAATAGGTTTTAATATAACACCCGACACTCAAAATTTTAGAGAACAGTCCAAAGGCTATAAAGAAATTCAAGCATAAAGAAATTAACTTTTAGTTGACAAGAAAGCATTCAGTTCTAAATCATTTCATAGTCCAAATTATTTCATAGTCTAAATGTAAAATACAATTCTTTAGTTTTCCATTATCAGAAAGAGATATCACCTAACAACACTGTGGAAAAAAAGTCACAATGTTTTTAAAACTGTCTGTGTCATGGTGAATTTTTATTTTCATCCTGCCTTTTAAACCTTCCCTATAGAAACCTTTCCTGCAGTGTCAGTTTTTACTGTTGTGGTGCCAGTTTTTTCTGCCTTTTCATTACCGCACTTAATAAAGATTACGTCCACCTCTAAGAGGCAGATTATGGGTAGTCATAGCAAGTTAGCAGGCATAAGAAATTAAGAGAAAGCTTCATTACAATTTGACTTGCTGTGGACTGATCTTTCTCAAGTGGGTTGTTGCTTCTGATTTTGTTTTGAGTTTTTTGGTTTTGGGTTTTTTTCTGATAATAGAAAGAAAATAATATGTACTTTTAAAATAGACAGGAATAACTTGAGCAGGTTTGACACTGACAAGATTGAAACCGCAAGAAATTAATTCTCAGGTGGAAAATTGCTCTTTCTTAGATAAACAGAAATTTTCAAAGCTACTGTCCAAAATCTCTTGGCTTTTTCCTAAAATTCTTTGCATAGTATGTAACTGAGTTAACATTAGGACTGCTTCCTTGTATACTATAGGTTTGGTTCCAGAATCGAAGAGCAAAATGGAGGAAAAGAGAACGCTATGGTCAGATCCAGCAAGCTAAGAGTCATTTTGCTGCCACATATGATATATCTGTTCTTCCAAGGACTGACAGCTACCCTCAGGTATGGCAAATACCAAGTAGTACTTTGGTTCTACATTTGGCAACTGTCTTAATAACTCTGGTCTTGTATGCTTTGCTAAGATGAGGCATAAACTATGCGATCTCTAGACAACTTCTTTCTGATACAGCAAACATGCACCATTTCTTTATGGACCTTGACAGACCATTAAATAGAACAAGTCTTCTACTAGCATGAAAGCATATTATAGCCATGTACAATCAGAATTGAATATATATGGCTGGGAGAGGGAGGCAGAGAGACAAGACTGCTCTTTCAGACAGATGTAGTTTGTTTAATTTGTTTTATTCTTTTTCAGTTCCCTGTTAGCATATAGTAAGGTATACTGTGTAATAAGACTATAATCTTCTGTGTCTGGTCTCCAGTCCTATGGTTTACTGCCTTGCCTCGCTCTCTGCTATTGTTTTTCTGCTTGCTTGTTTTAGCACATTGAATACTTTTATTCTGAAGCCATTGTTTTTCATGTAAAAGCTTCCCACTGCTTTTACCACATAATTAATAAAAAAAAAAAGCACCATACAAAGCAAAATATCTTCCATGGGTCCCTTCCACTGCTGATTTTTTGTTGCTCTTCTACTTCATTAAGTAGTAGAATCTTTGCCAGCCTTAGGAATATGCTTATATTCTATGAGGATTTGCTTTGGTCATGCTCTGCATTCCCCCAGGCTGGGGGAAGAGTGGCTGGAAAGTGGCCCAGTGGAAAAGGACATGGGGGTGCCGGTTGACAGCCACCTGAACATGAGCCAGCAGTGTGCCCAGGTGGCCAAGGCGGCCAATAGCATATTGACTTGTATCAAAAATAGTGTAGCCACCAGGACTAGGGAAGTGATTGCCCCCTCTACTCAGCGCTGGTGAGGTCACACCTTGAGTGCTGTGCCAACTTCTGGGCCTCACACTACAAGAAAGACATTGAGGTGCTGGATCTTGCCCAGAGAAGAGCAACAGAGTTGGTGAAGGGTCTGGAGGGTGTCATATGAGGAGTAGCTGAGTGAGCTGGGGTTTTTTGGTCCAGAGAAAAGGAGGCTCAGGGGTGACCTTATCACTCTCTACAAGTATATGGAAGGAGGCTGTAGCCAGGTGGGGGTTGGCCTCTTCCTCCAGGCAAGAAGTGACAGAAGAAGGGGACATAGCCTCTAGCTGTGCCAGGGGAGGTTCAGGTTGGACATCAGGAAGAATTTTTTCCCTGAAAGGGTGCTTAAGCGTTAGAGTGGTGGAGTCACCATCCCTGGAAATGTTCAAGAAACGACTGGATGTGGCACTTAATGCTATGGTTTAGTTGGTATGGTGGTGTTTGGTCAAATGTTGAACCTGGTGATCTTGGAGGTCTTTTCCAACCTTAATGATTCTATGATTCTATGAATGTAATTAGCTTTGAACCAGAGGTTTTTGGCCCATGTGTCATCTACCCATCTTAATGTGCTTTACCTCTGAAGAGGATGCACATTACTAAGTTTGGTGCCTGGGCCAGAGTTGCTTTGTGCTCCATCAGCTCAGAACACGGACGTAACCAGTTCAACCTGTTTTTATTTTATAGTGTAATAGTGCATTAACCCAAATTACATCAGCAACCACTGCACTACACATTCTGTGTTTACTTAGGTGGACACAATACTTATTTGAGACTTACCTAGGTAAAGGTGTGCAAAAAGATCTTAGGTACGCCTAGGTAGATTTACAAAGAGACAGATGCACGGTCACTCACAGATCTCACTCAAGGTGTTTAGCTGTCTTTTGAAGACAGCTTTCTGATTTATCTGTAACATCACAACAAATCATACAAGGAATCATGCATAAGCTTTGGGATTTCTAGACTAAATTTTGTGTCTGCAAGCTCTTCTTGTAATTTTAGTAGGATGTCATCTACAAATTTTCCCAGTTGACAGAAGTTTCATTAGCAAAAGATAATGGAATAGTGCATGTCATTGGTAAAAACTTAAAATTATTGTTTTAAAAGTAATGTTTTTCAAAAATCCCAAAAATTATTTGATAATATGTGTGTAAGCCATAAAATTCTAAAACCAATAAAATATCTATTCTGTACTTTCAGATTGTTAAAAAGATAAGTGAGTTCACTGCATTTCTATTTAGAGTTTTGTTAAAAAAATATCTCCTAGACTGATGACATACCAGAGTTTCAGCCTGGAAAGCTTTCTATTATTAATTTATAAATTCTTAAAAATAGGAATTGAAATGCAAATGTTGGTCCCATAATCTTAAATCAAGCATCTCTAAAATGTATACACATATAAAATGTATACTCATTCATAAACACAAATATGTTGTGC
The DNA here is from genome assembly GCF_001715985.3 of Manacus vitellinus. Lineage (NCBI taxonomy): Eukaryota > Metazoa > Chordata > Aves > Passeriformes > Pipridae > Manacus > Manacus vitellinus. The sequence goes on along the minus strand of NW_021940682.1, from coordinate 25,679,962 downwards.
TCACCTATAAACACAGACTAACACACTGCAGGTAAACAGAGGCACAAACATGTACCTGAGTCTAGTCACCTGCTTAAGAAATTTGTATTGTACTGTAGTGTGCTTCAAGGAGCTAAATGAAGGTCTGAGTCCTCTTTACATTGGCTATTTCAGCTGAGTGCTTGCATGTATAGTTTGGCTACATGATAAAAACATAGTACCTTACTCTTCAGCGAAGAAGGTGGATGCTTTGCTGTATACTGGAATATGAATAAGTATCCAGGTAATTATCACAGAATTTTTATTCAATAAAAATTCATGTTCTTGCTAACCTGGTGGTAATTCTTTATAGTTGTCACATTCTTAAATCCTCATCTTCAGAAAAACTGCGTCTCTGTAATATACATGTTATTTCCAGTGAGAATGCTTGAGAAAATAAAAATCTGTTTTAAAAACACAATGACCACTAGCAGCACTAAATTCAAATGTTTTGAACTAGATGTCCATTTTTGAATGACTTACTTATGGAAAATAAATATACAGTACATGACTTGCTATAAATTCATTCATCTGTCCCACAGTTCAGGCAGAAAGAGGTATTTAAAATTATCTGCATGTTTGATTTTAGTGTCATAGATTGATTTCCCAGACAATTCCATTATTTCATTGTAGTTAATGCAAGAAAAAAAATCAAATATCTTTTTTTTATCTTTTTTTTTTTCTTTACTGTTATTCCCCCCACCAGCCGTGTACAAGCACTCCTATTGCAACAATGAAATAAACAAATATCAGACAAGCTTTACCATACTTTTGAATAAATAGTTTTAATTTGGGACTGTGGAACACAGATCACTAGATCTTATTTATGAAACCTTTATTAAAACAGGGAAAAACAGATTCCCTGTGGCTGGAAAAAAGTATAGGATGAATATTGAAAAAGGACGAAACCATGATGAGATGTTTACAGCTGTGTGGCAGAAGGAATGGGAACAAATGTGAATTTCTGGTGTGCATTATAAAGATTTGCAGCCTGAAGATTTTCTTCTCTGAATCGCACTGTGGATATGTTGACAAAACACATCCCGCTTGCATTCCAGCAGAAGCATCAGTCTCTTGCAGTCAACAGAGGGTGTCATGGAGACTTCTGCTTAGTCTTTTCACCAATTATCTTCATCAAATACAAATTAAGAACATGATGCTGCTATGCATTGTGTGACTATATAAGCCTGAAAAGTTTGTCCTGTGGGAAAATGATTCTTTCAACTTATTTCAGATAGAAGTTTGGCTCTGAAACAGAGGAAGGTTGAAGTTGGAAGGGACGTCTGGAGGTGGTTTGGTCCAACACCTGTTTCTATAATCCAGTCTAATTTTGCTATTAAATTGCACATCTTTATCTTCAAAATAATAATAATTTGGGTTTTTTTTTTTTTGGAGATCATATTTGTTTGCATTGCTCTTTCAGTCTAACCTTCATTATTTTTACAGTATATTGACTTTAGTTGTTGCTTATTGTGTAAAATATTTGTTCATCTCTCTGCCAAGAATTTCAATATCTCCTGAACTGCTCAAATTCTGCATGCATACATCTTCCATTAATTATAATGGATTACAAAGAAGGGCAGTTAGTACAATATTGTAGCACAATCATCTGTTATTCACATGTTTTTTTCAAGGCTTTAATAACATTATGCTGAAAACCAGATTTTTCTAGGAAAATGTTACACACAGTGCTTTTCATTCATTTTAGTAAAAGGTTTCAGTTTCACTAGTTTCAATACTTGAACTTCAAGCTTCTCTTGCAGATGCAGCACACTGTGGTCTGTCATCTTAAGTGCACTCAGAAAATAATTTACTGATTAAAACAAATATCCCAGACAGTCTGAGCCTTATTAATTAGTAATATTCTACTCATAGTATGAAAGTTAAGAGGGAGCATCTTACCATCAGTGGAGAATGAAGGTTCACTTTATGGGGAAGTGAAATCTTACTTCAACTCACCTCAGTAAATGTTTGTAAACAAGCAATACTTAATTCAGTCACCTAAATACAGTGTCTAGTGTTATTAAAGATGTCTCAGGATATACAAAACATTGTTAGAGTGCTGATGAGCAGGATTTGCAAGAAGGATGCACAGTAGGCAGCTGTGGTCAGATAAATATTAGACATTTGTATTTAGGAAACTTAACAGAAGGGACTTTTAGGCTAGAGATTTTTTTTTTTTATAGTTGGCAAAAATCTGAACAATTTTTTTTTTCTTTCTAAAGTATAAGGTATAAAATAGACAAGATGATCTTTAAAAATGTATTTTTAGTTCTGATGTCTTGTTCAGCTGCAGTCATCTGTAGTTATATGGATCTATATATGATGTATTGGGAGAGGAACAATAAAAAGCTTCTTTAGCCTTATAATTCTCTTACCTTATTGGTCTTTATTTCACTGCTTTTGCCATCCTGTTAGTGGGAAGGCTACTGTTACAAAGGGTACTTGATCTCCTCAGATTTGATGCTTAAGCATGAGAAGTAGCAAGGCACCAAAAAAGCTGAGACAAAATTTCATTTTACCCCCTCCTTACTCACACTGAAGAGTGAAATTTGATCAAAAGCCTACACTATTATAAGACAGATTTCCAATTTTCCCCGTATAAGTTAAATTTATAAAGATGTTATCTTTATAATTAAGTGCACCAGTATGTAAATAAACATTAAATTGTATAACTGAAAAGCAGATGTAAGGGGCAACATTTTCCCCCCACATAGGTTCTTTCCTTACTTTGCATTTTTTCTCCTTCTTGCTTGTTCTTTCAATCATGTTCATTTGTTGAGGTTTTTCTTCTAAGTTCTTTTAAAAGAATTCATTTTGCCACACCATTCTACTTTCCCTCTCAGTATCACATGTTAAATGTTTGGGGTTTTTTATTTCCTTGAAAATGCAGGCAAGAGTTAGATAGAATTTAAATTTTTGTTTTGGCTAGAAAAACCAAGTCTAGTGCAGGTGGAAGTCCTAAGAAGACAAAAGTAATTCAAAAGTATGGGAACTGGGATGATATAGAAGATGTAGAAAAAAGGGAGAATGTTGAAATCCAGAAATTCAGCATTCTGAAGAGGCTGAAGTTTGCATTCCATCCACCAGACTGATAAACCAAATTATATGTTGAACTGCATGACATCACATGATTTGTTGGCACTCAAAGAGTGTAGAAGTGATTTCAGTACACGTGTTAAGTACTAAATCCTTGGATCATCACTGCAGTTTGCCCTAGCCTTAGTACCTATGGGTAATCCTCATTAGCAATGATTGGTTACATGCTCCAATTAAATGTTCATATGGAATATATTAGACATCACACGTTATAGGACTTAAAATTTCTTTTAACTATAGCAGACATATAAATGACAGTTAATCACAATAGCTCAACAAGGTCATAGCTATGGGTACACTGATGAGGTAGGAGTAGATGTGGTAGACATATCTGAACTAACTTCAAAGAAGTTTTATCATACACTCGTGCTGTCTAGCTGTGACAGCATAAAGCTCAGGCTGAGCCACCACCTGGATGGTGCATGGCTTGCTGCATGTGTGCTGGCTTGCCTTGCTGTGGCTGATCTTCCAACAAGAGCAACACTTCTAATCTTTTTGGGTAGTGTCTGCTCCACACACAAAGTAGCTTGTGCACTGCACTCTTTCTTGGTTCTAAACCACCACTGTATGTGGTCCTCCTCATAGTGTCAACATTCAACTTTTTGCTCTATGGGTTTTCTTGTGAAACATGTATTTCTTTAAATGTGTGAGTGGTTTTACTTGGGCTTAATTATAGGGCGTATTCATTTTTTTCTGAGATAGTTTTTTTTAATAGTATTTTTCAAACTATGAAGTTTTGTCTTTATCATAAATGTGAAATATAATTAATTCTTATGATAACTGGCCCTGAGATTGCAGTAGGAAGAATTTACAGCAGTTTACAAAGCATTCCGTACAAGAATGAAAGTTTGATGACTTTTCAAATCCTACACTATTTTTCAGCTTAACAAGCTGGTTTAAGCACGGAATCAAATGACCAGATTTTTATTTTGTTCACCAAATGTAAATGTATGGGCTGAATGGGTCTACCAGATATTTTAGAGCTGTATTATAAAGTCTCTCACTACCATGGACCAAGTAGCATTTTATGCACATATCTGAGAACAGTGTGCTGCAGCTCTCTCTTATGACCCAACACAGTACAGCTGATCTTCACGTGTTCAGTAGGTCCAAGAGCTCCTACAAAATTAAATCAAGAAATATTCTGTCTAGATGTAAATAAAAAAAAGTACAATGAGAGTGGTAAAGCTTTGGAACAAATTGCCCATAGAAATTAATGAAAAACTGTATCTGGAGCTACTCAAAACATGGCCGGATAGGGCTTGGGTAACCTTATCTAAATTCAAGGTTAGCTGTGAGCAAGGGTTTGGAATAATAATCCCAGAGGTTCTTTTCAGTTTAAATTCTTCTGAGAATATATAAACTTGGGAAGTACAAGCAAATCTCTACCCATATTTTGGATGTTCTTAAGAGGACCTCAGAAAAAAAAAGTGGAAGTGACACCAGATTAATTGTGCTGATGGACTAGGAACAACTAATAGCTGAATGAATTGTGAACTAGCAGTTTTGAGCAGTTTGAGAGCTATTGCATTTAATTTGCCTAAAGTGCCTCCTTGTGCTACCACAGGTTTGATGTTTTCTGGCAGTGAAAGTATTGTTGTTTCATACAAGAAGAGAACTGACAAAAATTTAGCAAATCAGTCTGATATTCAAGTTTTATGTAATTACGTAAATTCTTAACTGTTAAGTTAGTGCTGCTCTTGTTTTCCTTGCAGTGTCCAGGAACACCATGAAAACAGAGAAAATGTGTAGTTTCTAATTACTTATTAGAGAAATTATAGTAACATAATTATAGTAACATAATTAACATACATAACATTTATTATGTAATATAATAATAACAATTATAATTTATTAATAACTAGAGACCTTAAAAGAAATAAGAATTTTGTTTCCCATGTGAAGACTAAAATATATGTCTACTCAACTAGAAGTAGTGTGCTCATATGTGTGTATGCTGGAAACAGACTCCAGTCTGGATAGGCAGGTGACTCAAATAACGAGTGAAGAGATTTGTTGATGGGAGAACCTGACAGTAAAACTCAGAAAATTTTGAGACTTGAGTTTATGTGATTTCTCCAGGTGCTGTGTAAAAAGGCTGAAGCTCAAGGAGCTTGAAAGTTTAACAGAAAAAGGCAATGACACTAAGTGGGATGACCAATTACCTCAGCTTATTTTCCTCTGAAGTGTCAAGCAGAAGGTCATGTGCTTAGGAAATGATATCATAGCTGTGTTAACAACCATAACTCTCCCTTATGTTCTTGTCAGAGCTATGAAATCCTATTTCTTTTTCTATCAGGAAGGGTGTGTGTGCACGTGTATGTGTGTATAAGACATACAGTAGGTAAATATATCGAAGGGCTCTGGTAATTTCATGGTAACCACAAGACCAAAGCTCAAGTTGTTTGTGATGTTAAAAGAAACCAGAGATGTGCTGTATGTATAGCCTCATTCACAGTCTCTGAATTGCCTTTTATATAGTTCATGGATCACACAAGATTTTAAGAGGAAAAATATTTTCTTTAAATTTATGTACATAATGTCCCTTTTCCTTCTAACATACCAGAAGAAGATTTCGTAATTTTAACTTATTGTGAAACACTACTGTATTTATTTTTAATACAGGAATACCTTCTGCACCTAAATTTCACTACAAGATATTTATGTTGTAATTCCTTGTTAAGAAATGAAAATCTAACATAAAAAGTGAAGTCACTCTACCAACTAAAATGAATAGAAAATTTATATGACTGAAACATTCTTTTGGAAAATATAATTGCCTCATGTAAAACTTTTCTAGCATCCTATGGTATTCCTGAAGTTAAGTTTACTAACTTGGATTCCTACCTCTAAGGAAGAAACCTAGGACAATCCTTTGAAAGTTTTAGGAATTAATAGTTTGTTCACATATTTCCTTAACAAGACATTGGCATATTTTAGGATTTGCAGCTGAATTCTGTTCTCATTTACACCTGTACAATCTCACTGAAGCTAGATTGAAAGAGATTTGTCTAGGAAAAAATATCAAGAAAATTAATGGTACTATATTTAGTTTACTGTAAACCAAACTGCTAAATATGGAAGGAAAGAGTGTTTTTGTGATTCCTCCAGACCACATAGGTTATTGACCACTTTCAAACTGAGTCTCTAAATCTTTTGAAGTCTTCCCATCATGACTGTATTAAAGGCAAATTTGTGCATGTCCCTATTTAAACAGATTTTTTGGGAAAATTTTTCCCATAATTATATCTGTGCAGTCTGGATGACTGCAGCATTCAGCACAACATTTCTTAGAAAGAAATTTCAGATAAATGAGACTTTGTCACATATGAGTTAACTTTGGAGATTATAAACTCCTTCAAAAATAGATCCTGTATTAGACACTGCATAGATTAACTAGTCCCTCCCTGGGTAAATTTGTCTGATTATAAGTCAAAACTGTCTCAGGTAATTTAATTAAGGAGTAATAAGGCAGCTGATGATCATGCCAAGGTACAGAGGGTTTCCCATGGGCTGATGTTTCAGAGTCTTCTGAAAACTGATTAAGGGTAGAGGTTACTGGAAAGTTCTGAAACTCTCATTAGATTCTCTTTCCTCATGTAGATTTTAGGAGGCTGACAAGAAAGAGGAAAAATCCTCTATATCCCTCCCCAGACACTTTTCTCACTCCTTTACTTCTCAGCAGACCACCTAAAATATACAGGAGTAGATGCCTGAGATGTACCTAACTAGCTATGTGTATGTGTGTGAGTGAAAAAGCAAGCTCCATTCACAAGTGTGTGTGGAATTGTGTGTATGACTGCAGAAATGAATGTCTGTGTAAACAAGGGGTTGAGCAGTCCAGGAGTTTGGTGAGATGTGTTGCTACCATGACTTTTCCTAAGGCTTCTGCAAGAAACAAAAATGGTACATTTACTGGTTCTTTTTTTGCTGTTGGAATTTCTAAGGAGCCCAAATTAGTTTGTCAGCTCCTGGTGATCTCGCTAATATAACTATTTAAAACTAACTTTTAAAATAAGACTGTTTCATCCTTGCTATCTGCAATAGATCTCAGCTAGATGAGTTCAGTGAACCATAATTTATTACTTTAGTTTGTTGGTGGTTTGGTGAGTATGTGCTGTTGCAAAGTGATAGGACAAGGGGAAAAAAATCCAACTCATCAGCATTAGAAACATGTTTTCATTCTCTGTGTGTGTGTATGTGTGTGTCTGTCATAATTCATTACTTCCCCTGACCTCTACTTTGGCAGAAAAAAATCAGTCAGCTAGAGAGATAACCTTCATATCTTAAAGTCAAAATTCCTTTGTCTATGAATTTGGAACATGAATGTAAAATTAAGTTTGAAGTGGGAATTCACTGTACAGTGCTAGCCGAAGATTAACTGCAATTACTTCAACACATAGCAGAGAACAACGACATGTGGGCTCAATCACAGTGCATCAGAGCAATGATATACTGAACAGACAACAGATTTTTAGGACAAAGACAAATTTAGCAAAGTAAAACAAATAAAAGGATATAGTTACTGGCTGACAAGTTCTGTGCCGAGAATGAGGGCTAAAAACGTCTTGCATGATGTTATTTGTACATTAAAAAAAAAAAATCAGTGTTCAGGAAAGAGATATAAGTTAAAGTGGAGAAGACATACAAAACTGTATATTGTATAATGGTGTGCGCAAGTGAGAAATGACTGAGGGAGTTTGACTTTGTGAGAAATTATATCATATCCATGTAATACTCATAAAGAGATAGAGAGTAGAGAGTGTTAAAGAACAGAAGGCCAGCTGCTGAGTATGAAGTTTTCTTAAATCAAAGTGAATAAGGCAGGAATAAAAAATTGCACAGTCTGAGATAATGACAAGAACTGACTTATACTAGGTCTTTAAAATCTTCCTATCTCTTTATCTAGTAACAAATAAGTGAAAAACACCTATCCATAAATAGCATCTATACATAGACGATTGAAGGCCTGAGACTGAGAATGAAGCTTTAAGTGACTGCCAAGTATAGAAAGGATTATACATCAAAGCTTGACTACATGGTTAATCCAAGCATTGCTGGTAACCACAAAGTTTGTGTCCTAGTCTGTCATGCAACATTTTCCAGGGATGCACAGTGAAGCCTGTTAAGGCTGAGAGCTGAAAAAGAAATGGCCTCAAAGTATCATTTTGCCTAAAAACCTAATGAAAAGAAATCTTATCTCAAAACTTTTGAATAACTCTTGAATGTAGAAAAGAAGCAAAACTCTTGAATGTATTATCAATCATTCCTGTGTTTTATGGTTTAATTTGTTTTAAAGTAATTATGCAAGGCTTCTCAATATTAAATTTTGCAAATACTTGTTGGGCTTTGTGGCTTGAGAAATCCAAAATGGTTTGTTTTGTTCACCCTTTTCTACTCTTTCCTACCATTACAGTAAGAATTCTAATGAGGAGAAGTTTTTATGGTGAAAACAGCTATGATCTTTTACACTCTTTTGACACCTTTTCTCTGAAGTCAATTGTGTGCTTCCACTAAGTTTATTGACTGGATGGGCTGATGGCATCCTGAGGTTCAACGGTAAACATCACATATGGAGCCACGGAGCAAATGGATGACAGAGCAAGGAGTATGACTCATCAGCCCTTGCTCTTAAGTGAAGAATTTAGTATTTTGACTCGTGATCACTTCATGCTATTTTCTAACATGATTGCAGAGAATTGGTTAAGTACTTGTTTCTTGTTTTAGAGGACAACTAATAATGAATATGTGAAGTAAAGGAAATCAAACATTACAGAAAACAAAAGATGAACTACTTAAATTTAATTGTATTAATTTTATATGTTCCAGATTCAGAACAATCTGTGGGCAGGGAATGCGGCTAGCGGTTCTGTGGTTACTTCCTGCATGCTGCCACGAGATACGTCCTCCTGTATGACACCTTATTCCCATTCACCCCGGACAGATTCTGGCTACACAGGCTTTTCAAACCACCAGAATCAGTTCAGCCACGTGCCCCTCAATAATTTTTTCACTGACTCATTACTTTCTGGGGCAACCAATGGACATGCTTTTGAAACCAAGCCAGAGTTTGAAAGGAGGTCCTCCAGCATTGCAGTTCTACGGATGAAAGCCAAAGAGCATGCAGCCAATATTTCCTGGGCCATGTAATATAGCAGTACCCTTTCTCAATTTCTTTTTTTAATAGCAAACTAGAACCATTTTTATTTCCCATATTTAAAGGGAAAAAAATAAGCTGCTGTGTGTGGAATGCTAGAAATCACAATATACACGATGTCTGCTTAAACAAATGCAATATAATATTTAACAATAAAACAAGAATAAACCAAATAGATTTACCATACATCAAGCTCAACAAGCCCCCTTTGTTTTGGTTTTTATATGTAGGTATGTTTTGTTGTACCAGTTGATGAAATATGATTATAGAACCTGCAAAAAAGAATAAAACTACTAAGCAAATATGTCTACTCCATGGTTTTTAGCAGTCCTGTATACAAAATTCATGCTTTACAAATGAATACTTCATAAGGGAACAACTCTGTAAAGGATAATAAATTTATTATACTCAAACCATGATGTAAATCTCTAAGCACATCATGCAAAGAAGGAAATATATGACCGTTCATGTTGTAGGTGGAATTTGTAGACTGAGTTTTCTTAGCACTGCGCTGCTGCTCTAAGTCAGCTCTGCTGTTTTGCAAAATGCATGTTGAGCTTTTTGAACTTATATCAATGAACAACTAATGTAATAAGAATAGAAAGTAATCCTTTATCTTATGGACCTGAGTGTATTCCTATTAAAGATAATGAGATTTTTTTTTTTGTGTCAAATATACCAGTAAAAGCAGGATCACAGAGGTTAGTAGAGTTTTGAAAGACATGCATAGATTATCTAAGCCAACTAGTGTTTAAATTAAATTTTTAAGGTTACAGATAGGGTCACGAAACTTTGGTTACTAAAAGAGAGCATGAAATAGTATTGCTACACTTTCAACAGAATCCAGATTTGGGGAAAAAAACCACAACAGTGAAGTCTTACTTCCGGTGCAGTCCGTCTTACTGGGTTTTGCTAATGATAGTCGAACTGAAATGAAAGAACTCTAACAAGGCTTGCCAGTCTCAGTTTGTAACGGCTCTTAAGACATTATAAAAGAACATTTCATTTAGTTTTAGTAACCATTTGTGGATACTTTGTTTATATGTTTTCCAGAGTATAAAACTGATTTGCTCCCTTAAAATATACAGGAAAAAATTTTTCTACTGCAGTGGAAGAAGGATTTGGCTCTCAGGTCCCAGGCTATCACAAAGGAATTAAAATGTCAGTAGACTTTCTGACATTTCTGGTGGAAAAAAAATAGAGGAGAAGAAAAATACTTTACATCTGGAGAATTGCTATCTGCTTTGATTTACTTCTCCTCCCTTTCCCCTTGTCACATTCCAAGCTCTTTCAGATGAGTGAAATGTCAGCCTCTTTGAAAGCAACAGTCAGCCTCTCAGGTTCATAAAGGCAAGCAAATTAATTGAAATAAAGAAGGACTTGCATGGCTGTGATTAGAACAGGATACAACTCTCTAGGCACCCTCTGTTCCTTCTTGCTTTTCTCTCTGACCATTAGTTAGGAACAGAGGGTGGATGGAGGAAGAAGGGAAGATCCAGGAAGCACATTTCCTCACAGAAACTGCAGAACTACCCGTACTCACAAACAAAAAAGGAACCCCCAAATATTCTCTGCTACCACTTAGGGGGGCTAAACTTGAAACAAAAATTGGAGATGGATCTATTTGGCAGCCTATCAGAGGAATAAACAAACTTAACTCTGAAACCACGAGTTGAATTATTTTTTTTTACAGCAGATTCTTACACAGTTGAAAGGAAGGTTGTCCTATTTGCTACTAATAATAAACTCAAAGTTTAACATATACATATACTCCAATTTGGCGTTTCTTGATTTGTTTCTCCTTTTAAAAATTAGCTTCGATTTTGGCCAGAGGAACTGAAAAAGAGTTTTCTGGC
>NW_021940682.1:24202780-24467651 GCF_001715985.3 Manacus vitellinus | reverse complement strand
TTCCAGCACTGCCCGGTGCTTCAGCGCAGCAGCCGCTGGAGCGGCGCGCAGAGCCGGGAGGCAGCCCCGGCTTTGCCATTCCGACGCTGCCTTCCCATAATCGGTGAATGCAGTTAGGTACTGGGATGAGCATTTCAGCTGGAGCTTAGAAGCTCCTTTTACTTGTTCCAACCACAGAAAAAATTGTTGAGCAGTGCCTCCTAACGCTTCTGTTAAAGGTGATCTTGCAGATTTTTTCACATGCTATTACAGTTTGCATCCTGTGTAAATAATGAATTAGTGTTGGGTGTGGAAAAGCGACACACAACTTTTACATGCACAACTTTTACTATGTCGGGTCTTTTGGCAAATCCATCACAGCAGTAGCCACAGAATTTGAGTCCTCTTTAGAGAAAACGGTTCCGAGGTTAACATGGATTAAATCTTAAGCGTACAGTGAATGAAAAGTAGAGCAGTTTATGGAACTAGTATTTCCTGAGACAGTGATGCTTGCTGAAAATTTAAAAGAACATTAACAAAAAGAATGGTCTGCCCAAGTCAATGGTCATTTCCTAAGGGAGATTAGGTATGCTCGGAGTACACAGTAAGAGATTTCATTAGAAAAGTTTGTCTAATTTTCACCTAGAATTAATGATAAATTTTTAAAAGGCTATATTTCTGCCAAAGTAAAGGTGAGCTGTTCAGGTACAGAAAGATTTTAAACCCATCCCCAACTCTGCTATATATTTGGGTTTCATAGTAGAGCAGATAAACAACTAATCTCTTTTTTGCTTTTTCATCCAATCTGGAAAAATAGGTCAATAATTTTCTTTAGAGCATGACAGTACTGATTAAATAATTCTTTTTTTTTTCATTTCTTGAGTATTACTGTGATGAATCGCCTTGGAGTTCTGGTGTTACTCTCTGAGCTTTGTCAGACTGTTTTATACATATATAGTAATAGTATCTTTTTCTAAAGCAATACACAAGCAGTGAAAGGGAGGAAGCCTGTAACAACCAAAAACATCAAGGACTTCACTCACGGAAAGGACAGTTTGTATATCACCTAGTAGTGGTCAATCAAAGCAGCTTCCATAGTCTACACATTTAGCAAATAGGGCCAGGAAATTCAAATGTTATGGCATAATTCCTCCTTAGAACAGATGACCAGTTTAATTTCCTGGGGAGAAGCCCTGGAATGTGTGAAAGAGCAGTCTGTCATAGCAGATACCTACCTTATGGAAAACAGTTCTGGTCTTTCTCTGCCTTGAGAGAATGGGCCTAATTAAGTTTCTTTACTACCCTGACATCATGCACCTTTTCTCTCTATCCTGATCCAACTTCTTGAACCTGCCCTTACGTTTTACCAAGCCCAGCTATAGTGGAGTAACGCCCTTTTCATTTGTTCTTTGTGCTGGCAATTTGCAAATGTATTACTGCTGACATTGTCCTCAGTTTCGTTTGGGAAGTCTTTTCTATGAAGTTCAGAATTTAATAGTTTAAACTCATTAATAACTTATACCCACAACCCATAAGAAAGCACGATTTTATTAGTCTTGCCCATTTCCAACATAGTACCAACTTTTGACTTACCAGGTGAGAACTGATTAGCCATAGACCATTAGTGCATTGAGCGGTAGGTTTCCAAAGCACAATTGCAAACTTCATTCAGTCTTTTATGGCCTAACTCATTTGTCTAAATGCTTGAGAGTGAGTACAGGCCCCTGTCATAGTTTTCTGAAAACCTGTTCCTTCACAGAAAACAGCCTTGGTCATTCCAGCTCTTCATAGGATTTAGTTTCACCCATTCAGCAGTATTGTCCTCACCAGGAATACTCTTCAGCATACATGGAAATAACGGCAACTGAAAATTAAGCCTATCCAGTCTAACATGAATGGAAGACCCTCACCATCTTCTCCAGCTAAGAAATGGCTGTTAAATGCTGTTTATTCTGAAATTTTATGGAATATCTGCAGTGCTTTCTATAGCTCTAGCTCTGAAAAGAATGACCCCACTCAGTCTGTTGATAGCTTGGCTGCTGGCTGGAAGAGCTGGAATTTGGGAATATGCAGAATCACATCCAGCCTCAGCCACTGAAATTGCTGGTTTAAAAAGTGTTCTGTGTCAGCTTGGAAAACTGAAAAATTTCTTCTATGAAACTATTTAAACTGTGAAGGTAAACACCAGTGTGCGTGTACTAGAAAGATAGCACACTAATCCAATCTAATTGGTTACAGATTCTGAGCATGTGGAGGCTTTGCTGTCACAGAGGCCCAGTCTGTAGCATTGGCTCAGTTAATTCCCCCATCCCTGGTCTCTTTTAAGGACATGGAGTACTAAGTACCAGCTTTCTTAACCTACATGAGGCACATAGAAATAAAAAATAAGCATTAAAATTGAGTTATGTAGAGTCAAGAAACTCAAAAGTTGCCCTCAAACTTCTTTAGGTTTTATTTACAAAAGTACTTAATTATAGAGGAATAACTTCTCCATGGAAAAGAAAAATCTTGCAAATTTGCAAGATCTACAGAAAATTATATGAGTTAATTTGACATTGAGGAAGTACATAGGGATAACTATCTCCTTAAGAGATCTTCTCTATCTTTGATACCATAAAATGTTCTAGTGTTATTCTGTGATTGAGAACTCCTTTATTCTAATCTCAGAGCACAACCGTAACTGAGTGTTAATACTTTAATATTGAATCAAAAAACATATTTTGAATTTCTAATTGAGCCTTCTTATGCTTAATGGTTACCAAAGTGACTGTTGGTTTCTTTTGAGCATCATACATCCCTTATGCTTTATACAAACAACAGAACTTCTGCAGTTATTCAATATCACTAATCAGTAAGTGATACACCACTGTGTGTGAAGCCACTTTTATTTATTTGACTGCCATAAGAGCACAGGATTCAGGTGCATTTTTTCACTCACATGACCTGGCTTTAAAGCTTGATTTGCGAAAGGAGTTTCTACATAACTGATTCTTCATAATATATTAGTACAGACTGGCATTTTAGGGATAATGATGTTATTATATGATAAAATCACTAGTTGGCAAGTTCATTTGGCAGACTAATTGGCAGACCAGCTCTAAGGACCTAAAGAGCACAGTTTTCTCTCTCAAACACTGTTAGGGCCACAGAAGGACTTTGCCATGAGATAGGCACAGAATGGAGCAACAGAATCATGCTAATTCCAAGCCTGACAGAGACAAGATCTGGTTAGTACATCCTGGTAAACACATCCAGACAAAAATTCCCACTGTGGCAAATTGTGTAAAGAAGCAACTGCTCGTGCACATATCACCAGTCAAACAAAGGTCATCCAAAGTTATGGCACAGATGCCACCTGTGACCACCAAAAACCACCGAAGCCCCCCTGGATATGCCTCCACGGATACCTGGAACTTGGACTGTAAGTTAAGCCACCACAGGGGGAACCTGAGATAAGATAAAGGTGGAACTATTGCCTGTGTGTTATCTTGGACCTAGAGGGAGGTTAAAAAGCTTAGGAAGAAAAATGTAGCACAGATAATGGACACAAAGAATGCAGAATTTATGGGCCATGAAGAAAGCCAACTCAGCAACTGTGCTGAAATCAGCTCAGACTGAGTAAAATGTAATTCTAGCAGGAGGAGATCATGATCACCGACTCACGGTCCACCGACCCAAGAAACCTACCGACTCAAGACTGAGCAAGCAAACTAATTAGCATTAGAAGTGAGGGAATCATTTAACCAATAGAAAAAGAACTAAGAAGTGCAGCATAAGAGTGGAACCAGGTGGCTTCAAACTATTAGAAATCTGTTCAAGAGGTGCCAGTGAAGGAGGCTAGAGTTATACAGTTGTGCATAAGATTTATTTGTCCAGAAGGAGCTATGGAGACAAGTAGGTAGAAAAACCTAGAGTGCAGTTTTGGTGTCTCTAGAAGGAAGGTGGGCTTCATTTGAGTACCATCCTGATCTGAAATACTGATGGAGTGAAGGAATGATAGATTTTTACTGAAAGCATAAAAGTTCTTCTGTCTTTAGTGGTTTATTTTGCTGTAAAATGCCAATTTATTTAACCTGCAAAGGATACTCTGTTTTACTAAGAAAACTTTTTGGCAAGGAAGAGAAGCCAAAAACAGCAAGTTGTACTGATGCTGTTAAAACTCAGTCAGAGCCTGTAAAAATATAGCTGCAGATACTAAAAAGTGACCATTACTTGACTTCCATGAAAGCTTATTTCTACTGTTCTTTCCATATACTATAGTTTTAAGCTGGTCTAAAATGAACCTCTGAAGATCTCACTGGCATGGGAGAATTCTCAGATAGAAAAGTAGTACATGGGGAACACAACCTGGGAAAAGCTGATACTGATGGAGTTTTGTGATCCTTAGCAATGCCCCTTTGTCTTATGATGACTCTCCAAATGTTAATGGACTTTAGTAGAAATGTGAGGCTCCTTGAAACTCTCATAATATAGTGCAGCCACTAAGATTCCAAGAAGATTAGAGGACAGCAGCATTTCAAAGATTTTTTTGGTCTTAACTCACAGTTTTTTTTCATGTCTGTGATGATTCAGCTGGGATTACACTCAAAATCACTATGTTTTCTTCTGAGGAATTACATACTGTGATTTTGAAGGATCAGGGAGACCTGCTGGAGTGTGCTGTGATTACTCTGCATGCTTCTGTTTCCTTCTGTGGTGAGGGAGGTTGCAGGGATGAATGGTGCCCATCCTCTGGTCTTGGCATTGTCAGAAAGAGACCTGAGTATACATGGGAATGGACAGATCGGCTGTTTTCCAAGCCTCGAGTTTGTGTACACCATGCTGTGGTAGTTGCTACTGGTTATGTTCAACAGTGTTCAGCACGGCTTAATTTACCAGAGTACAAACCTTTGTTTTGTTTCTGAAATGATGGAATACCCAACCCACAAGGACAATTTACTCTTACTTGCACAGGTTTCTGTGTTTGGCTTGGTTGAAGGATTGGAGAGCAGTGCTCAAGTCTCTCATCAGCAGATGCAGTTATTAGTCCTAACTCTGAAGAATATTCGCTTGCTGAAGTCCACCAGCCATCTGCTGAGTGTCACCTGAGATTTGAATGAAAAAAGAGCAGTTATCAGATGTTGATTTTTTCAAGGTTCTGTAGTTGGTATGACTTCTAAGGATGAAATTTATCCTCACATTTATACTAGGGGATATTTCAGTATCCCCAGGCTTCCGGTCATGAAGGAACAGGGAGGTTTGTCATTACTGCTTAAATAGGAATACCAGAAGCACAAGCATGACTAATCAAAAGTACTGGAGCTCATGATTCCAAGGAGCATATCCAAGGAGAGAGTAAAACACACTGCTTACAGCAATTGCAAGGAATTATACTTACTGTATTAAATAATCATTATTTCCCAACATTCATATGATTTTTAACTTTTCTCTCATTTTGCCCATTTTCCACTTTGGGAGAAAAGAAGACAAATATACACTATGGTCACCAAGCCAGGCAGAGTTGGAGGTAAGCAGATTAGAGCTGATACATCCCCTTGAACAAATACAGTGCAACTAGATGTTTATTACAGGACAAGACAACCTGCTTATTATGTCTCAAATTCATTTTTTCTGCCTTTCATGAGGTCATGCCTAATGTGTTAATTATAGTTATACAAACTAAAAACAAAAAAAGTGTTACTTTGCCTGTACAATTCTATTCCCAAAGAAAATAACAGTTTATAATTTGTACCATACTTAACTAGCCCTTTGTTATATTCATATTTTGATTCCAGTAATTTGGAGATGATAAATGTATGAGAGATAAATATCTCTGTTCCTGGATTTGTTGCCTATGCATCTTGATCTCCATTAGTATTTGTCATCCTAGTCACAACCCTATGGAATTTCAAAATAAAATGGGTTCATTTGAAAACAAAATCCTGTGTAAGTGGTATTGGATATAAATATTCACTGTTTACAGGAAAAACTGAGGCACTTCCTCTTCAACGAAAAACTGATTTTTTTTTGTATAAAACATTTATTCTGAATAAAGGGAGAGGTAGAGTGTCAGGGATGGTGACTTCATAGCCATATTATGTCATCCTTTCTTTATTTTATGAAGTCTGATTGTGTTACGAGTGTTGCAAGGACTAAAATGTATGTAGGAGTAGAAGCACTTTCTAGGCTGAGGCCCCTGGCCACAAAGACAAACTGTATCATTCAGTTTTTCTTTTGAAGGTTTATCCATTTCCAGTATAAAATGAGTTAAGTTTCTTGCTCCTGCTCTTCTATGGGAATGTTGCTTTAGAATTTGACTCACCTTGTTGTTGGAATCCGTATTTTAATTTGAAGCCTGATATATTCATTGGTAATTTATACATTTGTTCTTGAGCTGAAGTTATCCTTTACCACAAATAGCTTTTTCCTTTCCCTACTGCTTTTTGATCCTCCTGCCCAGCCTACTGACAATACATTAACAAACGAAACAGAAACAAAGCCTGAGCTCAAGTACTGGCATGTAATGATCTCTGGAGCTTAACTTTTAGTACTCAATCTGGCACGATTCTGGTCCAGCCAGCTGATGATGTCCACGCCCGAACCTAGCCAGAGGAAGCGTACAAGCCAGGACCTGTTTCTAGCAGGCAATTTCTCCATGTTCTGGGGAAGGAAGAGAGTTTTGCTGCGTGAATGAAAACCATCCTCTGCCACTTACCCTGGGGCCAGAGAATGAGTCCAGGCCTAAAGCTGTGGTTTGGACTGCCTCTTCTAGTGTACACACTAAAACTAGTATTTGCAAATTATATTGAGAAAAAAAAAGTTTGGTAAAACAGGTGTTCAGGAAATGCCCGACCACAGCACCTGTGCAGTGGCAGTCAACCTTAATTCTGAAATTTCATCCCTTTTGAGGTTTGGAAATGCAATCAAAGCATTTTATTAACATGAACAAAGGGGAGAATGCAGAAATGACCTTATACTGAAGTATTCTCTTGCTGTCTAAGGTCCTCTGCTCTTGGAGCTCTCCAAGTGAGTGAGATCTTGCTGTGCCAACAAGAGGTTATGGTGCACTGAGAAACTGTTATCCTTATGTATTACTGCAGGGAAACACTCAGCTAAAGCTTCTAAACTTCTGAAGAAGGGAGTATGGGGAGAGCAGGTGATGAATCCAGACATTTTGTAGGATAAAGAGAGAGAAAAGGTAGAAAGTTAATGATTTTTTTCCATTTACAAGGACTCAGTGTCACTAGCACGTCTTCGATGCTGCTGTGGAGAGAGAGACTGTTCAGCACAGGAATGGTAAGAAATGTTTGAAATTGGTTTTGAGTGATAGTTTAAATCCCCAAACTGACAGTTCAGTTTATTTTACTTTGTGTTTATTTGCATAAGAAAATACAGAACTAAGCTATCCACTTCGATTTTCATTGAGATGGCAGTGCTAATCCATGCACGTGATCTGACAGGATACATCCTCAAGAAATGTGAAGATGAGATTTTCTCCCACCTCTCAGTTTTGCAATTAATGCAAAATGGAGAGCTGTGATACATAAACCCGAGTCCTTCCTCAGATGAATTTCATGTGGGGTTAACCACTATATTGCTCTTCCACTGGACATAAAAACGTAACACATCTGTGGTGAAATGGTGATGTATTTTCCTGTTTATTTTTCTTAATATTTTTTTAACAGTGGTAATTTTTATTTAATAAATTCAATCTGTTAAGTCTTTCGTTAATTTCGAAGAGTGGCTAAAAACAAGGATATGTAATTCAGTCAGCTTTCACTTATGTAGTATTTTGAATTCAAAGTATTGTTTTTAGAAGGACAGAATCATGTCACAACTCTTTTCCCAGAGTTTCCATCTCTGGAAGATGTGTGAAATGATTTTCATTTTCTTTCTTTTTCTCTGCATCAAGAAATAGTGTCTAACAGTTATCATCCTCAGCTGTTTTCAGAGGGATAATTTGTCATATTTTCTCACATAGTCCTAGGTTTAGTGAATGCATATTTCAGAAAGCATTAGAAAAGCAAGTAAGAGAGAGAGAGGACATGTAATGCAAATATTTTTGTTATTCACTTAATTTTAGTCTTAAAATTTCAGAAATTATTCCTCAATTATTGTATTGGTATCAGTTTCATAAGCTAACTATTCATCTTGTAAAATATAAGTGATTTATTTTAAACAAACTGCTTTTCAGTATCATTTAGTTACCTTGTGTACTTTAATTATTGTAGAATTTACAGAAGAGCACTTAGTGTACTTTTGATGCATCATTATTTGTTACATATCTAACACATATCTGCTTATGTTTTTTCTAGACTATTAATTTAACCTTTTTAGTGCCTTTTTACAGAAAAACCATACAATGACAGATAAATTCCATTATCTACCTTTTATCATAGCTTACACTGTTAAAAAGAGGATGAAAGAAGAAAGAAGGTGTGTACTTGTTTTGTCAGACAGGAGATGAGGTTATGTAGTGATGCAGACAACACACTTCAGGTTGGTACTGGAAATGATGTAGTTAAATCTGACCAGATCCAGCTGCTAAAAATTGCCATCAACAAATTCTGCTACCCCTAATGTCAGCCTTTCCTCAGTAGCTCTGGCTCTCTGTGCTTGAATGGCCTTTCCTCATCCTCAGACTGAGCCCTAGCTGCCCCCCCTTCCCTGCATATCCATTTGTCTGTATAGGAGAAGAAGGAGTGTATGTTTGCCAGCTTCTTGCCTCCTAGCCCTGGCCCTGAAATTGGTTGCTGTTCCCTTGGCAGTGTGTGATCCTGGAGCTCTACAGCTGTGTATTGCAGCTAGTGACAAATAGACAGCTTCAAGCTTCATCTTCTCTAAGATGTTTATTTTTTCAACACATTCATTTTCTATATAAAATGAAATATTTAGTATAGTCCTAAAAGACAAAAATCACCAATCTGGAAAGCAGAGGTTTTCTTTAGTTTTTGAAATAAAGTTTTTCAGTGAAAAAAAACTCTCTTGTAAAGGAAAAAAAGTAAGATCAGCTGTGCTTTTTAATATTTCAGAGACACTTGTAGCTGTAGAAAATGTAGATATGTTAGTTGGTCCACCATACACCCTGCAGCAATACAGTACTGTTGAGATATGAGGCTCTCTTAAGTTCTCACCTTTAATAATAGAGGAAGAATTCTGTTAAAACCACCTTAAGAAAAGATTATTAATCTTGGACACCTGTAAAGAAGGTTTATTTTGGAGAGTGGAGAGTCTGTTTTGTGGAAAAATATAAGATCTTGGTTTCCTTGGTCAAAAGCTAAGACATACTTTTCTGTGGAAGTAAAGGAAATAGAAGTAAAGCAGGAACAGTAACGTGGTAATATTCACAAAAGGATATGTAATATAAATTATCTAATAGCCAATTTAACCTGGAAACACATAAACCACACAGGACTGATATTCTGGATTGGTCTTCCAAAATGAGCAGGTGCAAGAAATCGTACCCACATGTAGTTTAATCAGTGTATGAAGCTCGGAAGGTTCTACAGAAGGATCTGGACAGGCTGGATCAATGGGCTGAGGCCAACTGCATGTGGTTCAACAAGGCCATGTGCCAGGTCCTGCACTTAGGCCACAACAACCCCATGCAGATCTACAGGCTGGTGGAATAATGACTGGAAAGTTTCCCGATAGAAAAGGACCTGGGGATGCTGGTCAACAGCCATCTGAACATGAGCCCACAGTGTACCCAGGTGGCCAAGAAGGCCAATGGCATCCTGGCTTATATCAGCAAAAGTGTGGCCAGCAGGATCAGGTAAATGTCCCTCTGTACTTAGCACTGGTGCAACCATACCTCAAGTGCTGTGTCCAGTTCTGGGCCTCTCACTAAAAAAAGACATTGTGGGCTGGAGCATGTCCAGAGAAGGGCAGTGAAGCTGGTGAAAGCAGTAGAGAACAAGATTTTGAGGAGCATCTGAGGGAGCTGAGACTGTTTAGCGTGGAGTAAAGGGGGCTTGGGGGAACTTTATTGGTCTCTACAACTACCTGAAAGGAGGTTGAAGCCAGGTGGAGATTGGTCTCTTCTCCCATGTAACAAGGGATAGAGCAAGAGGAAACATCCTCAAGCTGTGCCAGGGGAGGTTTAGATTGGATATTAGAAAAAATTTCTTCAGCAAAAGGGTTTTCAAGCACTGGAGCAGGCTCTCCAGGGAAGT
The DNA here is from genome assembly GCF_001715985.3 of Manacus vitellinus. Classification (NCBI taxonomy): domain Eukaryota; kingdom Metazoa; phylum Chordata; class Aves; order Passeriformes; family Pipridae; genus Manacus; species Manacus vitellinus. Next base: position 24,457,518 of record NW_021940682.1, on the reverse strand, counting down.
GGTTGAGTAAGCATCCCTGGAGGTACTTGAAAGACACATAGATGTGGCACTTAGGGTCACGGTTTAGTGGCGAACATGATGCTGCTGGAGCAATGGTTGGACTTGATGATCTTAAAGGTCTTTTCTAACCTAAATTATTCTATGATTCTACGAAGGGGATGATACGTTGTGCTTGTAGGAAAGAATTGCAGGTTGCACAAAGCTGGAAACCAGTGCCATCTCTTGCTGTCCTGTCAGAAGGGGGATAGTAATCATAACTTTCTGGTGAATGTTAGTGCATTAAATTCTTTAATATCCAGTTTTCAAAAAAAAATTAATAGCCAAGTATACCCCTGTAGACAGGTATGTGATGCCTCTCTACAACAAAAAACATTTCCCTGTCAAGCGTTGTCACCGATGTCCTTTATAATCTTGTGTTTGTTCTTCCAGAAATAGAACCACCTGATGTGATTTTATGTGGGATACAGTGAGTGATACAAGAATATAAGGTCTAAGAGAGTTTTTCCTAGCCTACATAAGGTAACAGCATATATCTTGGTTACTGTAGGGATCAGTATGTGTTCTAAATTCTTCATAAGTCATATGTTGCTATGCTGTGAATCAGGAAAAATACCTAATTACACAGTAAAGGTAAGCTAGAAATGAAACAAATTATGTTGGAAGGAGCTGCAATTATCTTAAACTTGTCTTTTACAAGACAGTAATGCTGACTAGATGTGATCTTCCAGAAAATATATGAATGTGTCCATAATTTATAGTAAGAGAGACTGATCGTTTGCTGGTGCTGTGACATAAGCTAGATCCTCAGCAGTCTAAACCCCTTCTCTCTGTGCTTTCCATTTGTGTAGGGGAGATATGACATGTCAGCTTTGGATGTTTCAGACATGTTCAGGTATCTTCAAGTAGTCCCACCTATTTCAATACTCTGGGGGGGTGGAAGGGTACTCGAAACTGAAGAACTAAGAATGGTGTTGGAAACTGATCCTATCTCTGACCCAGGGGAAATGTTATTGACAGATTTAACAGTGAATCTTACCTCTGTTAATTTTACAAAACCTGCACTAATCACTGGCCAAAACACAGGATTGTAAAGGACAACACTCAATTCTAAAAAAATCTGTTTTCATAATTGGCAGTTTTCCCAGGTTGACTGGAGTAGTTAAAAAAGGCTGAAAAATTAAACTAAGTGGTTTACAGCAAAATATATTCATCCTGTTGAAAAGTTCCTTTAACCAAACGAAGTTTTTATTTTGAGCAATATAGGCTCCATATTGGATTTTCTTGTAAACTAGTGGAAAGTCCCTTCATCTTTTATCTTTTCCCATTTACTTTTTAAGAGAAATCTAATTGTACAGTGAAATAGTGTTATATATCCTAGTCACTTTATGTGTACCCATGTATTTATTTCTAATTGCTATTTCTGTAAGAGCCATAATAACAAATTAGATCTTTGGCCAGCTATTCCAACAATTTCATTTTACTCAGTGGAAATAGTCTTGATTTATATATATAGTCACATGATCAGAATTTGACCTGCTGTTTAGTTTTTTGTTACGCTGTGTGTATAATAACAATATAATGAACTTGTGCCGTTTCAGTGGCTGCACTGACATTAATAAATGATCCTGGAACACAGCAAAGATTCCTCAGCAAGATAAGATACTATAAATTTAGCTACTAGAACACTGCAAGTGATGATTCTGAGGTTTGATTTTTAAGCAGAATAGCTGTGCTAATCCAATCTTCACTGAATGCACAAAGGAAGAATTTATGGTAATTAGGAAAAGACAAATGGCATCATTCAGTTCTGGAATTCTGGGCCCGCAGGAGCATGCAGTAACCACTTTAGGTCTTTAGGTTTCTTACTTGGCAGAGAAGGAATTATATACAAGGGGAACTTTCGTATTGGAAGGAGGCTCCACTCTGTCTCCAGACATACAGAACTTCTACAGGATGAGTGGAAACAGGTTTATAATAATTATACAGGGAGCTGGAAACAGTGTCGTTGCCTAATATGTTCCATTTTCATTTTACATTTTTCTTGTATCTGTTAAATGTTCTAATACCTCCTCTAAGGCTGCTGCAAATCAAATATTTAGCCCAGAAAAATATGTTTTCCTTTGTCTCATGAAACTCTCTTTAAGTTTGTCTATATTAGGAACTGCAAAAAATGCAGTTGGGACTGGTATTCCCCAGGAAAACTTTAGCAATCTGCCAAAATGCTAGCTGAACATGAGCAACCTGAGAGTGAACCTGTTCTGCTCTGTAGAGGTACATGAAAACTGCAATTGCCCTAAAGCTTTCAGGGCCATGATAATGGAAGTGAAAGGTGAAAGATGGGTATACTGTCTGTGCTTTCCAGACTCAACAAAACTCAAGGTTCTAATGATGGGAAGGAAAAGGCAACAGGATGGACTTGGCTTTCTGGAATGGTGGTGGCGATGGCGGCTCATTTTCTGCTATGGAGTAGAAGCTGCCTTGGCTGTTAGCTATTCAAATGAGACTGGCAGCTCAAGCTCAGGTCTGCTTGCATGCTGAAGCATTGAGTTTAGGGGTTTTCCCTGGTCATATCACTTAATTTGCAAATCAGAAAATTCCTCACCCACTCCCACCTTTTAAATAAAAGTGTAACCATTAGACCATATTTTATGAATGTTCCAGAATTTAATTTAATAAATTGTACATATACTGTGTCCGTCGAAACCACACTTATGTGTCTTTGGCAAATTATTTGCACTAAATATCTAATTATGTGTCTACCTTCTACTTTCCTTTCATTTAATGTGTGGGACAGATGCATAAAGAAATAAAGTGTCCTGACTAACCAATGCAAAACTAAATATTGATTTGGCATTTCCTCAGATTCTTAGTCCTTTTTTCTTTCTAAAAATATTTTAATATGAGCAGGATGGCATTGGTTTTAGTATTTCATAGGCTGGAAAATGCATGCCAGAACAGCTGTAATCTCTGCATATGGTTTAAAAAGATAACTCAAGCTTTGTGATTCTGGAGGTTCCGTATATAGTGATACTTTATATTACTGTTTCTTGAGGGAGCAGAGATAACAAAGATGCTTCATCCAGAACATAGTTTCACTCCCTGTGTGTGTATTTATAATATTTAATCCAGTCTCTAAGTATGTATCACTCTCTACAAATGAAAAAATTAAAGTGTATTAATTATCGCAGAAATATATTAGTGATTTTGAACATAGTTAAAACAGAGGAGAATGGGAAAAGAGTCACCTTAGAATAAATATCCCCAGGAAGCAAAGCTAGACCCCATCATTTTACAAATTTTTACACAAGCAGATTTTATACCACGCTGGATGTCAAAGAGCAAAATATAACATAAAGGCACCAAAGGTAATTCATTGCCTTGTGTGTCAAATGAAGTTTGAAATGGCTCCTGAGCATGGGTCTTTTGCAAAAGATTATTCAATCAATGTATTTTAAGTCTTGCTTGTGTATTGATATTCATATATTTGGTTTTGAATCCTACACTTTGATCCTCGTGTAGAAATTCTTTCAACTTTTAAATGCAAAATACTAAAACTTGACATTTTAAAGAATTCTATTGAGTGTTTATATTCAGGTGGCCTAAATCCCAGTACTCAACCGCATGCTTATACTAGGAAAGAGTTGTTATATGTGGAGCAAAGACCAGCTTAATATTTGACCATGCTTGCTGTTAAATTTGGCATTAGAAACCTCTCAAACAACCAGGCTACAACTACAATGGGTAGTTTTCTCTATAATTTTCAATTTTTATTAACTGGGAGCAATCCTTACCCAACTATTCTATTACTATTAACCTTCTGTTAAGAGTAATTGCATAATTGTTTATTGTATTAGATCCTTGAATTGTGATTACAAGTCGGTTCTGGTATAGAAATAAGTTCAAAGCTTACTGCAACCTAGCTATTATTTACACACATTGAAATAGGAAAGAAAGAGTGAAAGAAAACATTTGTTTTGACCTAAGCCTATAATACCTTCTGAGAAGGATCAAGTCTTTTCAGAAATTCACTCAGAAAAATAATCACCTGAACATACCAGTTGTCCATATTTAGAAAACAAAGTATTCTCACATGAATATGCTCTTTAAATTCTGCAGTGATTACAGCACAGGAGCAGAGAAGAAAAGATAGATTCAAAAATCCTTCTCCTAGAGCTGCAAATGTCTCCTTGTGAAGCACTGGAAAAATGATTAAAAGCCTGATTTTATTAGCAAAATTTTTTAATAAGGAGCTACTTATTTTTTCATACAATCTTTCAAGATGCTAGGTCGGATGGGGCTTTGAGCAACCTGATCTAGTGGAAGGCATCCCTGCCCATGGCAGGGGATTGGAACTTGATGATCTTCAAGGTCTGTTCCAGTCCAAACCATTCAATGATTCTGTGATTCTGGGAGTCTATGATTCTGTGCTTTATTCATGCAGAACTTTAAATTTAATAGTACTATTTGATGTTGTTGCCATTGAAAATTTACTTCCTTGACTTCCATGGAAGCAGTATAAGGTTAGTAATATTGATTTTGTTTGCTCTATTGATCATTGATTTGATTGGCTTTTGGATGAGGTTCTAAGCATCTTTCAGATCTGCATTAGTGCCATATTTGGAAGGAGAGCTCTGGGATACCACTCTGCTCTTTTTTTCATCATCACAGGAAGAATCAGCAAACAAGCACCTCAAAAATTAATTATGACGGTTTTTTTTTAAAAACTGACAAAGCTCCTCTCTGATATCTCAGAAGAAACACCTTGTATACGTTATGATGAAAACAGTGTAATTAGTGCCATATGCTAAAGTCAGCTTTTGGAAACACCTGATTTAGTTCTTGGGAGCTCCAGGCTGCTGACTTGTTTTTTCTGTCCCAGGGACCTCAACAGGGCTTGTAAAATATTTTAAGAAAACTACTATGTTAGAGGCATGTGTGATTCTTTTCTAATGCCTGTTAAGTCAATACACTTACTGGAATTATTGGAATGGAATCCTCAAGCTATGGTGCTCCTTTTGCCTCAGTAGAAAGCTCCTGCATGCACAAACCATCTTTCTACTGAAAACCTAAAGAAACAATATAGCTGTCATCACCAGAACTGGACTTTAACTGCCTGTTTTCATTGTCTTGATTTATGTTACTTATGAGTTCATTCCCCCTGGCAGAGACTCAAACAGGGAAATCTGCTTCTCCTCTTTCAGGTTATATTTCTTTAAAAACACTGTAGTCTTTTTCTCCTGGAATGTTACAAAACAGCAGCCAGAATATCAACCAGTGTAAATTGACCAGCTGTATTGACTGTGATAAACTCTGCTGATTTACATTTGCTGATGATCTGGCCTATGTTTTTTAACTTTCAAAATGCAGAGGGCTTTTTCAGGGACCAAAAGAGCTGTGCTCAGTCTTTACAATTACACACAAGCAAGACAAGAGAAACACGTGTTTGTTCCTAATCCCTTACTGCTTTAAAATTTAAACAAGTGCTTTTAAAATAATCAAGGCCAACGTTAAGCACATTGGTGGGGCTAACAACATTCTCATTTTTTCTCTTTTTGTTTTCTGACACCTCCAATTTCATTTTAGCCAAGGTTAGACCTGCAAGTGCTAAGCTAACTTTGCTCTGGGAAATAGAGGAAGTCATTTACCAAGGAAGGTATTTTGGTGTTTGTCTCTAAATAAAGCAGTGAGTGAATAAAACATTAGAGCAGTTGACCCAGAAAAAAATTCACAGATAAATTGTAAGTTTTTCTAATCATGGTGCTCAGTCTGAGAAACAAAACTGCTCAACAAACATGCTGTCTTTCCCTAGCTTTCATTCCATCAGTTTTTCCAATTACAATCATTTTATCATATATCTGGCCTTTGGTACCCACCATTCTTCCTTGACAGTGGCAGTGGTACATGTCTGACAATTTTTATTGCCCATTAACACAAACTGAGTTGCCTGACTTGGAGGTTTGGTGCTTTCACTTCATTAACTTGTACAGCATTTAAATTGTCCTCTTAGTTTCCAGATCAGCCCTGTTTGGCCAGCACTGGTAGTAACCCAGATTAATTCTACCTATGGCTTCTTTTCACAGCACAGTCATCTCTATGCAGGGTGACAAAAAAATGTGCACAGAGTTATATCACACAATAAGTTAAGGATAACAGGCAACACCCTTACAGTTGTTTTAGGGTTAGGTGCCTGAAGCTAAGAGAAGTGGAAGTATCATGTCTTGCTACAGTGGGGTGATTCTCCAGACTTTGTCCTCCTTAGACAGGACCAAGTGGTTTTTCTTGTTCCAGGAACAGTCATTCATAGTCCTGCTGCTTGCAGGGATGATCCTTCACTTGTCTGATCACTCACTTTTACCCTGTCCCATCTATGCTGGAGGGGAGGCTGTGCAAATAGTAGAGAGCTCCAGCAGTGGGTGGAGGAACATGAAGCATGGAAAACCAGGTGTTTCCTGGCCATAAGCCCTCTCTTATTCTTCCCTGCAGATGTCTGCGTTGCAGCCACACCAGCCCTTCCAGCAGGGTTTTGCCTACACCCTCCAGAAGGGCGGTGTCAACGGAGTATGTCCATTTCTCAAATGGAGGTAAATTTTGCTGCTCTGAAGATGGAGATAGAACTTGGTTTCACTTGCACAGATGAAGTTTGGAGCTAGTTTTTTACCAGTATAAATTTTACTTTATGTGCAGTCAAATCCACGGACTGTCAACACTCCAATATTGCATATGGGCTTCATGTGCCTGAATGTGGTGTTTCAGTGCAGTAGTGTAGTTTTGAAATTAACTCTCAGTCATCCCCACTGAATGCATATTGACTTGATTTATAGAGCAGCTTTTGCGCATCGCACTAGTTTTTATCTGTGCAAAATTAAACTGGAAGATTTTCTCCAGGAACTTACAGATGTGCTCTAACCCCTAGTGTGGGTCCAAACCATTGACCAGTCCTTGCAGCAGCTATGAATCATATACACGATGGAGATGTTCAGTTCAAGGCATCAAGACCAGATCTAGTCTGAAGGACAAGCCCTGAAACATACATAGTGTGGATGTAGGGGCATCAGTAGCTTCAGTCTACCAATCTGCTTTTGTTTGCTAAATTACATGTTAATGTAGATGTAGGCTTAGATGCCTGAGGAGAGATTTGTGGGCTCTTCAGATTTTCTATGGAACTAGCCCAGAGCTAGAAGGAGAAAGGGCTAAATAACCTGTGGTAGATGATGTCTATGGGAACACCTAGAGGCTTATGTTTCATAAGGTTGTTTGGTGGGAATTCATACTTTGTGCCTTCATTTCCTGGGAAGCAAAATAGATGCCTTTTTAGATGCTCTTCTTTCATTCCACATTGGAAGCTCTAACTTTGATCAGTTCTTGAACTTGTCAGTGGGCAAAAAAAAGCTCAGAGGCATAGACTCTACATACCTTTGGAATCTCGTTAATCAAAAGTGATATAAAAGTGATATAAAAGAATATAAAAGACAATAAGTTCTAAGACAATATTTTTATTGACTTCTCCTTGGTTCCTGATTGGCTGTGATGCTTCACTCCTGAATAGCTATATGAATAATGCCATTTTTCTATTCTTATCTAGAAAATAATTATATTTAGTACCATACAAATGTTTAAATGTATCAGAACAAATGTAATTTTTTGCTTACATTATTTCTGTTATAATTGCTTAGTAAAATTCTTATTGCATAACCCATATTAAAAAAAAATAAAAAAGAAGAAACTCAGATGGGGAAGAACAAACTTACTCTTACATTTCTTTTTTTTTGCTTGTTTGCTTTGATTTTCTGTTCTATCCAGAGAGTGAATTCCAGATGTTTTCGTAGTCTTTCCACTTATTTCTCATGCTATACTATGTATTTAATTAGACATTGTTTGCTGTGTTTGAAAGTTTTTCTCTTTTGAATCTGTTTTATAGAATTCATATGATTATATAAATATATATCAAATTGCATATTAAATATTACATATTATATGCTATATATACACATATTGGGTTTAGATGTATTCTATAGATATAATGTTTTATTTAAGTTTCATCATTGCAGTCTACACACAGATAAGAAAAGAATCCCATGCTGTAATATCATATATCACATGTAGTATAAAATTTTAACTGGTAACATTACTATAGCCCAGCAACTTGCATTTCCTCTAAATGGATCTTTTTGATGACAACTTCATAGTGATTTGACAATCAAGGAATCACAAGCCTTTGGCAATCTATTTGGTAAAGGAAAAATCACAATTTGACACTAGAACAGTTAGTCATTTGGGGAAAAGGGATATTTCTCTTCCAAATTCTTCATAGTGTTTGATCGTAGCATCCTGTGTTTTTTGTAAAATGAATAAGAGAATATGAATGCTATCTACGAACACCTAACTCACTGGAAACAAGAGAGATGAATTCTTTTGCTCTCTGAGCCTAAACTGTGCAGATTTATTTAAAATAATGTAATTTATGAGTTTATAAAGAAGCTGATGAATTTACTGGTAACATTCTTCATCACTTGTCCACTCAGTGCAAGCGTGAATCTCAATATAAACTCCTTGTGTATAAAGTGTTGGTGACACGCCTGTATTAGCAAGGGTGGTACCAGTATCTGCCAGAACAGGATACAGAGTCGTGAGGGCTATGTTAAGAAGCCAAGTGAAACTGCTGGTGTCCTACTTGTTGTAGAATTTAATTCTCAATAGAATTCTATTAAATTTAAAAATTATTAGTAAACTAATACAAAAACTACAGAGAAATTACGTTATAGGAAAAAAACTATATAACTTTACTTCTAAATTCTAAGTAGAACAGCTTAATACTTTAATGTTCTTTTGTATAGGATTGTTTGTTACATAACTTCAGATCTGATAGATTTTGTAAAAGCTTCATCCTTTTATAAAAGCATTGAACCGAGATAGTTACTCATAATTAGCATAGAGAAAAAGGAGAAATATCTGCAAACTTGGGACATAAATGTTGACCTAAATTTTTGACAAGGCACTGACTCTTGCTTTTTAAAATATCATTAAAGAGCTTAGAAAGAGCAAGGAGTAAGAGTGCTGTTTTTGCCTGATGCTAACAAGTCCAGAAGCCTTTCTTTTCCTAAACAAGTGTATACAATGCTGATGTTTACAGTACTGCATGTTTTATATTTGAATGAGACCTGTAAGGCAGAGTAATGACTTTTCAGAATATGTTATGATTTTACACTATTACACAGCTTAATAGCAAGTTTCATATATGTCAAGGAGGTATTCAGAAAATCCTCAACTTCCATAAAACGAATGTGAATGAAAGACTTCTATATGCCCATGAAATCAGCCACATATCACTAAATCATATTCATGGATATGACTAACAGTCTACAAAAAGTCTCATAATTAAGAGTACTGAAAGTAAAAACGAAATAAAAACTGTTGTATTTTGATTGAGTCGGTCTTGCATCGGGCTGAAGTAACTCTGGATGAAATACTGCCGTGTAAATCTGTTGTGTAGAAGGCATATATGTGCACAGAAATGTCTGCTTTCTGCTGTCATGTGACAGTATGTACCTTCTTCAAGATATGAGTGCAAATCACATCATCGCCCCTATCCACAGAGTACCCAACCTATGCTATTGTAATTCCTGGTGGCTCCAGCTTTCAGTCAGGAAAGGCCCAAAAGGCTTATCAGCCAGTGCTGTAATTTCCATGATGAACTCTAGGCATTCACCAGCCCAAGCTACTTTCAGCAGATTCAGGAAAACTTGGGCCAGATTATTTAATTTACTGCAAAAAATGTCAGAAATCCTGAAATGGTAGAAAAATGGCATATCTTTAATATGGCCCAGGACTGCAGTTTCTACACAGCTCCTCAGTATTTCCCATTCCAGCTCATTTATCTGCTTAGCCAATTTTCTGTAGGATTGGGAGTTGAGGGATGTGAGCTAGGGTGTTCCTCTGTTGGCCTTCCTTTAACACCATGCTACTTTGTCTTTTAGCACCCCTACTAATTTCTTTCTGTTCTTATCCAGCTCTCTTCATCTGCTACTTCTCGATGACTTAACAATAGCACTTGATTTACCCCATGCACTTCTTGCTGTTCCTTTAAACTGATTCTTTCTGATGTGCATTTTGTTGTGTTTTACCTCCAGTATGATTCATTTCTGCTTCAGTTGAGCCTAATGAAGCAAAAGCCATTCCTCCTCCTTTGTGTATCAGATTAGTTGTGTGTTTGATGAGGTTTTTTTCAGTAACTACTTGCTTCTATGCTTTGCTTTCCCCTTCCTGTACCTTCCCAGGAGATCAAGCCCACACATTCCTGAGTTAGATTTTATAACATCTGTTTTGTTGTCCTTATTTTGTTGCTTTCAGTCCTTCCCTTCCTTACTCTTTTTAGAGTGGTACTGCAGTATTTTCTGTTCAGTTGCATGCAAATTGTTGTCCATTTTCGTATTCTCAACTATTTCATTTATCTAATAGTCTTCTCTAAGGTAGTAGCCCCTTAATAGTTTCCTCTACCTCCAAGATAAAAAAGTGAACCAGACTGTTTTTCAATATCTTGTTGGAGAGTCTGGAGAAAAAAACTTCTTTCAAATGAAAGTAGCTATAGGAGTCTCATGTACTGATAATACACATATTCTTTTTTCTCTTTTATTTTCATTTGTGCACATTCTTTTATTCAGCTTTTCAGCTCTTCCTATATACCAGGTAATGTATTTTATTCATCTATACATGTTGTATTTCTACAGAACATATAGCAGTCTAAATTTACAGTAGAGTGCCTTCTCCCACATTTCCTTGCTTGGGCTTCCTGAACATGTCACATTTTTGGCAGCGATATGTCAATCCTGTGACTGGCTTTTAAATTGCCAATTAAACCTCTATCTTCACTATTTACCAAAAAAAATGATAAATATTCAGTTGATGAGTTTATCTCTAACACTGATTTCCTCAAAGGACTCAAACAGGATATTTCAATCTATATTATTTGTGAGGACTTAAATATTATTTCTTCTTGAAAGCATAAAGGTAAAACTCAGACAGTGAGTCTTATTTCTTGAAGCTGAAAATATAAGTGATGCATTCAGCTTGCAGAGATGATGAGTTGCTACTAAGCTTGAGTGTGACCATGGGTTTTTAACAGTGTGTCTAATGCATACATGTGTATGAGATTTGGTACGCTGGGTTGGACCAAAGCCCAGATAGCCTACTAGCATATTTCCAGCATTGCTGAAACTTAATGCATCATAGAAATACAAAATCATTTAGATTGGAGAGAACATCAGAAGATCTCTAGCCCAACCTCTGTCTTCTCAGTAGCCTTTTCTTAGGTATTGGAAGACTGTTACTAGATCTGTCCTAAGTCTTCTTGTCTCCAGGACAACAAATACAAAAGTAAAGAAAGCCTACGGTATTACTTCCCTGGAAGACTCTCTGGACTTTCAAGAATTTGTAGCTTGGTGACTAAATTTCTTTGTGTTAGGGAGGATATTTTTTAATTGCCCTTGATCATTTTGTCTTTTATTAGCTCTTTGAAATTTTTTGGCATAAAGCTTCTTGGCTCACATACATTATCTTCTTTCTGATCCAGCCAATTACTAGTTTTATTTGTTGACTCCTTTTATTGAAAGAAGAAGGGTACAGTCTATTCAGTGACATTTTAATGTTCTCTGTTTTCTTCTTAATACTTTTAGACATTGTTCGTTTTCCCTGACAGTTAGTGAGTACAGAGCACAGAAACATCTACTATCCTTGAACTCATTCCTGTGGGGCACTGATCCATTAGCACTTTTTGTTTTCTCTTGTGCACTGCTTTGTCTTCACTGAATTTTATCTACCATTTTAACATCCAGTCACTATGTCTCATGCTTTCCTTCTACACTTCATTGATAATGCTTATCTTCACTATCCTTCAGTAATGTAGTAGTCATAGGAAACACTGTACTCTGGCTATTTTCCAAAATTTTCAGCAGCACTCAGTATGCATGCATGCAGACCTTCTCCCAGGGATCAAATTAATCCTACACTGTGTTGTCTATCCTTATTATATCTTTAATTCATGGGTAAATGTTCTCTCTTATTCTAAGTCCCTACAAAAACTTTAGATGAAGCACCTTGTTCAATGCTTTTTGGAAATTCAGGTAGACTGCAGCAGCTGTGTCCTAATTTAACCCCAACTGGCAGTTAAGCGCCATGAAACCACTCACTCACTCCCCACCCCCAGCAGGATGGGGGGGAAGAGAACTGGAAGGGTAAAAGTGAGAAAACTCATGGGTCAGGATAAGAAAATAATAATAATAATAACAGTAACGATAGGAAAATAACAGAGGGAAGTAAACCCCAAGACACACAAGAGATACAAATGAAAACACTTGATCACCACCAAACAACCAATGCCCATTCATTCCCTGAGCAGGAGCCTCTTGGCCAGCCTTCCCTCAGTTCTATATGCTGAGCATGATGCAATATGGTATGGAATATCCCTCTGGTCGATGTGGCCCATTGTCTCAGCTGTGTAGCCCCTGCCTTGCAATCCCCCCAGCCTCCTTGCTGATGGGTTCACTGATGTATTTACCACCAATTTCATAGAACGGCTTAGGTTGAAAAGAACCACAAAGATCAGCTATTTCCAACCCCCCTGCCATAGGCAGGGGCACCTTTCACTAGACCAGGGTTCTCAAAGCCCCATCCAACCTGGCCTTGATACTTCCAGGGATGGTGCATCCACAGCTTCTCTATGCAACATGTTCCAGTGTCTCACCATCCACACAGCAAAGAATTTCTTCCTAATATCTAATCTAAACCTACTCTCTTTCAATTTTAAGCCATTCCCCCTTGTCTTGTCACTACATGCCCTTGCAAATAGTCTCTCTCCACCTTTCTTGTAGGCTCCTTTCAGGTCCTGAAAGGCCATAGTTAGGTCACTCAGAAACCTTCTCTTTTCCAGGCTGAACAGTTATAATTCTCTCAGCCTTTCTTTGTAGGAGAGGTGCTCCATCCCTCTAATCAACTTGTTGGCCCTCCTCTGGACTTGCTCTGACAGTTCAATGTCCTTCCTGTGCTGGGGACCCCAGCACTCCAGAATGCAGCACTCCAGGTGGGATCTCACCAGAGCAGAGCAGAGGAACAAAATCACCTCCCTCGTCCTGCTGGCCATGCTGCTTTTTATGCAGCCCAGGACACAATTGGCTTTCCAGGCTGCAAGTGCACATTGCTGGTTCATGTCCAGCGTCTCATCCACCAACACCCCCAAATCCTTCTTGGCAGGGCTGCTCCCCATGTATTCATCCCCCAGCCTGTACTGATACCAGGGTTTGCCCCAACCCAGGTGCAGCACCTTGCTCTTGGTCTTGTTAAGCTTCATGAGATTCCCATGGGCCTACTTCTCGAGCTTGTCTGCGTCCCTCTGGATGGCATCCCATCCTTCAAGTGTGTCAACCACACTAGTCCAATTTGTCCAGTGCAGACAATAAGCTTACTAGTCCTTAGCTTTTTGGCTCTGTCCTGGAACCCATTTTAAAAAATGGCATCACATCTGTCCCCTTCCAGTCCATGGGCGCTCAGGCACTTCTAATTCAAAGGTTGTACATCACACTTACTGGCTAAGCTATTTTATCCTTGAGTTCCTTGGTGAATGACATCTGGTCCTGGCCGTTATCATTCTTTTTGTCTATTTCTTCCATAATTTAAATTTGAGTCAGCTCCTGTTATGAGTTCTAAGTAAAGAAGGTTTCTGGCCGGAAAGCCTTTTCATTTGCATTCACAGTGAACAAAAAAACATAAGTTTAATTTTGTTTCTTTTTTTATGACCCTGTCTTCCCCGAGTGCTTCTTTTATCATCTGAATATCGCCTGGGTCTTTGGACTCGCTGACCCACTTCCTTTGCCTGATATATTTGAAAAAATATTTATTGTTGTTTTTTGCAAACTTTCTTTAAGTGGTCTTCTGGTTTGTCTTACTCTGTTTTTATATTTAATCTGCCAAATTTTCATCCTCTCTAGTTTCCATATTTGGACACTACTGCAACATTTTTAAACTTGCCTTCTTGTATTTGCTAATCTTTCTTGTACTGTTTAGCCATGCTGGCTTCCTTTAGCTTTTCTCAAATCTTTCATGACAGGAAGCATGCATATCCTTTTTACCTTCAGTGTAGTCTCTAAATTGTGCTCCTGCTACTGTCAGGGATTTAACTCATTTAGTCAACTTTTTATCATCTTTTAGCTACCCTCTTTAGCATATTTTTAACAGGTTTCATTATTCTTAGATAACTCTTTTTGGAGTTGACTGCAATTATTATTTTTTTATTTTGTTTTGTTTTGTTGCTGTTGCCAATGTTTTAAAGCATATTGTGGTCACTTTCATAGAGTTGTTCTTTGTCAGTAAATCATGAATAGAGCTGAGTTGAATTGAAATAGAACATATCTTTAGAAGGTAGAAACACACCAAATTTTTGTCCGGTTTCTTAAGTACAATTATTTCTCCTAAAAGTTTTCCTAGAATTCTTAATTTTGGACTCAAATCTGCCTTTAAAATACAGGCTGGAAACAGGCTAAGCAATTCTGTGTAGTGCAATCTACTGCATCAGTGTCTATCTGTTTAAGAGCATAAGTGAAGCATACAGGCAATTATTTTTAAAATGTTTTAGTATATCTGGTTAGACTCTATTGCTGAAGTATCCTGCCTGTCTTGGCACAGTCATATGCTAATAAATGTCAGAAGAACAGAATAAAACAGGCTGCTCAGACCCTAGGGATTCACCGAACGTGGAACAATTTTCATAAGACTCTTTAAAACACAGTTACAGGCCTTTGCTCTCACTACATTCAAACTCAATAATATTATTTTAATATAATTAGCAACATATATTCAGAGTATGTAATATAGAATGTACATTTTTTGAATGGATTGTCTATATCTACCTTTACCCTCTCTTTTTAAATCTCCTCTTATCTCCAATAATTGATTTGGTGAAATAACCAGCTGAATTTACTCTAGCAAGCACTGTGATATCCCCCATAATAGCAATTTTTGCCATTATCTCTAATTAACCCAAAATCAATTGTGTTAGTAGTGCTGGCTACCTCTGACTATTTTTATTAGTATGGGATGTGATTCACTGATGATTGAACATACATCAGCTTATTTTGCTTGTTGTTTCCTACAGAATTAATAACCTCTATTATTTTTATTTAAAAAATAAACTGCACAGCTTCATTTTTTCCCCAGATATGTTCCAAGTGCATAACACAGCAAAATAAATCCGTGTAGGTATGTTAATACTTTCCTAGTCCTATTGCTACAAGAAGTTTCTTCTTCAGCTAATCGAACTATGACTGCATATTTTTAGTGAGTCTTCTTCAGCCCAGTTGGAGCCCTTGCTTAGATAACCCTGTATAGCCCCAGGAATGGACAAATGATAGAGGGTTTAGTCTAAGTTACTGTTTTAAACATTTCATTCAGAGGACTTCAAGCAGGAGTATAAGGCAGCAAGATAATTTTTAAGCTAATTTGTCCTCTTCATACTCCACACGTTTCATGTCAGCCCTTACATTCATCTGACTCTATAGAAAAAAAAAAGATGAAAGTTAGTTCAAAAACTTTTTTTTTTTTTTTTTTTTAATTTAGAGCAATTAATTTTATGCTGAGTTGGCTCCCAGATCACCATGGAGATAGAAAATAATGGGAACTGGTAGTAAGGTCAGAGGAGGAAACAGCAAAAGAAGTTTCTGAAGCTATATATCCAACATATAAAGACTTTGACTTCACTGTTAGCTAGATCTTTATGACAAGGGACATTAGTAGAACATTTGAAATTGTTTACTATCATATTCCAAGACACCATCTACCCATCCTTAATGGCAGCCACTACAAAGGAAGAGAACCTGAAACTACAAAAAAACCCTGATTTGTCGTAGTGACTGGTAGAAAATTATATTTTGAAGGGTAAAGAGCTATATTTTTTTACAAAAAGAAGAGAAGACTAAGTGAGAATTCGAAAACTACCTTGCCTTCAGTTATAGTTTTTCTCATCTGCTTAATAAAACTGTAATTTTTGCCAATTTCTACATTTTCTCACAACCTTGTAAGAACAGCTACATTCACTGAAACACCACAGTTATTTTCCCTGTAGCTGCAGTTGGCAGAAGACATTTTAGAACAAATCTGGGTGAAGGGATTGGCACTACCTATGGTTTACACTGCATGTTGTATTTTTAGGAAAGAAAAAATAAAAACATTTTCTTTCAATGAAAGGGCAAGCTATGAGAAAATTGCACACCAGAAGTTGTGCAATTCAGATGATTATGAAATCTTCACATTTTTGTCCAGAATATGATGCATTTAGCTGCCAAGTCTGGAACTTATGTCTTTTTGTTTTCTATTTTCCAGAGAAACTATCCTGTGATGAAACTATCCTCCTTCAGAAAATGGAGACTATTGACTAAGATGGAAAACTCAGAGAGTAAATATCAGATCCCTCTTATTTCTCATCATGCATTATCTTTGTTATTGCATGTGACAGTTTCCTGAGTATCACTTCAACTTATTGCCTATTTAACCTATCCCTTCTCTTTATATATATATATATGTTAAAAATAAAAATGGTTAATTTTTTTATGTTCCCAGTTTCAGTGGCTGGACCCCATTGGATCAGAGACTACTGCAGCTGCAGCTGCTTACCAACAACAGATCGTGTTTGAGAGAACAGTTGACCAAAAAAATTCCATCTTCCCACTATTGCCTCACAAGGGTCAACAATTAAGGAGAAACACTGCGTGTTGCCCCTGCTCCTAGTGGATGATTTCTTTGTCTTTCTTGATGAATAGGGCTTCAGCTGAAGAGCAGTAGTGATTGAAAAAGAGGACATAAACTGGTTGCATTAAAAGCACTGTTGGCTGTACAGTATCTCTAGTTGAAGCATGGAGCCATGAAATAACAAACCTATGTTGGTTTGTATCATGTGTATCTGGATGACTGCTCTGTTTTGGCTACTTCCACTCCCAAATGTTTTGGATTGGATCTTCATGTGCAGTGAAGAGAGAATATATATCATGGACTCACTGATATCTTCTCTCCTTGCCTTTAAACATTTTGCTTTAACCTCTTGTTTTTAAGATTGGAAATTCTCATTAGAGACCAATTTGCTGCCAAGATGTCTATGGGAAACGTTTTAAATATTGTAATTTGATTAGCTTGACTGTTTAGTCCAAAGATATTATGATCTTCTACAATGATAGTTTGCGATATGGTGCCAGAAAAGAAAAATCTTTTTAGTTTTGAGCTAAACTACCATCCTGGTACTTCTTTAATGATTGCAATGCAAGGAGTTGGAAGGTGTTAAACGAAGGAAGCTAATGGGGAGATGCATTAGAATACTTCAAATCTCTTAACAAGATTAGATTTAGTTTCATTTTGGAAGCAGGGCAAAATGGACAATAAAGGCACAATATTTTAAAACCCACACAAATTAATTCTAAATTCTGACAAACATTACAGCTTCTTGAATTTCAATCAGTTAAAAAAAAGAATATTTTTTTAAATTTTTTCTCTCATGTTGTTCCATTAGTATTGGTAATATCATAAAGAAGTTCTTTGCCTAATTCCTCTGAAAATAAAGAATTGTTTTGGCATACTGCAATTCTCTGGTTGGCCAAGCATTCTGCTGGAAGGAGCAGGCTGGTCCACAGCACCCACACCTGTCACCAGGGGTGGAGGTGGCTGCTGTTCTAAGAAGCCACTGTCTTCTGCTGCTGGGAGCTGAACACTTGGTTTCAGAGGTTTCACTGGGCAGATTTCTGCTGGAGCCGAGGACAAGTGGAGACCTTCCCAGACAAGTGTATAGTGACTGGGATTTATGTGGCAGGCAGGAAGAATTTGGAAAAGGGCATGGTGATTTTGAGGAAACAGCTTGAGAGGAGGGGGACTACAGTGCTAGTGCATAGAGCTTGGGGCAGACCTGAGAGGTAGAAGCCTGGTAGATTAAGAGTGTGACTCCTGATATTGCAGGGAGAGAGAAAGAGGTGAAAGAGGAAGGCTTGGTTCT
The DNA here is from genome assembly GCF_001715985.3 of Manacus vitellinus. Lineage (NCBI taxonomy): Eukaryota > Metazoa > Chordata > Aves > Passeriformes > Pipridae > Manacus > Manacus vitellinus. The sequence continues at coordinate 24,439,502 of NW_021940682.1, read as the reverse complement.
TGTGAGAAGCAATTTTACAGCCTGCAAATTGTATGACCAACCTTCCTAGTGAACTGAACTTGGTCTTTAGGTTGATGATGGCCTAACTGGAGACCCATCTCTGTCTATGATGTCTGTCATCATAGACAGAGAGAGATAGAGAGTACTGAAAATTTAATTAACAATAAACAGTTAACAAGATGTGTCATTACAAACAGGTCATTGTGGGGGGTTTTTCTAATTAAACCTGAAAGTTTATTCTTACATTTCAATTCTGGATTTCCTAATGTTACTGTAGGATTACACTGGTAATAGTTATGTTGTTTTACATAACCATGTTTAGGGAATACAGAGTCCTGGAACCTGGTGTTGGAGAGATTAGATTGTAAGAGCAGCACACTTACTCTATGCATCTGACTTCTGCATGTTAGAAACTAATGTTTATTTCAATGCCAAAGCCATTTTTAATGTGTTTTTATAAGTGTTGCTGTGCATACTAAGTATCTTGATTGTAGATTCAGTGATAGAAATTTGAAGATAAAATCTTACCGTATATTAACATCTCGTCTGTCCTTTCACATGTTTTCCTATGATTATAAGCACTTCTATACAGGGGCTATGGATTGGATTGCATCCCAGGCTGTAGTGCTGCATGAGGATAACTAAGATAGCTCTAAGGACTATCAGCAGCAGTCTGGCATGACACTCGGGATGGTTAAATCTCTGACATACAAAGTATATCGGTTTTTACTGGATCTTGTGACTAAGTGTGCTCTGATTCTTGCTTACAGCTGGCTCATGTGTCGCATCAATACACTGCCATCTGTTTTGTATGTCAGGCTATTTACTATTTTTCTGTGTTTATTCTGGACACTTGGACAGCTCTTTGAGATCTAATTGTATCCTAGGCAGATATACACAATATTTGATATTTATCTTGTGTATCATGACCAAAAAAATTAATTCATGTTGCACTGTGAAATTCTGGGATTGTTCAAACTTATATGTGCCTCTGAAAATGCTGGAATTTATATTAAAATTTTATCACTGGAATCTCTAGATCTGGTCTTATGCCTGTTGAATATATTTCAATATATTCCTACTAACTTCAAGTTGTGTTTGTGCCAGTTCTTTGACATACGCATGAGAAAATGTGACATTTCAGAATGAGTATGCAAGGTTGGCACAATCACAAGAACATTTATTGTTTGTAAACTAAACTGATACAACACAAAAAAATTTGAAGCATGATGCCAGTTCCACAATTTACTTTTCAAGAACAGAATAATAATTTTGAGACCAAAGATGCACCTTTATGAATAGATAGGAACAAAATCAATCTTTCTGTGCAGGCATATGAGGTGATTTTAAGAGCTTCTGTCCTTAAGTTTCTTTTGGGAAGGGTAAATTAAGATTCCTGATGATGTCAGTGTAGGGAATTACTTCATTTCCTTCCTCCTAAGACAGTAATGACAAAAATATTATATATAACCTCCAGATATCAAAGGAGGAAGTTACACCTATTAGTAGTGGGAAGAATAATATAATCACCCTTGGCTTTTCCGTCCTGTATATGACTTCAGAGACAGAAAACTGTAAAAGTATTTATGATTCTGTGGATCTCTCCTTTGGCCATCCGAGATATTAAAACCATGTTTAGTTCTACCTCTGTTACCACGTTGCTTACATAGAACAGTGCATTTTGTAGCAAAAATAAAGGAAACCTTTAAGATGCATTTACTGTGTAGCCACCACAGCTCTGTTGCTAGAACTGAATCATTTCATAATGGGATTTTATTTAACTCTGGCCAAGAATATAGCAAAGCAGATTGTGCAACATTTTGTTTTTACAGTTTCTCTTTAAGCATATTAAATAGATTTTTCATAAGAACTTCATGATACAGTAATTCATTAATAACAAACAGAGACTTATACGTCTGGTTTCTTAGTGACTTTTAGAAATTCTGATTATGGGAAACTTGCAAGATTAAACCTGAACATTCTAATTCTAAACACTACCAGAATTAAACTGAGTGAGACTCAGGCCATGCCAGCTCCACTGCAGGCTTTCTGCAGAAAAGATGTCTCTTGTGAATACATATGTTTCTGCCCATTCATTCAAAGCCTGTTCTTCTTTCTTTTTTGTGTGTTCTCTAACTTGAAGCAAGGATCATTCTTATCTGTTTCCCACTCTTGATTTCTTCCCAGTCTCATTTTTCTGGCACAGACAACTCTATTTACTTCTTTCTGGCTTTCTTCTAATCTACGTATCTCTTCCTTTCAGCTGTCTTCTGCTTATAATCTTTCTTTCTGGACTCTACACTCCACCTCATCAACCCTTCTTCAGCTCCTCAGTTTACCTTCCTAATCACCACCACATCTTGTCTTGTCCCCACCGCTTTGAGAGTTGTCTCCTATTTCTAGTCTTCCAGTTGTTCCCATCTCTCTGTCCTACACACCCCTGATTGTTGCTGTGGATCTCAGCCTGTCCCAGTTCCAGACTTAACATAGAATCATAGAATCATTGGAAAAGACTCCCAAGATCATCAAATCCAACCTTTGACTGAATACCACCATACCCACTAAACCGTATCATGAAGTTTATGACACCTTTCATTTTCTTAGTCATAGTGGTCTCCATTGTTCCAGTCATTTTGTGAGTCTGCTCTAAAATGTAATGGTACTTTACAGAGTAGGTTTTTTTCTTATTTTACTCTACTAAAATTCTCTTACTGTATGCCCATATCAACTTAAATTTTCCTTCTATTCTTAGTGCCTTACACTCCACTAAAAAATTAGTATAGTTATTGTGTTCTCAAATAAACTGCACAGATTTATACAAGCTGATGTTTTGGTTCTAAGTATTTGAACATAAATAATGATGTGAATAATAGTCTTTTTCTCTAAGCATATATTAATAAAGAAAAAAATAAAAGCTCCATTAATTTCTTCTTGTAAGTCTTCCTTCTTTAAGCACTTTAAAAATTCTCTGAACACTTATCAGTTTGTACATGCTTTTATTTTTCTGACGTACACTTTATTTCACATGTAGTGTCACCATGTGTCTCCACAGTAATAGAGGATACTTTCCTGTAGTGTGCTAATTCTTCCCTGTGTGAAGCTTAGACGGTACTAGTATTTTTGCTGCCAAATCTCTCACATTTAATTTGTTGAACATGGTATCTTTCAGTCATATAACACATCTCAACAAGTATCTTGTCTCTATATTTTCTTCTCCAAAATTTATTGCAGTTACTTGCATTTGAATAAGTTTCTGATAGTTCTAATAAAGCTGGTACAATTGGCATTTTATTTCAGCAGATTCGATAGGAATATAAGATGATATTCAACGTCAGAAAGTCTAATGGTCTGTTTCTTGATATATTCTGCCCATGTTTCTACTCTTACTCAGGTCTTTATAGTAATCTATTACTTTCAAATATGTTGGAATTCCTAAGTGATTATAACCTGTGACTTTTGCATTTTAACTTTTTTTATATTGCTGATATTCCAGTATATGGTATTTTCTGAAAGCTCAAAAGACTAAGGATGTAATACAGAAAAGTTAGAGAATTCAGATAAAATAATAGATATACAATTACATATACGATTACATATTTTTATATGTTGTATTTATGGGCACATGAAAAAATATTACATGACTATTCTTTAACCACTTTGGAGTTGTTCACTTTTTTAAAGATATCACGAGTAGTCTTAAGGAAAACATTGATTGATTCTTTAAAGAATATTCGAGTATTTTAATGAGTTAAATGAATTTTAAAACAATTCAGTTTTTATAAGTGGAATTACAGAAAATGGAAAGACACCTATAATCAAATGTTACATTTCTGGAAGAGTAGAAGGTGGTTTGAGGTATGGCTTAATAAATTTCAGGGCACTAGATTAGCAGAGAGAATAAAACCTTTGATGCTGAGAAACAGCAGCTTGAATTTTATTCAATGGGGATTTCAGAGTAGGCATAGAAAGATCACAATGATAAGGAAAAAATGTGTTTGTGTTTAAAGTAGATAGAGCAAAGTAGGTGTCAAAATACTTGTTTGAGTAAAGTTCAGAGATGAAGATTTGAACAAATCTCTGTGCATTGAAGAAGAAATAAAAACTGTCTCCTCCAAGGTAATTGAAGCCACTCTGCAGTAAAATAACAGCACTTTTTTAATAGAGAGCTGTGATTTCAACTGGGCTAATAAATAATTTTAAGAATATCTAAGGTGACTAAGGTAGTATTCAAAAGGTGTGAAATTAGAGATTCAAGAGTTTCTGTGAAATTTAGTTCTCTGTTTTCTCCCCTTATGACTGCATGTTATGACATCATATTCATTTGTAGAACAGTATAACTTCCTGGTCAAGGCAGAAAACCATCCTTTACTGAGGGAATGAAAAAGTAAAGTAGTATTAGCATTCTTAATTTTCATGGAGTCCCGTAAGAAATTGTAATTTTTGTTGCAAAGGTAGAATCATAGAGTCAGAGAATAGGTTAAGTTGGAAGGGACCTTAAAGATCATCTTGTTCCAACCCCGTGCCATGGGCAGGGATACCTTCTGCTAGACCAGGTTGCTCAGAGCCCCATCCTACCAGGCCTGGAACACTTCCAGGGATGGGGCATCCACAACTTCTCTGGGCAACATGTTCCTGCGTTTCACCACCTCCACAGTAAAGAATTTCTTTGATATGTCTAATCTAAATCTACCCACTTTACCCTTTTTTAGAAGTTGAGGACAAAAAGATATTGAAGAATGTGTGTGACTGGCAATATCAGGCCTCCTGCTGGAGTGACTATCACAGTGTAACTAGCTGTCTTGTCATTGCAGATTTTGGTTACTGGTGATACCTAGCAAAAGGACGGGATTTGATGTAAGCAAAAAAAAGCTCAATATGTAACAGATTAACAGATAGTGGAAGATAAACCATGAGCAATCAGGGAGCTTTGAGAAAGAATGTAAAGAAAAGTCTGCAGAGAGGAAAAAAAGTCAAAGTTTATGTTTATCATTACAACCAATGATTACAAAGATTCTCTTAGTATGACTACTCCATCCACACAAAGATCCTGAGTGTTTCCTTCCCCTTTCTCCTCACCCATTCCAGTCCTGGTCTTTTATCTGCTTTTCGACACTACAACCAAAGGTTTCTATTAGTGAAAGCTGGGAATCGGAAACTGTCTGGCATGCCTCCTACTCAAATCTCTCAGGAAACAGGGATAAAAATACCAATAGGACAAGTTAGATTGGAAAGCATTTGAGAATAGTTGGCATAATCAGCCAAGTGTTGATGATGGCAAAGCAGCACCAAGGATAACTTGGCTAGAAGGAACAATGCTGCAAAATCTTGGAAGGTGGACTAGCTTCTCCACAGGGACCAACTGGACGCTATTCATCATTAACTAGTCACCACCCCTGGTGGCAGATGAAAAACACCTAGGAGAAGACAAGGACAACTTAGAAGAGGAATGCCTTCTTAGATTATGGTCCTGGGAAATGTTTTGGTTTCCTTAATCAAGAGTCAAATTCTAAGAAAGGGAGCAGAGTTCATACCATGAAGAATAGGAAGAATACCTTTGACCACAGATTAGCTAGACTTGTGAGAGTGGCATTAAGCTAAGATTAGTGGTTTCAAATAACACCACATCATCAATATTAACAAGGCAAATGCATAAACAGGACTAAGAATTAGGAGAGATTTAGATACTTATAATAAGGTCCTAGAAGACAAAAACAGGAAAACAGTATGGTAATCTGAAATATCCTCAGTGTTCAAGCAGCACAGTGAGTAAACAAGAAGACTTGGAGATCTTGATACATTATTTATTTTCTTTATAATTTTCATTATTTACACTTAAAGACATTTGCTTTGGAAAAAGTAATTTCTGTAAAATCAGCCTCTGATAGTATGCCATAGACCTCCTAGCCAGGAAAATGATGCCAACATTTCTCTGAGGAACTAAGGGATGCTTTCAACTGGGAACATCATAGAGCTGGTACAACCCAGGCCAGAAGATTCCTAAAAGATCTGGATGACAACTTTATGGAACAGGTCCTAAGGGAGCCAACTCAGAAAGGTGCTCTCCTTGATCTGCTGCTTGTCAACAGAGTGGATCTCGTGAGCTAAGTGGAGATCAGTGACTGTCTTGGCCACAGTGACTATGAGGTGATAGAGTTTAAAATCTCTATTGACAGGAGGAAAAGTCTCAGCAAAACCTCAACTCCGGAGAGGAGAGCAGACTTCAGGCTGCTCAGGGAATTAGTAAGTAAGGTCCCCTGGGAAAATTTTTTTGCAGATGCTGGGGTCCATCAGTGCTGGTCACTTTTCAAACATCATCTCCTAAGGGCACAGGAGCAGGCAATTCCCAAATGTCAGAAGTCAGGCGGGAGAAGCAGAAGGCCAGCTTGGTTGAGTAGGGATCGACTCTGGGAAATAAGGCAAAAAAAGGTGTATGCCCAGTGGAAGCAAAGTCAAGTGACATGGGAAGAATGCAGAGGTGTTGCTTGGCACTGTTTCCCATGGCCAATACTCAGCTGGAGTTGAAACTGGTCAGAAAAAAGAGGGAGGCCAATAAAAAGCGTTTTTTCAAATACATTAATGACAATAGGTAGTATAGAAATATCATCAGCCCGTTACAGGGTGGGGATGGTCACCTCACAAACAGGGACAGAGAAGCAGAAAGATTTTTTTAATTTTTATAAATACCTAAAAAATGAGACTGTTTACTAGCAATGGAAAAATTTATGTCACTGATGATTCTCCAAAACAGGTTGGAAGAAAATACATCACAAATGTTTTTAAGAATGGTTGGTTTTGCCTCGGGACAGTTTGAATTAGAAGATACTTCAGGTTTCCTTTTTTCTCTGATATCTGCTGTTCTATTTTAAATAAAATGCAAGAAAAAAACTATAGTTTTGGTCTTTATTTTGGCATTTTTTTATTTATACAGTTCAAAAAAGTACTATCAGGGAGCAGCTGAGAACACTGATTCCTTCCACATCAACTTCTAGACTAAATTCTCGTGTGACAGCAATATGAAAAGATGCAAAAGAATGATTTAGTATTGAAATACATAGGAAAATAAAGGGTAGAAAAATTATTTGAGAAGCAGTTGCTATTTGCTATCAATAATAACCAGAGGAAAATATTATGAAACAAAGCTCTGAGTTTTGTTTGCATAACCAAAGCTGGCTGTCATGTTCAGAATTATTAAATGAGAAAAAGCTTTCAAGTATATAATACCAACACCCTTTTAAAACAAGTTCTTACAGAACCTTTGATAAAGAAAGAAGTCAATAAGCTTATATAAGCCTCTGGACATCTACAATTTCATCAAAGATGAAATACCTAATGAGGGACAAAAAATTGAAAGTATTTTTATGTGTTTGAAAACCAACTCTGTGTTTATTTACTATACACTTTTGATGCTAGACTATTACTGTTATCATATATCTAACCAAGAAGAAAATACTTAAACATAATAGCATTTATTATCCTCTGTAAATACAGTCTGGAGTAAGGAACACATAAACTAAAAGGCATTTTTATTTGAAAAATCATTTTTCAAGTTCTTTGGCTTTAATAACTGAAGAAGTAAAAGACTGGTAATTCAGGTTTCATGGAAGTATGATATGCATGGGCACAGCAAAAGCTTCGTCTTCCTTGTTTAATACTACACAGTCTGTATCCTGTCCTGCAGCAACCTTGTTTTCATTTTTTAACTAATTCTTGCTTATTTGATGAGAACAAGCCCATCATTAATCTGGGAATAAGTTTTGTGAATTGGATGAAGATGACATAAAGCAAGATCAGGGCCTCATTTGTCGTGTTAAACAAAGACAGATCTAGCTTTCCACTGGAAAGTTTAGTAATGAACACTGTGAGCCTCAGGTCTACAACCTGCGAGGTTCTGCCTTACATTATTTTTTGAAAATATATCTCTGTGAACATGAGGGCATTTCTCAGCCTATAGCTAGCAACTAGCATATGGTAAGCCATATTTCATTTTCTTCATCATGATGAAAAATATATTAAAACAAGAAATATCAGAGGGGGAAAAGGTCTTTTTCTTATGAGGCTTATGTATATTGTAGAAAGAAGAGTGTTTATATTCTAAGAAAGAACTGGATTAAAATTAAAAATATTTTCTGGATGCAAGTCTGAACAGTGTTCACAAAAATGTACTTTAAATAGGACCCTCAAACATAAATATTAATGCACTAAAATAATGTGTTGTCTACTACTCTGCCAAGGAATCTTACCATGATGGAAAGTAGATGGTTCTCCTTCTGCTAGGAACAAAGTAAATTAAAACACTCCAAATATGAACAGTAAGATAGACCTGGGGACAGAATGACCTTGGAAGTCTGGCACATGCAGCTGCTTTCTCATGTCACACCAGGAAATGTAGGGCAACAATGTTGGCCTGGGGTTCCATTCTCTTCGTCTTCCACAGTATGTCTGGACTACAGTAATCTACCCAAACTGGGCACCATGACTGGATTAAGTTAGGGATAGCAAGTTGAATCTCAGTCAGCAGTGCCCTGGCAGCCAGGAAGGCCAATCATGTTCTGGAGGGCATCAGGCAAAGCATTGCCAGCCGATCGAGGGAGGGGATTGTCCTGCTCTGCTCTGCACTGGTGCAGCCTCACCTGGAATACTGTGTGCAGTTTTGGCCAGTTCAGTCTGGAGAAGACTGAGGGAGGACCTCACTTCAGTCTACAACTTCCTCATGAGGGGAAGAGAAGGGGTAGGCGATGATTTCGTCTCTGTGGTGACCAGTGACAGGACCCGAGGAAATGGCTTGATGTTGTGTCAGGGAAGGGTTAGGTTGGATATTAGGAAAAGGTTGTTTACCTAGAGGGTTGTTGGGTACTGGAACTGGTTCCCCAGGCAAGTGGTCACAACTCCAAGCCTGCCAGCGTTCAAGAAGCATTTGGATGATACTCTCAGGCACATGGTGTGACTCCTGGGGATGGTCCTGTGCAGGGCTAAGGGTTGGACTCAATGATCCTTGTGGGTCCCTTCCAACTTGGCATATTCTGTGATTCTGTGATTTTTAAGCTAAAGCTCCCATACACATTCTTTCAGTTTACTAGACAAATAGCTCAGAGAAATGAGCCTCTGAAAAAAGTCATTAGGGTCAGGTATTTAAAGGTCAACAATGCAAATATCTCCAGTTTAAGCTCCTGTGAGAAGATAGAACAAACAGGCCTACAATATTAGGGTTTTTTTATACTTGTGAATGAGTATTCCTAAAGTATGATTTCAATATATTTGGTTTAAAATGTGATAAATGGGTTTTTAGTTACAATAACTACTGTGTACAGAGCTCTGACACAGTCCTTAGCAAGATATTTCTGAGGTGCAAAGTCCTGACCAATGCTTTAAAATTAAATTCAACCAAAATTTAATACAAGATTGACTCTGTTCTCTGTCTGTTCTCCTATCAAAGATGACAAACAGAGGAGAATGAGGCAATAATTGTTGCCCATCTTGAAATACATTTTTCTTGAAAAGCCATTCCTGCTGATCAGCATCTGCTCCCTCTGTTTTGCTGCATACAGAATAACTTTCTCTCTTTAAGCAATTTGATCTAAGAGAAGAACAGCAGATGCTCAGTGAATTGCATTTTCTGTCTATTGATAATTTGATTTTAAAAAGGAAACAGGAAATATATTCTTTCATTTAAAATAAAAACACTTGTTCAGCCCCCCCTCTTCATCTCTTTATTCAAATGCCACAGATTAGAAATCTTCTCCTTCAGAAAAAAAAATATAAAAACATCTGATGCATGTCTTCATGGATTTTTTGTAATGTCCTTTCCTATCAAGACAGTTGCATGAAGGTATTTAAAAACCTAAACAAAAAAAAAACCTAAACCAAACCAACGCTGCCCAAAAATGAAAATACTGAGATTAATAATGAAATAATTTATTAAAAGTTTTGTTTTAGAATTAAAAGAAATTAATTGCAGTAGTAATCTGGAAAGCATCTCCTTATTGCTTTTATAAAATAAGATTTCCCTTTCATTTTAATAGTTTCCTCTCACTAAATGCTTAACCCTGTATTCAATGCTTTTAGACAGAGAGGACAAATGACCTAGTCAATTTTGAAGTACATTAGTGATTGCCAGACTCTCATAACTGTAGAAAATTATATTTCTGTATAGCTACAATGGAAATCTAAGTACCTTGTCATATTCATATCTGAGATCATCTACCGAGGCTCTAGACTGTCCTGAATTCATGAAGGGAGCACAATTAAATGTAGGATTAAAAAGTAAATAGGCTAGAGAAATCACTACACAATTTAATGTAGAAGAGTTTTAAGCAATGTGCAACGGCTTTCAGAAAACTGTCAACACCAGTTTTTTTAAAAAATCTACCTGTGCTAATAAATAACACAGTATAAAAATGTAATTAATTTGTAATATAATTTGTTTTATAACAAGTAAGTATAATACTGAAAATTCTTCTATGTGAAAATTTGTTAAACTAAACCTAGAGACTTCATTGTATGTAGACTTAGCTACATAAAGTATACAGTATGTCTCAACTTGTTGTGTTTATTGTGATTTTAATGCAGCAGATCAAAAGTATTTTTACAGAAAAAGTGAAGTGAAAATATCCCTGGTATTTGAAGAGCATATTTTGCATAGCTGTCTTGCCTATTTGAACTTAATAAAACTGTAAGTCTTCAAGTACATAGCAATCTAAGCAAGGAAGGGTCTGCCATCAGTCTTTCTAATGAAAAGACTGAGTTAAACAAATGAATCCACCTTCTGGGCGATAACATGCTCTCTGTGAGGTGGGAGGCTAAATGGGATGGTATTAATTACTTTGCAGGGTGTCTAATTTTATGTTTATTATTCAGAATAAAACTTCTTTTCACCTTTGACTGGATATTAAGCGTGTTGGAAAGTTTAATGGCCTTGTAGATCAAAGGCTTAATAACTTTGGAAAGGAGACAGCACATAGTATGTAGCTCTAACTTGTTATCAGTGTTCCACAACTTTGTCTAATCCTTCATCCTTGTCAGAGAGTCACAATGCTTGCTCTGCATCTATCCAGCTGACCTTTTTCTGTGAAACCATAGAAGCACTGCTGAAAGAATTTTGATGTTCTGATATTTTTCAACTGTGGAATGGGAAACTGGAAAAAGGTAACAACTCGCTTTTGCACAGACCATTGATGCTACTTGTGTATTCCACTCCATCTATCCTCCCATCTTCTCCTAGGTTGGTCTTTATGGAACCGTTTTTTTTTGTTCTAAGCACATGTGAGAACTATTTTTCCACCCTCTTTGATTGTATTTATTTTTTCTATCTGTACATTTTAGAGTTTTCTCCTCCTACATCATGTTGATAGATGGTTCTTGACCCTGCTAAGCTTTTGCTGCCAGCCTCCATTTCATGGTTTCTCAACTTTTTAAGAAGTACTGCTATTTTTCTTGGCCAGTCACGCACACATGGATTGTTTCTCTGAAATTTCTGAATGTCCGACTAATTCTTCCTCTTCTCAGTTGTCCTCCAAAGTCTCCTTTGCAAGAAAATCTAGACAGATGTTCTGGAACGTGTTATCAGCATGAATGTCAGAGGAGAAAATCTCTATTTAGATGCAGAGAGTATATAAAAAAAGCAGTAATGAGTTGAAGAAGTTATGCTTACAGCATAGTTGTACCCCATGATGGAGTATCATATTTGGTAATTTTAAAGTACTGTAAAAATTGGAGAAGGGTATAGCAGCAAAACAAAAAAAAAAAGCTCTAATATCAGAAAACTGCTCTACACTGAGAAGCTCAGTCTGTTTACATTATTAAAAATGAGATAATACAATGACTTGATAAAACTTTCCTCACATGAAAGAGACTGGTTCATGCTGTGCCTATGTGAAATGTGAGGTGGTGTATTTTTCAAGGAAGAATAAGGCTCAAGTTTTTAGAAGACAATGTAGCAAACTACTACTGCTTCCACTCTTGGAGTTCTTATTGCCAAAACTGAATGCCTTTATCAATTATCCTCTGGATAAATGCCAATTATTATACCTGTAATGGAGTGACTGGTTGTGCAGCTTGTAGGACTCATTGATCTAATAAAATTATATCATTTAGTTAATTTTTGTAACTAAAGTAAACACTTCTGTAGGAAATGTACAAGGATCTCAAGTATTTATTGCTGATTACTGCATTCTTTGCATCCCAGTTATTTCCAATATGACACAATAGTCGAGGTATCGGACATTAATTCATCTACCATTGTGTCTTTCTATATTATCTTTTTTCTCTGCTAATGCTTTGATGCATTAATTCCTTTAATTCTAAGACTATGGGTGGGCTTTTTTTTTTTTTTCAAGTGAAACTATGTACTAATTTACAACAGGGCCTTTCCACAGGAGCAGTCTGCATAATCCCACTCTGTGGAAACATGAGAGAGCTTATCCTTTGGAGAGAGGAATAACCTCCCTATCATTTACCTACATGTGCCTCAGGGTAAGAACATTGCATATGGGTAGTTCCTGAAGAGAAAACTGATGTGGCAAAGATTCAAACATTAGCATACCTTGGAATAACTTGTTTGTTTGCTCATGTCTTTAATTTTCTAATGTCAGGAATGTTTTCAAATGCATTTGTTCACAAGCAGTATGATGGCTACTATGCTTCTGTAGAGGGTATATAAAAAATATTTTTTATAAAATGAGAGAACAGTACATTTTCATGAGTTGGTATCAACTAATCTAAGATGCCATTTTTTTTGTAAAACAGAAAAGAAAAAACAACTCTCTCCTTATCTCCATTTAATCTCAATAAAATCAATGCAAAAGTAAGTGTGAGAGTAAGATTTGCTCTTCAACCTCCTCTTGTTCCTATGGTATTTCTGGTAAACAGAAACATCTTAATTTCTATTTATTAATTTAAAATTTATGCTGATATCTTGAAGTGTTTAACTGAGGTGGAACTAATAATTTGCTATTCACCTTGAAATCAGACTAGTGTAAATTTCATTGATTTTTTTTTTTTTTTTGAGAAATACATCCTGTTTTGGCATCTGGACTACTCAATTCATATATTTCATCTGTCTGCCTAATTTTAAAAAAATCCTTTTAATTTTGATTTTTTTAACTAGAGTACCTTACATCCTTCTTTCATGGCTAGGCAATTTCCTTCAGGCTTTTTTCCCTTGTAACAGACTTATGTACTACAGATTCAGGATGTTAAGTGAATCTTCATTTTAAAAGAGTGGTTGGTTTTGCTCACAATTGTGCTTTTAGATAACTTCACTGCAGTTGTTTATATCATTCATTTCAATACTTTCATTATTTAGTGTCCAAGAGATATTTTTCCAGCTGTGTCTCCTGTAGAATTTTTATCTCTAAAATTATAACCACTGGTGTACTCATTTGCCCAAGGTCTTTTATCTTAGGGGCTTTAGGCATTAATAATTCAGAAAACAAAAATTTCTAAAACTGATTTTAAAATTCCACATTGATCTCACAATTTTCAGCATAATACAATAATTGTGTTGTTATTCCTGGTTCCAAGGGAACTTCAATCAACAGTGTTGAGAAGGAGTAAAGCCAAGGTCTAAGTTGGAAAGCATATTTCTGTGACCTTGCTTCAGATTTTTGATGTAGCAATGGTCTTTCAAACATAAAAAAGTTCCTGGAAAAATTCTACAGATGTTGCAAGAGTTGAGAGCTTATAGATTTCTTCATAAACTTTCTTTCTAGTTTGTAAAGAGGTAGGGGGAAAAAAATTATTATTTTGATGGTTTAAGAGAGGCATATCTCCCACAGTCCACAGGTTTTGTGAAAGCTCCACTGAGTAGTTTTAGAGAACCCTTTTATAAAGATGCTGTGTTTTAATAATCTGCTTAACTTTATACTGTCTAAGAAACATCTATATAATTCTTAAGTTTTAAAGAACTTGGTGTACGATACAGTGTTTTGTTGGCATTGGAATTGCTATTTACAGGCAAGGAATGAAAATAATTGATTTTGGCAATTGTTCAAATCAGCAGGAGTGTTTTTAAAAGTCACTAAGAATATTTTTCTTTGATCTGAAAGGGAAGACTTGGTTCATTAAGGCAATCCAAGCCTAGCTTCTTTAATTGTGATTTAAAAAAAAAAATGCTCTTATGGATCATTTTAGAAATATTGCTGTTTAAAAGATTTTGCAGTAATGTAGCAATTGCCAATATGTATGTTGTCTAATTTTTCTTTACTTTTAATTATTTATTTATTTTTTTGCATTTAGGTAACAATTCTGTTTTCAGGGGTCAGCTTTTTCGTGTTAATTGTTCAAATGTCTAAAAGAATCTAAGCTTCTTTGATGATGTCAGTTTTCAAGTGTTTCAAATGCAAATACTCTTATACTGTTGGCACTACTGTGTAAGCAGTATTTTTTCTAATACAGCAGTGGGAAATCAACTGACCTTTAGATAATTGTAGCAGAAATAGCAATGGCTGAACAGATATGGTGTACTCTTTAAGAGCTCTCAACTGCCTAATCTGTCTCCTATGATGAAGATGAGTCAGTAAAACAACTCTAAAATTCGTAAATAAAACCAAATACAATTTGTTTTGTTGTCAGTAGAGAAGAACTGTCTGGATTGCAGAAACTTGAGGAAAGACTTGAAGAGAAATGACTTCTGTATTTGGGGGGAGTTCGTCACTTTAAAGGAGGCGTGCTAGTTCTGGTTTGGATGTGAAGTAAGAAGGGAGTTTAAAGCTTTTCCAAAAAGATTTTACTGTGGAGGTCTAATGAGATAGTTGTGGGAAAGGTACTGATACCATAAAATGGTTCATCTTCCTATCCTATCCAGGAAAACAACTAGCTTTCAACCCAGTTAGTCTTCAAGGGAACAGCAAATAGTTCCTCTTATCAGTCCTCATCAACTTATTCATTTTCTGGAGGGGCAGGAAAAGCATTAGCAACTGCCAAAACTTTAGGGGCATCCTGGAGAGAAAATTAGCTCTCCAGGGTATAAATGCAAAATCTCAGACTCTTTCAACCAAATTAAGAGTTCAGACTGGCAAAGTAATGAACAGTTGCTTATGATTATGGATAACAAGGTAATCCATTTTGTAGCACAGGGAATTCTCAGCCCACATCTTTGTTATACTTCAGCTTTATTAGTATTTTAAATTCAAAATTTATTTAACTGTTTTTCTTTTTCATTTTGATCAAAGGACATTAAAATATTTCTGTTAGCCAATAGTCCTGTGTCTGTATTCCCACACATACTAGAAGCACTGTCATCACATTCCCACTGAGGAATGTTCTTATTTACCTTAGATACCATTAGATCCATGTCTGTCAATGTATTTTGCAAATGGTCTTAGAAACCATTTTCCAAACCTCTACCTTTAAATTATTTTATACTGTGTCAGTAATAATTCTTATTCCATCTACTCCAATGGGTATTCCATCCTTAGCCCTAGTATGGGAGTATCTGCTGCTAACAGCTGCAGCCACCAGCTAGTACAAATGTTTACACATTTACAAGAGTTTACACATCTGTGAAGTGAACAAAAACCTTAAGAGGCAGTGATTACCTTTTGAAATTTAATAAAAAAAGAATTGTGCCTATCTAGGAAAAATCTTTAATTGGCCTTTTGAAATGTACTTATGTAGACAAAAAAAATTAATAAAATTCTTGCACAACTTTTAAAGAAAAGTCTTTTAAAGAAAAGTCTTTTATAAATACATACCAGAGGTAACTAGGAAGGAAATTCTACTTCTTTAGTATTAAGAACTTTATCAAAAATTTTGTGTTATTGTGGGAATTATATCACTTTTCATGTTAGTTAGATCTAGCTCATCAAAAAGGGGTGTATCATGCCTCTTTTGACTTCATAAGGAAAACTGTTTGGCACCTAAATCTAACACATAGCAAGAGAAAATAGAAGTCTGATTCGAAATCTACATATGGAAAACCTATATATCTATGTTAAATAATGTTTTTCATTTCAAAACTGACCTCATCTAAGGAAGAATCACTTAAAGCATCACTTAAGTGTTTTAAGGAAGAAAAAGAAATCAGATCGACCAGAAACTAAACTTCTGAGTATTTTTAATTTGCCAGATTTACTCCTCCCATTTTTTCTTTCTCGTTCAGTATGAACACACTCTTGAATTCATCTTTCTTGGTCTGTGGTCTCTGTTCTATCAGTGATAATGCTGATTTCTTCTCTTTTTTAATGTCAGCTTGCTGAGATTTAAAGCAAGATAACAAAAGGTAGATATTTATAATTCTTTCCAAACCTTTTCTCATTATTTTTTCTCTGTATCTGTTGTTAATACTACTGTTCTTGGATTCACAAATATTTTTAGTTAAGGTATTTATTTATTTGCTATACGCTTATGTATACAATCTTTATAGAAAATTTAGTGATTTTTTTCAATAATTTATTTCCAACATCTAAATTTACCTGTCTAACTGCCTGATTGTCATTTTGCTGTTATCCCTGCAGTTGCTCCTTGACCCTATATAAATGTGTTAAAAATACGGTTAATGTTATTCTCAAAGCTTACTATTTTTGCCTTTTTAATTCTTCTATGAATGAGTACCATTATTAACTCATCATATTGTACAGCATCAGGAATAAGCTTACCATTCTTATTTTGAATACATTTCAAAATTTTTATCTTAATTAATAAATAATAAATCTTATATCTCATCAGGTTTCCCAGCCACCCTACTCCACAAACATTATAACTTTGACTCTTCATTACTCATTTTACCTCAGTTTCCTTACAATTACCCCACAAGGTTACTCAAAAAGTTGTGATACTGTGCTTCACACCAAAGATTATCCTGTTCCTTAGCATTATATTCTTGTCTATATCTTCAAAAATAAGCTTACAACTCTGTCAAACAAAGTCTATGAAACTAATTCTCTCAGTAATTTGGGTATTTCATTGGAATTGGGTTTTGGTAGAAATACAATTTTGTTTAAAAAACCCCAAAACATAAAACATATTTTGCTATTCCTAGAAATTTGCAGCATTTCATCAAGAAAGTGAACTCTTCAAAATCACCCAAATTTAAGATGAGTATTTCATATCTCAAATGTCTGCCCATGAATGCCTAAGTAATCACTTTTATGAACTGAATAAGATACAGAAGGCTTCCAAGTTGAACACAAAATGAAGTTGTTTTGACTGGGGTCTATTTGTGTTCTTTTTTCCTCTTCACTGTTGCACAGTGGGCCACTGTCTTCAGAAGAAGGCCCCTGCTTGCATAATCCTCTTGACATTTGGAGATGGTTGCCAGTTTTTAAGATCAAGCTACAGGGGAAGATAGCTAGGAAATAGCTATGGTTTTAAAAGCTGATTAAGACAGTGTGAAGTAGTCTTTTACTGACTAAGGTATGCTTCAGAGAAAAGAAGGGGAAAGTATCAAAAGCAGAAAACTGGATACACAAGTGAGACGGGATCAGATCAGGAATCATGAGCTACAGGGGCAGAGATCAAAAACACCCTAGGGGATTCTAATCTGAGATCAAAGAAGTGTTTCAAACTGCTGAGGAAACTGAGACAAGGGAAAGCATGTAGGTGTTTTATCTGGATTTGTATACTTACCCTAATGTCAGAGGTGTAGAGATTTGGTATCCTTACAGAGCCTGTAAGGGTGTTTGCTGTAGTTATCACTTGCCTTGAAGAAATGAATTATCCCTCCTGGGTTTTCTTTTTTTTTTTTCCCCCTCTGGGTAGTCAATCCTAGTCTAACAGTAGCAGTGCTGTGAGATTGTGTGGTCTTTGCTCTGTGTAGTGATGAAGACAGGGTTTCATAATCCTATCGTGGTTGGTGGAAACAAGGATTCAGCAGATCTAGCACTGTTCAAGGGTCTTTAGTGGGCCAGGACCTAAACAGAGGCTCCATCAATCGAGCTGGTCCTGCCCAATCAGAACTTTTGCATACTGTAGATGGAGATAAAGTCCCTGTAGTGCATATGAGAGGTATGTTAGGGAAGACTGTTTGGATTAGTCCCACCTCAAGCAAAGGTAAACCCACCTGAGGGATTGTTTTTGCCCAAGGGCCGGGTTTCACCTGGTGGGTAATGCAAAAAGATGGGGAGACACATTGTGTACCACAAGGGGACCTAATTTTGAGTGAGAATGGGCTGTAATGTTTCATTGTATATATATATAGATGTATATAGTTTTAAAGGGATATAGTTTTTAAAGGGGGTTAATTTGGGCATGACATGGATGGCATAGAATAAGGGGTGGATAATGTCCTAGTTAGGACAGCTGAGACCAGTTCATCACTGTATGGGTGTAACCCAAAACTGTTATTCTATAGCCTTCCATGCCATTTCCCAGAAACTGTTATCAATGAACCATTTACACCCTCTGCACATAGAGCCTGACTCCTCAGGCTATAAACTAGGTGCTAAGAGTCCTGCAAGATAGGAGCTGCTCTTGTCCTCACACCCATTAAGGAACCCCCTGCCCTGAGGGAGGTATTGAGCATTCCTGCCTGAACTGAAAGATATATAATCTTGGGACCTTTTGAACCACTCATGGGATCTAAAGGAAGACTGAAGATCATTGCTCTCAACCAGACTGCAACCACCACTTTTCAACCAAACTGCAATCACCACTCTTGACCAGACTGCAAGAGCACTCTCACCAACAGGTTTTCCCCTCTCCTTTTCCTTTGGACTCAGGGAGCCCAAAGAACACCACTCTGTTCATGCCCCAGGGTGCTGGGTTATAAATTTGGGTTTTGTGGGTTAAAATCAATTGTTTGTCTGTATAATCATACTTATTGTATTATTTTATTAAATTGTTATTCTGATTTATAATCTCTCTTTTGAGTTGAGTTCATTTCCCCTGCTGGTTTACCTTTAAACCAGCACATTATAGTAGACTTTTACACACTGGTTCCAATCTAGGTGGATGCTACCCCAAATATTACTGTGATACTTCTTGTGGGAGAAGAAAAAATTAAAAAATCCCAAACCACCAAACCTGGACATTTTTGTTGGACAGCTTTATTTCACTGAAACAGTACTGAAGCAATATCCCAAAAAGTTCCAGGGTTGATGCAATGTTTCAATTTCCTCTTTTCAAACAGAATCGAATGAGATCATTCATACAATGTGACCCCCATCTTCTTTGAAAATACCTATTCAAAAAAACCCCCAAAACAACAGATATAGTTTGAAATCATTCTTTCTACTTGCAGGTAGAGCCCCCAAAAATTAGCTCCCAGTAATTTCAACACTTATTTTAGTAGCTGGTACATACAAAAGAGTAAGAAACTTTTCAGAACAGGTGACACAAGGATGAAATTCCCTAAATCTGTTTAGCCTGTGGACTCACCTTCTGCTTGATAGTAATTTCTCTGTGATTGGGAGAGAGATTATAGTGTGTAGTAGTTTGAACCCCTATGCGGCAGCCATATTCTCCTTAGTTTTACCCAGGCTGTAAAACTCACTTGCTGTTAAATCGTATTTAAGAAATTTTATGTATTTTTAATGTATTTTTTCAGAAATCAAGATATGTATCTCTGGAGTGTTGGAAGATGCATATAATGTGTGTTTGTAAATTATCCTGAAACTGCAGTGGGGTATGTATATAAATTCTGTGCCTTTGGGTACAGGTCAGCTAGCAGGACCACCTTACAGAAAGTTTTCACAAATATTTTGTAAGTTTTGGAATATGTAAACAAAAAAAAAAGGCCTTTCTCATGAAATAGCAGCATTGCTTTTTGGGAAAGAAGTTAATTTTCTATCTAATATTGAACTAATTGACAAGGCATTTCTGCCTTGAAAAAACTATCTAAAAATCCCAGCATCATACTGTATTGTTTACTAATAATTCAGAGAGCCTTTTGTAAGTGATTTCATTAAATATTATTGGAATAGAAAAGAATCATACATCTAATAATCCACTTCTATCTGTCCAATTACTTTAAGAACTTGCATGTCACAGTTTTATATTTTGTATGGAACCACTAACACTGGGCAGGACTTCATTTTGAAGTGATATAACACCTTTGCACTTTTGAGGGAGCGCTTTTAACAATGTCCTAGAAAAGGCTGGAAAATCTTCAAATATTTAAGAAAGGCACATCATGATGCTTTGAAAATGTTTTGTTAACTACTCAGTTTGTCACCACACATATTTATAAAACTTTTCTCTTCCTCTTTGGCTCATTTATGAGCTCATAATAATTTGAAAATTTATAATAGGGATTATAACTCCTTTCTATTATGACTTCTTTCTGTTTCTCTATATCCCATGTTACGCTGCAACTGTGTCGAGCAAAGTTGTTTATTAGAAAATCCAAACCAACAGAAATGTACATTCTTAATATTTAAGTTTATTGTATCAACACGAAAAAACCCAGAGCTGTTTCCAAAACAGTTCATTAACTGCAGGGGAAAATAGACCCAGTATTCAAAAATTACAGCTACATGTCTGAAAGAATGCAAAAATATTTGGAAGCATATATGAAAGTGTTTCTTATAATTATTGAATTATTAAATGATCATCATTAAATATATTGAGTGCTCTGAGTAAATCACTTTTCGAAATTATATTGAATAGATGATGGCATGATGTTTCAAAGATATTCTAGGAGAAATGAACTGCTTCATACATTTATAACAAGTTTTTGGACTAAGATCAGAAGTCAAATATAGAAGATCAAAGGTTTCCATTTTTTAATTCTGTTAAGATAATTATCTCCTAGCAATAGATTCAGATCTCTCATTCTGTGAAGAATTCTCCACAAGTATATTATTCTCATATTTAAGAACTGCTGGATGTACTTATACATGAATTTGACAGTGTTGGTATATCGCAGGCAAGTCAAATGATTGTTGAGTATGAAAATATCTGAATTATTGATTGCCTAAATTGCCCAAAAATTTAGCCATCATTACTGTTCCTTGTTCAAAAGGATGTATTAGTGCAGAAGCATCCTGAAGGTTTTGGCTTCCCTTAAATACCTTTACCTCATTCTACAAAAAGAGTGACCTGTAAAAATATACTCTTTAATATTTCAGTCCTTTGATTTGACAGGTTGTTCTTGCAAAACCTTTGTGATGTGTGAATGGGTGGCTTCTCAGAATGAGATACCATTACTACATTAATCTGTATCTCTTCCTTTTATAGATAGCATAAAATTTACTGAGGAACAATAATGACTACTGAGTTTTCAGTGTGATGTCTGCAGAAGTATGTAATGTGTTAATAAAGGGAACCTGCATAATTGCTTGGACATCTAAATTTGAGTCAGTAAAAAAATGCTGAGAAATCACATGTAGAGTTGATCATTAAATGTTTTTTAATGTTAATTTTTATTATTATTATTTTTAGATGACATTAGGTTTATATTATATATATGTGCTTAAAACAATAGACTTACCATTTGATATCCTAACATTTCTCTAATTGTGAAAACATTTTCCACAGTGTTGACACTATTATTATTTTCTTCAGATAGATATTGAAATAATAAAATATGTAAACTCAAAATATAGCATAATTTTACATTAATAAGATGTGGTTTCATTAATTAATTATAAACTCAAATGGAGAAGAGTAAAAATATATACCTTTCTTCTTTATTCAGCTGTTGGCACTTTCCCCTTTTTATCATTTTCTGCTTTAAACTTCTCTTCCTTTTTCCTTCTGTATTGGACTTTCCTTGCATTTTTTTTCAAATATTTTGCCTTGAACAGTGCAGCTTCTCAACTGCAAGTTCTCTCCCTATTTCTACAACGTCTTTTAGAATCTCACTTGATCTTTATTATACCAGGAGATCAGAGAACATCAGATCAAGATAACTAGTAAAAATTTAATTAACCCTCTCTTCCTCCTCTATGAACATATATCAGATGATGTAGTCTCAAATTAGATGCTTAAACAGCTTTTTTCCATATTTTCGATCTTCCTTCAGTAGGTAGGATGGCTGATATCTCTAAAAGTGGACACCCAGTATTTTACTCAGTATGTGCATCATTACAGTAAAAGGTACTGCATCTAGGCTCTTTTCTAGAAAGGAAGTCAGGGTTCCAGAACTTGATTTATGTATGTGCTTAAGCCTGACATTCTAGAAATCTCCCTCAGGTGCTAACAAAATCCTGGAGCACTAAAAACCTACCTCAGGGAACTCTCTACAGAGAACTGTGGTTTTCAGGGCTCCTGGAGGAACTAATCCTTTGCTTTTACTCTGTAGGGCATATTTACTACAGCCACTTCAATAGACACAAGCTCACCCTGATTGTGTTCCAAAGGAAGCAAAACCAGGAGACTGTGGCACTGTGGCACTAACTGTGCCACCAAGCCCAATCAGCTCTGCTGCAAGGTAGAGAGCCTGTGTTCCAATCTGCTTAGATACAAAGGGAAACCAGGTTCTAAAAACATTCCCATAAGCGAGATTAAGGCACAAACGAGGCTAGATGCTGGATCTCAAAATGATAATTCAACTTTATTTTGTAACACAAAAGAGCAGAGAGAAAGAAGGAAGACAGAAAAGTGGGAAAAGCTAAGGGTAACTGTTAAAAGCACAGGACAGGAGTTACCACCATGAAGTGCCGCTGGCTTGCAAGCTGGTAGATCTCTGCTGGGCTTCTTCCCTGGTCACCTTGTATACTCCAAGGAATGAGCCGAACTGGCAGGGTAACAGGGTGGCAGCAGCTCCTGCAGCAGTCCCCAAACAGCTCCCCCCCCCGCAGTCCCCAGGCATGGCCCTAAATACCCTTGCCGTGGTAGCCCCTGGATGCCCACTGGCCAGTCCACCGGTATCCTAGGAAAGGTCACCTGGTACCTGGTACCTCATGGGCCCTGAGTATCCATTGGCTGGTTCCCCAGTCTCCAAGCAAGACCTGCCTGGTATACCTTATTTGGGAAAGTCCTTGCCGTGTTTTTTGATTGTAACAACTTTTTATCTTTTTTGCTTGTCTGCCTGCCTGTGCTGGCTTAGTAGGTGCCTCCTGGAGCTTTTGCAAGTAGCTCAGTTCCTGAAGCAGCCCAGCTGTGGCATCAAGGCTTTTTAACTCCATGCTCAAGACAATGGCAAAGCAGGCTCCATCTTGTAATCAGTCCACTATACCTGTCTTATGAGGAAAGGCTGAAGATTCTCCCTTCATTGGAGGTTTTCAAGATGTGATTGGGCAGGGTGCTAAATAATCTCATCCAGACTCCCCTTCCCAGGAAGGGTTGGACAAAGCGATCCTTTAAGGTCCCCTCCTACCTGAGCTGTCCTGTAATTTTGTGATCCTTCCAAACTCTGTCTTTTTCCAAAGCTCACGTGGAATGCCTCCAGACTCTTGAATACCTCCAGACAGTTCATGTTGCGCTTGCATTTGCTGAGTCACAAATATCAACACTACATTGTGCAAGTATAAACTAGGACAGCTGACTCTTCTGTGGGGGTCCAGCAATTCAAACTAGCCTGATTTGGTGTCCAAGTGCTCAATTTCTTCTTATTTGAAAATGTAAGTCTTTTTCTCCCCTCTAATTGAAGAGGCAGATATCAGCCCTTTCATCATGAATTACCTTATGAACCTTTGCCTTCTATTAGTAATTATTCTGGAGAAGAGGAAAGATTTGTAGTACACCCTTTAGTTTCAAGTTTTCTGAAGGCTTCTCCTTGCTGAATGCACTGCTTTTACAGACAGCACTGTCGAACACCTAATTCTCTGTATGTGTTATTTGGGGATACTATACACAAATTGAATTGCATCATAGAAGCTGCAAACAAAGCATCACACCCAGTAAGTAAAAATTCGAGAAGTACCATGTGTCCTTCTACAACTCCCTCCTAACAATACACAAATAAACTACGTTGCTTGGTCTGTCCAACTAATTCTTATATTTTTCAGATATTTCCATCCAGCAACTTTCTGAAACTGATCCATGTACTGTAAAAGAAATAAAATAATAATTTGTGACCTAGCGGAAGCAAACCAAAATTTTTAATGAAAATACATCTAACATGTTTTTCACATTTAATTAATGAAAATGTTTTAGTCTATCATGCCTTCATACTCTGTTTGTGGAAAACGCTGGGCAGATGCATTATGAAATCCAAACTCTAATATGGTATCTAGAGGAAAAAATCTTTTTAATGATTGAGGGGAGATATGGAGAGCAAGATAACGTCATTTTACTGGAACATGTCATGCTTAGCTTTTGCTGGTGAACACTGGATTCTAATTTCAAGAACAACTCTAAAGGTATCTTTTAAAGAATTTTAGAAGAAAAAGCATAGAAATCCTCTCAGAAAGCTTCTCTATGCAAGATGACCTTTCAGGATGCAAAAAGCTCAAACATCTTAAGTGAACCCACCTTCTGTTTCCACAGGACATGTTCTCATTCAGGAAGTCTGGTGCTAATTACTTTGAATCAAAAAGCCGGACAAGCATATCCTTCCAGTCTGGAAGATAGGCATCTGGTGGTGTTAAGAAGGGATTCTGCTAACACTTAGGTAAATACTACATGGGAAAATATTACCACTCGTTCTTCTGTTTAGCAAAAGTTATTACTTGTGTGTGAGTCACAAATAAATGGAGAGTAAACAGAAGAGATAGAATGACATTTTAATTCTTCATTTTCTTTTTCCACATATTTGTATAGAAAAATTTTCTGGGGTGCTGGATGCTGTAGCATAGGAAGAATGAAACCCAACAACATAACAAGGGAAAGAATTGCTTTTGTTAGGTACATTTGCTAGTGATTTGAATGAAATTAAAGTTACTCTGCCAAATCACAAAAAAGGGGTCAGGATCTTGCAGCTATTTGTTAGGAATTCCACTGTGAGTTGCTGAATAATAATAGAGTCACAGAATCACAGAATGTTTGGAGTTGGAAGGGGTCTCTGGAGATAATTTAGTCCAACTCCCACCTTGAAGCAGGTTCATCTGGAGCAGGTTGCACAGAATCACGTCCAGCCGGGTTATGAATATCTTCAAAGAAGGAGACTCCACAGCCTCTCTGGGCAGTCTGTTCCAGTGCTTTGTCACCCTCAAAGTAAGAAAGTTTTTCCTCATATTCTGATGGAAATTCTTGTTTCAGTTTGTGTCCATTGACCCTTGACCTTTCACTGGGTGCCACTGAGAGGCCACACAGGGAGTACTGTGTCCAGTTCTGGTGTCCTCAGAACAAGAGAGATACTGAGCTCCTGGATCAGGTCCAGAAGAGGACCATGAAAGTGATTGGGCAACTGGAGCATCTTTTTCATAAAGAACAGCTGACAGAGCTGGATCTGTTCAGCCTCGAGAAGAGATGACTGAGAGATGACCTCATTAATGTGTACAAGATCTGAAGGGAGGGTGTCAAGAGGATGGAACCAGGCTCTCCTCCGTGGTGCTAAGCAACAGGACAAGAGGCAACAGGTACAAACTGACACATGGGAAGTTCCACCTGGATATGGGGAAGAACTTTACTGTGCAGGTGACTGCACATTGGAATAGATTGCCAGGAGAGGTTGTAGAGTCTCCTTCTCTGGAAATTTTAAAGAGTCATCTGGACACAATCCTGTGCAATGTGCTCTAGAATGAACCTGCTTGAGCAAGGAGGTTGGACTAGATGAACCACTGTGGTCCTGTCCAACTTTACCCATTCTGTGGTTCTGTGAAAAGAGTCTGGTCCCCTTCTCTTGACACCCACGCTTAAGTTATTTGTATTAACTGAAAGGATCCCCACTGTGTTCAATATTATTCTCAAGTTGTCTCTGTGTTCTTATTTATTGTTGATAAGTCTTCAAAAGAACAAACAAACATTTCATTCTCCCATACTATAAAATACTTGAAGTTTTTCCTGCAGCTATACAGTTAAAAATTGTGTAATTTCAACTAAGACTTGTTGCATCTTTTTTTCTGACATTGACTAATATAAAACTGTGTGCTTGTATAAATACTGCTTGCATTTTTTGGGTGCTGTTGTAGAGAATATGCCCCTGCCTATGTCACACATTGCTTTGTAGCCCGAAACCCAGTCTCCTTTACCAAAATATGATACTTGGGTTTACTTTCAAAACTACCATTGCTTTTATCCCCTTCTTCATCTTTCATTAATACAAAATATCATTTGCCACTTTAAGTCACCCAGTACTGCAGCTTTTTCCCACTTTTAGAATCATAGAATGATAAATAACTTGAGTTTGAAGAGACCCATAAGGATCATTGAGTCCAACTCCCTGACCCTTTCAGGACTACCTAAAACTAAGTGGTGTGACTAAGACAATCATTCAGATGCTCCTTGAATTCTGAAATGCTTGATGCCATGACCACTTCCCTGTAAAGCCTCTTCTTGTGACTGACCACCCTCTCGGTGAAGAATGATGTCCATTCTGAACTTCCCCTGATGCAGTTTGTGTCCCATAGCTGCTCAGCAGAAAGAGGAGATTGGTATGTCATCTGCTGATTCCCTTGAGAAAGGTTTAGAGTGTGATGAGGGCACACCTCAGCCTTCTCCAAGCTGAACAAGCTAAGTGACTCAGTCACTCCTCAGGAACTTGCCCTTAAGGCCTTTCTCTATCTTGGTTCCTCTCCTCTACAGGTACTCTAGTAGTATGATTTCCTTCTTATATTGAGGCACCCAAAAATGCACACAGTGCCCAAGGTGGGGTCACTCCAGTGCACCTCCTTAGACTGACCAACTATGTTGTGCTTGGTAGATCCCTGATCACAACTGGCTGGTTTTGCTTCCAGCTCACACTGTTGTCTCATACTCAACTTGTCATCCAACGAAATCCCCAGATCTCATTCCACAGTGTTGCTCTCCAGTCTCTCACCCCCCAATTTGCACATATAACCAGGATTACCCCATCCCAGGTGCAGAATCTGGCATTAGTTCTTTCTAAATTTCATATTGTTAGTGACTGCCCACCTCTATAGTCTACCCAGTCCCTAGTGAACTGAAATGCATTCCTATGTCACTGCAGGTCCTAGAAGTTGCCATAGTATAGCACCTTGAACTTCTGTGCTCAAGAAAATATGTAACTTGTGCAATGTGCAGTAGGGTTTTCCTAGGTCACTGAGTTTCACTTAAATGCAAAGTGCCTTCAGAAAAAGAGCACAGTCTGTTCTCTGTATCCATGGTGGATGGAAGAAAAAATGAGAGCATAATCACCAAGAAAAGGTCTGGTTTGCATTTGGAGCAAAATTTTTATCGCTAAGGAGAGTGAAATATTGGAGAAGCATAAAATCAGGATTCTTAAAACTATGTAAGTAGAGTTTAGACAGAGATCACTTAAAGGTGACAGGATATGGGCTTTGGCTTCTCAAGAGTCTTTTCTATTTTTACTGTAGATACATATATGATATTGTTAGTGTGACATAGTCCAGATTTCAAAACTTGAGGAAAAAAATATTTTTTTTTAAAAAAAGGGATGTTTAAAAAGCAAAATAGTGATGAATCTAGCCAACTTCAAAGTCAATAAATGTTATATATAACATATATATAACAAATATGTTATATAACAAATAACAAATTTGTAATTTTATGTTTTGTATTTTTGTGATATTTATTATATTTGAATTAAGGGGTGATGTTATTTTTAAAGTTATTTTTATCTTTAGGCATACATACCTGTCTGAAAGATTCTATTTGAACACAGTCATTCTTCTTCTTCCCGTACATCTATCTATTTTCAAGTCAAATCACCCTTTTTTTTATTACCTATTTATCTCAGAGTAGGTACCTGGGAGTTTTGCAAGCTTTAACAAAATGAGCAGAAGAACAGAAAACATTCACAAAAGTACCTTTGTTTCTGAGACTCTTGTTTAAACAGACTGTAAACAAAACAAAAATTAAAGGCATGAGTTAATAGACTCATCTTTTTTTGTTTTGAACATCTGAATCTTCACAGAACAGATAGGAAAAATACCTAAAAGGATGAAAAGATTAGTTTGATGAGTCATGTAAGAAGATGAAGAAACCACTTCCATTCCTGAAGCTCAGTGTAAAAGCTACCATTAAATTCTTGGAACTTTGGCTAAATCAGCTGTCTGCAATGGTCAAAGCAACGTGGATGGAATTAATCAATTACATTAAATCTAATTCCTATGTTGCTTTACTGTAGGAACTGAGCTGTTGTACCTTTGGGCAGCAGTGATTCAGTGGAACAGAAATGTTGTCTTGTTAACTGACGTTTCTCTGTATTTTCTTAGTTAAACTGAGGGCAAACGTGACATAGCTGATTTTCTGAATCGGTTTCACTGAACTGAATAAAAATCTCTTCTGCCTTCTGCTAACAAATTTTGGTTAGCTGATGCTTTAGTTTTTTAAACACAGTCTTTTGCTCATCTTCTGAATGTTCATGAATCCATAATACCTTCATTTTTCTTGTGAAAAGGTGACCAGGAGATAATATTAGGTTGCAGACCTTGGCCACCAACCAGGTGAGGAGGGGACAGTGCTGAGCAGTTGGGACACTTTTAAAGGGCTCCAGGGAGCTTGAGCAACCCAGAGTGCAGCAAACAGGAGTGGGCAAATGGGCGCAGCACAGCAGGGAGGGTGTGGCACAACAGTTCGTACAGGCAGGGTGAGCAGGAAGTGCTCTTCTCTGACCATGCGGGAGCAGCCAATAAAGGCAGCAAACAGACTCAGTAGCTGATAAGGAAGAGCAAAGAGATCCTCTCAGCCCCAGTCTTATAAACATATTAATTTAGGCTTCCTCAGTTAAGGTGTTGACGTACCATAAAGCTCTGTCCCTGGTAGCTGCAGGAGGCACTGAACTAGCTGTGTCACAGCCTCCAGACAGACAGACCTGCTGATCGTAGGCACAGCTCTCCGGATCAAGGAGCACCTGATGCCTCTTCATGAGGCTGGGTCCAACAAACTATTCATTTGCAGAAGGTGTGCTGTGGATGAAGAGCTGTGTCACCAGGTGGAGGAGCTACAGGAGGAAGTGAACAGGCTTTGTAGTATTCAGGTGAACGAGCAAGAGAGAGGACCAATTATTTTCAGAGACGCTACAGCCTCAAGACTCTTGGGAGTCTCAAACCTCCATTGCAGTGGAGAAGCAGGTGAACTCAGAACCCTGCAGGGTAATTAGTCAAAGGACTGTTACTCAAGGGTCTGTTAAAGATGAAGGCCAGAAGTGAGTCATGTACCAGGAGGAAGGTTCTTCCTCCTTCTCAGAATTTGACAGGTAGGACTGGTACCTTCTACAACAGGTATGAGGCTCTGGAAATAAAAGGCCAGACAACTGATGAGGTGGGCAAAGGTCCTTCTGGTATTGTCAGGCCTCCTAAAACAACATCACCTGTACCCTGCATGAAGACCTCCTCTGTTAACAGGAAAAGTAGGTCAACTGTAATAAGAGGTTCCCTTCTTAGGGGAATGGAGGGCTGGATATGCAGGCCAGACCCAAGCCACAGGGAAGGTCTGCTGTGTCCCAAGGGCTCGAGTAAGAGACATTACTGGAAGACTCTCAGTCTAAGAACACACTCTGCTTATTTTCTGCTATTGATTGTTCAAACTGACAGCAATGAAATAACAAAGAGAAATATGAGACCAATCAAAAGAGATTTCAGGGTCCTGAGATGGTTGGTGGAGGGATCAGGAGCAGAGGTAGTAATTTCTTTGACTCTTTCAGTAATGAGGAATAATATTGAAAAGAATAGGCAGATCTATCAGGTCAGTGAGTGACTCTGAGGTTGGTGTGATCAGAAAAATTTGAGCTTTTTTGACCATGGGATCATCTACTCAACACCTGGTCTATTGATACCTGATGGCATACACCTATCTCAGAAGGGAAAAAAAGAGTTCTAGTGCAGGAGCTAGTGAGACATTGATAGAGTGTTAAATTAGCTTGGAAGAGGGAAAGGAACAAAACCAGGCTTGCCAGTGATGAGTGATGGGATGATGTGCCAAAACTTAAGAAAACCAGCACTCCTAAGATCCCTCATTCTGCTTCAGGAGGTATTGGCTACAGTGTTCCTCACCTGAAGTGTTTCTATATCAACACATGAAGCATGATGACGTAGCCAGACACACATACACTGCATCTCTGAGACATTATTATTGGTGTACTCTGAATGTGATATGTTAGAAGAGTGAGGAATGTTCAAAGAAACAATGGTCTACTGGATGTGGAATCTGGAAGGTTGGGTACCAGGTGCAGTGGATCACGACATCACCAAGAAGTTATTTTGTTTGTAAGACAGACAAGTGGTAGATTTGTTCTTGTGTCTTACAACTTGGTCTTGTATTCTCCTGATGTAAAGTTGTTTTTAGCTATCTGCAGATGCAATGTTTTTAAGAGGGGATTTATGGCTTTCTTTGTGATTCCAAAAACAGGCATGCATTTTCCCAGATTTCTGGGTAAGGCTTTAGCCGCTGATTCAGTTGAATTTAGTTCAACCCTGGATATTTAAACCTGGCAAGAAAAGTATAGTTATACGTTGTGAAAATGAATGAGCGAATGAATACTAAAACTCAAAAGGTGATTATTAAATGTCCTCAAGGAGTATAGCAAGAATAGTTATGGGTCCAATGATGCTGTGTTGTATTAATAATCTTACTTTTTTTTATGATATTTTAGAAATTAAATGTATTGACAGTTCACCCTTTATTCATCTAATCGTACACTGTAAAAAAAATTTTGATATACAGCCAGACTACCAAACAATCACTCATCATAGCTTCACTCACAATTTACTATTTTACCTGTGGCAGTATTGTAAAACAATAAATTATTTTTTAAAAGAGTGTTGATCTTTTTTAAAACTGTCTTAGCCCCCATTATTAGCTTGTCAACTATAAATTGTGGCTCTCAGAGTATACCCATAGCTCTCAAGGTCACATTGACTCAACATCAACCAAACATACCTAAGGTTTGGTTGTTATTTAGAAGAGTAATTTACTTGTTCAGAAATTATAAAATTGATTTCCACGTAAAACGTGTCAGATAGACATGTAAGTCAGATAGACAATTGAAGTTTTCCTCTGGGAAACAGATAATGATCAGATACCCACACTGATGTTTCATGAAGTCTGCTGATCTGTTCTGCTGATTAACTTTAGGATACACCTGAAGACCTTGACAAAAGCAAACAGAATAATTCTTCATTCTTGCTGTTAAATGAAATCTCAGGTAATAGTCTATCCAAAGAGAGGTCTCAAGTATAGATTCCACTTTTTGTCTTTAGTGTGTATTTTGGTTGTTAAGGGAGTTGTTAGGAGGCAGAGGAAATGATATTACCAGGGAACTGCTTGCATGCAGTCCTGTGTCTGAGGCTTGGACATTGCAATAAAGGACTGTACATATTATCTACCTGAACCAGAGGCATGAAAGGGAGTGACTTGTCTGAGACCATGACTGAGATTGTCAGAACACAGATATCAAATAATGAGTTATGGAAACAGATACAGAAAAAGGAAACAGAAGATGACTGAGAATTAATCTGCCATTGCTTGCTAAAATTCATAAAAATGGGAATTTAGGACAATTTTAGGCTTCCTAACTACTGTTTGGTGATCCTTACCCAGTAAGAATATTATGATCTGTGTTTGCTTAGTAATCAGCCATCTTTTGAAAGCAGCTTTTTGCTACTGTTTTTTATTCTATTGCTGCTTTGAAACTACACTATTGCATCAAGCTGATATAAGCAGTCAAGGACTGAAAATGATAAGGAATAAAAGCATTTAAATTAGTGAACTATCAATTTGTGTGAGGCAGGCAGCATCACATCTTCTAAGGTCTGCACTGGTTGCTTAATTGTTTCCAGAAGCTGTTTAGGATGTTGTAAATCATGTAAACCTTCAAAATATTGTATTATCAAATTTCATATTATCACATCTGCTGCTAGGAGAGACTTCATTGCTGATTTCTTCGCATTCTCCCCTCCCTTACTCCTTTTCTTTTCCCTTCTCCCTGTACACATATGTGTTCTCTATAACTGCTCTAGGACTGTAAACATTGCCTCTAGCACCACCTGAGTCTGTAACTTCCTGATGACAATAATCTTCTTTTTCAGGTTGCAAAGGACATAATTTTGAGAGAGCACAAATAAAGGTGTTGGAAAGTGTACATCTCACAAAGATGAGAGGTTGGAAAAGAGTGTCTGTATGTTTCCTGTTTGCTGAGTTTCCAATTAAATTGATGTGGATGTTATATTCTGTATTGTGTTATTAATAAGCTAGTCTACTTGGAGCTTTGGATAAGTGTCATTTATTTTAAGTAAATGTATCTTAAATTCTAGTTATAATAGCAATTTATAATGCTATTCGTTCTTAAGTATTTGCGTCAAGCTCTAAACCCAGTGGAATGAATTCTAATAGTTGAAGAATAGATAATGTGAAATTTAAGTCTCATAGCTTGTACTAAATTATAGTTGCTAGTCATGTACCACTTATGGGGAAAAATTAAGTATTTTGTATTTACATTTCCCTAATTGAATTTATTAGGCACAAGAAATAGATGTATTTCATTGCATATGAAACAAATGGCATATGCAATGAGAGTAATTCACTGGTTTACTTAATAAAATATATTTTTACAGACCATGAGAATATTTAATAGTAGAATACGTTAGGTTCAAAAACCGGAGACCTATTATGATAATAACAATATAAGACATATACACAAAAGGAGTATGATAGTAGTAGTCAGAATTTTCATTCTCATTTCTTCTACACATTAACATTCCTTTACTGTTATTTTGTAGTACATATTGTCATTTTATATTTTATAACTGTCACGGGTGACAGCGGGTCTGTCAGCACCTTGGCACACACTGACGAAGCAATAGATGTTGACCAGATCAAAGTATACCCCTGAGATGGACTGAAAAGAGAGGACTGAAAATGGAGGCCCTGATCCTGACAACATACTGATGCATCCTGAAGAAGCTGTCCCGTGGGAACAGAGAACACTGTCTCATGAAAACGGGAGCACTGTCTCATGAGAACAAGGACCTGTTTTGAACGAGAATGGTTGGGAAAAACATCAACATGAGAGAAAAATAAGAGCAGGTGCTCGGGACTCTTGTGGGAAAGAACTGGGCTGTTCTGAGAAAGAGCAAAGTTGCTGTGAGAAAGTAGAATTTAGAAAATGCACCTATTAGCTGTAAGAATTCTGGTGTGAAAGTTTGAATTGTCCTATCTGTGTGCATTACGTGTGTTCGAAAACTGTACTTAAGGGGCTGCACAGCAGCCCCGGGCGGCTGTCCCTCCTTTTTCCTTGGAATAAACTTTGCTGGAACCTTTTTTCGTGTCGCTTTGGCCATTCTGACATTATCAGCAACATATAACAGTATTACAATAAGTTAGTAATAAAAATTACAAATAAAAAAAATTAATCTGGGTTCCTGCACCTTAAATTACTTCCTATACCAAGGTTTTTGTAGAATAGAGATGGAAATTTTTACAGTGGAATATATCTCACCTAATATTAATGCTTAAACCTACTCTAAGTAAAATTTCTAGACTTCCTAGAAATTCCCAACAGTTAATGGAAAGAGATAAGCACACTCACCTGAGACATTAAAACACCTGAAATTAAGTAGGATGAATTTGTATTTCTGTATTTATATTTATGGTTATAAAACTTTACATGTGTTACTATATGTTGCTGTTGCAGCACAGCATCAGTTTCATAACTATACAGCTACTTAACTGAGGAAAGATTTGTATTAAGTTGGATTTAGATTTAATTTGAATCTGTCAAAAACCTATGGATACCTTTAGTGAGGCCTTGGGTTTGTAATTTGTTTGTTTCAATGTCTATATTAGATTTCCATTAGTGTACTCAATGTTATTTGAAGGGTAAGTATTAAAAAACAGATTTAGAAGCCTGTATTTTTTATTTGCCTTTTGCTTTTTTTAGCAAACAATGACCAGTGAAAAGTAATATTTTCATTTGCATATTTTATAGGAAAGATTACAAAACTCAGGAATTCTATAATTTCTACTTGCCTATAAAATATTTTTTTAAAAGTATAATAGTTTCAACTGCAATTGGATACAGCACAAGAGAAATATATAGAGAGAAACATTTGGTATGATGGTTTGTCTTTAGTGTTTTGAAATTAATTGCTTCCATTTCTTATTTAGACATGCTTTAATACTACTAATCTCAGTGCTATAGCCCATGTGTAACCAAAAATGAATTAGAAAATCACAGACCCAGACTAAATTCGTAGTTTTATACACCATTAAATATGCTGACCCAGCTGCTAAATTTCAAATATAGTTATAAATTATGAGCTATGCTCTGGCTTCTACTGTTTAGATATATAGCAAAATTCTTATGGAATGAAATATAATCATTTGAAATTGCACCATTAGAACAACTTCCAAATCTATCTCCAGCTATTGGGTTCTTTGCTATGAAAATATACATTTTGTTATGTGTATTGCTGACCGTACTTTAAAAGCAAAATATAACAGCTAAGTTCTTATTTGAGCATAAAATTTACTTTGAACAGAGAAAAGATACAGATGTGTGTTGTGTAAGCAGTTATGCTTAAAACTTAAATTGTAGCATGGGAAAATACTTTTTTCAATATAGCAGATACCCCTCAATGTCTTCAGGGGAAGTTGAATTATTTTACTGACATCAAAAGAATGTAATTAAACAACTATGATGGCTAAACAAAATAATAGCAAGCAGAGGCTTCTTCACATTACATTAGGTAACTATACTCTCACAAATGGGTTGGGCATTTCCTCTGACAGCTTACATATGAAATTTGATTTGGATTAATTAAAATTTGTGGTGAAAATAGCATGTACATTTATTCCACATCAGAAAAATTAAAATAATTGATCTCCAAGTGTGGGCTTGCTACTTTGAGCAGCTTTCCAGTATAAAAGGTGTTGCCTGTCTACTAAGAAGGTGTTACCTGTCTATAATTGAGAGCACAAATAAAAACACGGAAGAGAACGTCATATGACCAATCACTACAAAAGCCTGCTCAACAAAAATTCTCAGTGCAGAATTTAAGAAGAGAAGAACTTTAGGAGCCAAAATTTGTTTACCTAAAATTTTAAGACCTGAAAATTCTGATTCCTCAGTTATTAATGGATGTATTTTCCATCTTTAACTTATTTGTTCCTCTACTAACAATCTTCCAATGTCTTTTAATTTCTAGTTTGTCTCTAAATGTAACCCCATGCAGAGATCCACTCCGTGGGTACCTAACAGGGCATGTGAGATGCATCAATTGCTCTTTACTACTCCCAAATATTTAAAGAGAAGGACTATGTGTAAGAAGAATTGTTTAGATGCCTAGCTTTTAGATGGCTGAAATGACTTAAAACTAGTATTGCTCTAATATGATTTGAAAACATACCTCTTGCCTACAACCAGCTAGCAACCACCACGGGTTAACAGAGATGCCTCTTTTCCTATATTAGCATGAAATCTTCATTGGAAAGGTAATAAAATTTCTTCTAATATGTGGTCATTTTCCCAAATTAATTTTTTTGTTTTTCTAGTCTTCGAATCTCAAATATTGTTACCTTAATAAGTCCCCAAGACACTATGAGAATGTAAAACTTTCCAATTTTCTGTCTCTGACAATGGCCAGAAGATACTCAGAGAAAAACTATATGTGGAGTAGTTGGATGCAAATTCTTTCTCCCTGTCTCCCTCTCCTCCCCTCCTAAGGTATCTACTAATAAGTAGGTTTGGGATTTCCATTGAGCTGAATCAGAGGGTTCTGATGATGTCAAAATTATTTGGTCTTGCATTACAGATAATTTCACCTAGCACTGAAGAGATGCAGAATGAAACCAGTTCCTTGGTTTTGAATGTTTTGAGAACAGTACAGAGATGTAGATCTGTATCTACTCTGTTCTAAAGACAATACACTGTTTATTTCCCACAAGTGAGAGTAGGGATTTATATGATTTTCCTGAAGTAGAGATGAAGATATAAAAAGCAGGCTAAAAAGAAGATCCATGTGATAAAACAGAGGGAGATAACATTAACCAAGCTACTCATGCCTCTTTAGAAATAGATGTGCTTTTGAGGGTGTGCTTTTGTTCATGCGGTGACAAAGACATACCTTATTGCATTTTTCTTGTGTTACAGTGTAAAATTTCAGCTATAAGTTATACCAACATCCCCTTCAGTTTACTCCCAGGCTACACAGAGAAAATATATACTGAGTGCAGACTTTGAACAGTAAAGCCAAAGCCTGGAGAGTTAATGACCAGTACAGTAATGTATTACAGACAAAATTGCAGACCAAGTCCTGTCAAATGTCTCCATCTCAGCTGTTAGACCATGTAACAGGAAAAGTTTTATGCTTCAGTTGTATGTAGCAAGTTCTGTCTGGATTATGGTAATCCAAGAACTCTTGCCTATCCCACTTTTAATAGAACTTCAAAATGAGATTGCTAGCGTGATTGGTTTTATGGGAAGAGTCAGAAGCCTGCAGGCATATTACTGAGGTTGTTTATGCAAGGAGTCATGAATTCAGACATGAAAGCAAAGAAAATTCATTGGCATGAATATTTAAAGTCACTTTAAGACATCAACACTAGCACCACATTGAAAAGGTCAGTATTATGGGAGTAATTATCTTTAAGGTGTTAGCTTTCGATGTCATCTAAAGGTGTGCATGCTCAGACGTTTTTCTGATCGATGAAAAAAAGAAAATTGAGCAAAAATGACTGTTTGGAGAAAAGGAGTTATTTTTTTCCTTTTAAATCATTAAATCCTGAAAACAAAATTCTTTAATAGCTCAGAGGACTGAATCTGCACCATAAGGGCCCTCATCATGTCAGCAGACAAGATTTATGTGCGTAACATTCAGCAGAAGAGGATATTGTATGTTCAGTATCAACCCGGCTTACAGGACACAGCAAATAGACTTCAGCCAAGCTACAAAAAGGTTAACAAACTGCCCCAGGACCTGGAAACCAAGTAGTTTGTGTCAACAGAATATTGCTCAACCAGCATTACCTGAACTCCTCTGACAAGGTATTAATACAACTGTTGAATGCTAATTTGTGACTCTATCACAGCTTGCTATCGGCAACGTACAAAGATTTAAGTTTTTAAATGATTGTTTGACAAAACGTTCTACACATGCAGTGGTGATTTCACAGAGATTATAGAGAATAGCCTACATACTATACAACACAAACAAGGGGAAGTCTGGAAAAGGCATTCACATGTTTAATGAATTTGTGTTATTGTAGGCAATCTACTAAGAATTACAAGAACTGATGGTATCACATGGCTAATTCTAAAAATCCTAAAATTTCTAAGCATCTTCTTTTCTAAAAATCAAAATCTAAAGCATGTTCATAACCAACCCAGTGAAACGCTAACATAATTCTCATTCTGACAGGAAGAGGGAATTGCTGGTAGAGTTATAAGCGAGTTTATCACAGAATTAGAATAATCCAGGCCGTACGGGACCTTTGAGGGTCTTTGGTCCAGCCTGCTGCTTAAAGCAGGATCTACTCTGAGATCAGACTGGGCTGCTCAGGTCTTCATCCAGTCAGACAAACCTCCAACGACAGAGATTCCCAACCTTTCCAGGCACTCTATTCTAAGCCTTGGTTAGTGCCATAGTGATTTTTTTTCCTTATGTAGAGTTGGCATCTCATTATCACTCGTTATTCTGTCATGCACGTCAGTAGAGAGTCTGGCTTCATCTTATTGATAACCACACCTTAGGTACTGGAAAGCTGCTATTAAGTCCCTGTAAAACCTTCTTGTCTTCATGTCAGGGAAGCTCTTCCCTCAACCTCTTCCCTCATCTGTCATTATGCTCCAGTGAATCACATTTACAATGTACATATAGAATAGTAGACATAAAAGTAAAATATACATGTAATGATTTAAAGAGATCCTATCATAAAGCCAAAAAATTACTTACAGCTAAATCAGATAGTAGTAAGAATTTAGCAAGATATGAATGACATTTGGATACTACTTGAAAGCATTTTACTAGGTGCTGTCAAGCTTACTATCAGACCATTAGGGAGATTATTCTTATCAAAACCAAAGAAATTAAACTAAAAAAAAAACCCACAGTATTTAAAGAGGAAATGAAAAAAATAATAAAAATACTTATAAGAAGTGGAAGATGGGAGAAGCTAATGCCACTGAACATCAAACAGAAACTAAGAAGTATGGGAACCTATTGACAAAGATAAAGGGTACAAAGAGAAAGTTTTGGTAAAAAGTATAAGGATAAATAATTATCTAATGTATAATAAGAAATAAAGAATTCATGCTAAGTTATGATTTGTTTTCTTATTAAGTAGACACTAGCAAAAAATTGTTAATAAAACTTTACAGAGATCTGTCTGTTCAATAACTGTTGAATAGCTAAATGAAATGATCTGGGTATTTACTGGCCTGCTCACCCAACTTTGATTAAAGGCAAAATAGAAAGTACTCAATATTAGACATTATTAATAAAACATTTAAAGGGGGTAACCTGATAAATTGATTTATGAATAATGACAGATTTATAAATAATGACAGTTATATATACACATATATATCCTGATATTTTTCTTTATGGTTTGTAAAACCGTTGATGCATTTTTTGTAGAGACTTATGATTAACTGTGGCACTACATTTTCATTAGATGGAATAATACTAGAGCAATACTAAGAGTCCATTGGCTTACAAATTACAGACCTGCAACTGCAGGCACTTCTCGTGAGGTCTTACATGAGCTTATTCTTAGTTGAACATTTTCAACATATTTTGTCAATTATATGGTGTGAAATT
The DNA here is from genome assembly GCF_001715985.3 of Manacus vitellinus. Taxonomy (NCBI): domain Eukaryota; kingdom Metazoa; phylum Chordata; class Aves; order Passeriformes; family Pipridae; genus Manacus; species Manacus vitellinus. Next base: position 24,400,845 of record NW_021940682.1, on the reverse strand, counting down.
ACCACTGACAAAGTTGTAACTGTGACAATAGTAATCACTTGGAAAAACAAATCAATGCTATATAAGAATTCAAATCACTTAACAAGCTGGATAATATCAAAACATATATGTGAAATACATCCCAGTGTAACATTGCACTTCTGGATGAAAAAGACCATGTGCTAGAGGTATAAGGTGAGAGTATATTCACCCAATACAGAGGCTTAAACTGTTTCAGCATTACAGTGAAAGCACTTGCTCAGAGTACTGAGAAGAGCTCAGGCAGCCGCTGGATTTAAAAATAGTGGGATAAGTTGTAAAGAGAAGTAGGATGATTTTATATCACTTCCTTTGGCATTATTTTACTGGAATATTGCAGCAGACTAGGGAATTAATAATTCAAAGAGGAAGTTGAAAACTCAGACATTGAGAAAAAGACATAAGTCTAAATCAATGCAAGTTTTATCTCCTATTAGAGAAGACAGAATGATAATGTGACAGTATAGTCTTTCTTGAAGATAATTTCTTAAAAATAAATAATAAATCTGTTTTTGTTCTTCATTCCAACAGCCAAAGCAATATCCAAAAGCAAGAATGGAATAAAAATAATAAACAAATGTCAGTAGTGAAAATAATTTGTCAATGGAAAAAATTTAGAAAGATAGTGTGTGGATTTTTTTCTTCACTTAAAACCTTTATATTGAGGTTGCATGTCATTGAAAGAGAGATGCTGTAGCTCATCCTTAGCTTTTGGATTGGATGCAGTAACTGACTAAGATAATCCTCACAATTTGTCACGTGGGACAGGTTAAAGATGTCTTTCATAGTCTTAAAATCAATTAAGTATGGTGATTCAAGGTGACAGTTCCATATGGTCAATTCATTAAGATGAAGATGTTGATCAATGTTGTTTGAGGAAAGAGTGCTCTTTACTATTCCATTGCCAATTAAAGTAGCTCTCTAGCATATGTTTTGATACCAGTTGCTAAATGCTGGAATAAGCTTATTAAATAGCGAAGCTGTGAATAACCTGTTGCCTATCACTAAATTCAGGGTGTGCCTTCTGATACTACTTGCTGTATCCAGTAGGATGACGTATGAATAGCTAACTGCATTTTTTAAAGTGAGTTCCTTAAAGTATTTGTTTTAAGGGGGCTGTTGTCTCCCACGGTTTTGTAATGAGATTAAGCTTGTCTTCAAGTAAAACAATGAGTCTAAAAACATAAAAGCAGTCCTTTGTGTATTTAGTTTAAGTAGATGCAAAAACATGTGTGAATGAAGATGTAAAATAGCATATAAAAGAGAGTAAGAGATGATGAGGGTGAGAGCGCCGAAAACACAATCCACAGTGGTAAAGTAGAATTTTAATAGTTACTTTTTTCTGAAAAACTTAAATAAGTTAAAAAGGTAAGAGGGAACACTGCTTAGTCAGTGTTCAGTTTCAGTTTCAGATCGGTTTCAGTCACCAGTACACTCCATAGATTAACATGCCTGTTACAATGTGGACTCTTTAAAATAAACTAAATTATTTTTTGTAAGGACTATGATTGTTCAATATGAATTTATTTAAGAAGTCTGAAAAACTAATCTTTGGCTATAATTAAATAACACCATGCTGTGCTACTAACATTTTTGCTTCTTATTGAATCAGATCAGAGTTGGGATTATTTTTTCTATTTTTTTATTGGACAACAGATAACAAATATATTTCATAGCCCCAAACCATTTTGCTTTTTCTTAGAGTTTCTCTGTGTCTGCATTACCTTACTTTGTAAAAAGTAAGCTCCTCTGTATGGGGTTTGCATGGAAAGGTTTTGGTAGTAGGAGGATACAGGAGTGGCTTCTGTGAGAATCTGGTAGAAGCTTCCCCCATGTTCGACAAAGCCAATGCCAGCTGGCTTCAAGATGGACCTGCTGCTGGCCAAGGCCGAGCCCATCAGCAGCAGTGGTAGCACCTCTGGGATAACAGATTTACAAAGGGGTAAAACTTCTGGGCAGCAGCATCTGGAGAGAGGAGTGAGAATATGTGAGAGAAAAGACAGACACTAAGTTCTGCAGACACTAAGGTCAGAGAAGAAGGAGGGGTAGGTCACCCTGCACAGCTCAGAGGAGGAGGAGATATTGCAAACTGGGAGTAAGGGTAAACCCAGGAAGAAGGGAGGAGTAAGGAGATAGTGTCTTAAGATTTGTGTTTATCTCTCATTACCCTACTCTGCTTTGCTTGGCAATAAATTATTCTAATTTCCCCAGTTCGATTCTGTTTTGCCCTTGACAGCCATGGATGAGTGATCTCTCCATGTCCTTATCTTGACCCAGGAGCTTTTGGTTGTTTTTTTTCTTCCCTGCCCAGCTGAGGAGGGGATGGATGGGGCTTTGTTGGGCATCTGGTGTCCAAGTGGGGTCAAACCAAAATAGTCTGTTAAGGAATCATGTATGACTTTGTACTATTGCAAATGAACTGAAATAAAATTGAGGGCATCAAGAGAACTGGTATGTTAAAAGCAGAAAGCATTGTAGGGCATAAGGATTTGTACTACAGGAATTATATCACTAAATGAAAGCAAGGTTAGTGAAATATGTGTCATCTTGAAAATTATTTGATTTGTATATGTGATTAAGTGCTCCCAGGTGAATGTCCAGGTAATTCAGACAATAACAACCAATATTTGTGACCTGACACATGACCCTTCAAAAGGATGTTGCACAATGGATTTATGTATACAAAGAAATTTATTGATTTGTTATTTGCTGCTTTGTGGTGATGAAAAGAATTGCTTGCATTTGACTGTATGCTTAATGTATGGATAATAGCCAGTTAAGAAGGGCATGCTAAAAATGTGAAAGAAGGCAGTAACCACTGGAAGACCATGTAATGGGAATAATGAAGTACTTGCCTGGGGAAACAGGATGTTTTAATCTTTGTGTTCCAGTCACTGCATGAGTCAGGCACCTTTTTTTACTCTTTGATAATCAATGTCAGTGTTATGCTTGCTACCTCTCGTACGCTCTAGTTAAGAATCTCAGTATGATCAAGTCTTGTGCCAAGGCAAGCCTTAACAAGCATTAGCCACGAAGTCACAATCGTAAGCAGACTAAGAGATAAATTACTAACTGCCCTTTGTGATGCCTGAAGGACAGCGGAGCTCTTTGAGTGTCCAGATTAGTGAGTGTACAAAGTACACCTGCTGTATATAAATAAAAATACCTGCCCTTTTCTGGGACTTCTCAGCAGGTAAACCTTCCATTTTCAGGGAATTGCTTTATTAAAAGAGTATTTTAAAAGTTACAGTTGACCTAGTTACCTGAAACATATTCAGTGTTGGTCCAAGCTGTATGGATAATTATGGATGTGCATATGATGATTTTGAAATTGTCTAAAACTTACTACCCCACTTCAACCAAACAATACACTTCAAGCTGATGCTGTGTTTAAACTCACTCTAGTTATTTGTTCTACATGTCAAATCATTTGCACATTAGAGTTGGGTGAGGAGAATTTTTGTGTTTACTTTCTAAAATATCAGTTGTTCTTTTGTAGCTAGAGTCCATTTTTAGCTGTAAAAAACCACTCCTCTTGACAATACAAGTTTCTCCTAGATTATAAGTGTTTACTTCTATAGCTGAGCTTCCTCCCTGCCAAATCCATTCTAAATCAAAGTGAATATCAAATACAATATTTTTTTGAGGTGGTAAAATTTACTTAGGCCGAGTGGGTGAAAGTGCCTATGTCCAATTAAAAATTATTATCCTGTGAGCTGCTACCTACACTGTATATGATTTCACAACAGATTCTTTCTTTATAATTGTTCTCATCAAAACAGCACTCAGCATACCAAAGGATATATCAGACATAATGCTTTTTGCCAAGGATTTTTCTCACTCTTTACCAAAAAATCTGTATGAAGAAAAGCATTAGCACTGTGTTATCAAAGCAGTCCCTTCATTTTTCAGTTCTTAGGATATTTGCAGCCCAGTAAACCTCTGATGTCTGCAATCTCATTCAGCCAATTCACTACACAGTTTCCCAAGAGAGTCATTTAGATGCCTATTTAGACTAGCTTTTCATGATTTTGTTTCTAAATTCCTGTGCACTTGAAAAAACAATAGTAATCCAAACAGTAGTAAATCTTTTAGACCATTATAACCAAAACTAAGAACCTTACCAGTAATTCAGCTTAATAAAGTGTGTTGGAAATATGTTGTTGTTTTTAGGAGAGCATCATGGCTTCATCTGTTATATACACTTGTTAAACCATACTTTTTTCTCCAACTTAAGTAATATATCACAGTTGCTGAAGTGACTATAAACAACATCTGAAAAACTAAGCAAATTAGGTGAGGTACCATGTAATATGTTTTTAATTCAACAAGCTTCATTTATCTAAATTAATATCTTCACTCTGTTGTTTATAACTTATCAGTTGTGGTCTTTTGCAAGCTGTCAGTTTGTACTGTGTTTGCATGCAGAGAAATTTTGTTACATCATATAAATTTTGAAAATTCATTAAGCAGTGACAAGCCATTCATTTATGTGTTTGCATACAAAATAGGAATATCAGCACCCATCCTCTTATAGGAATGCATTTTCATGAACTTTAAATTCAATTTTGTATTGATATGTATGTGAACCAGAGCAATGCATATGTAGTAGTGACTAGAAACTGCTTACTTGTGCATATTACTACTATATCTATTTAATTGCAATAAATGCTGCCCTTCTGTGAGACTTTGGTTTCACTAATTAAGTTCTGAAAAAGAAATCTTAAATAATTTCCAAAGGAAATGGAAATAAACTAAAATCACAGAACTTCATTTCATCATCTGAAACCTAGACCCTAAAATGGGTTAATGTACCTTCTTCCCCATTTTCTTACTTCTTCTCCTTCTGCATTCTGATTTCAATGCACGAGTATTTATTTTAATGGGATTTTGGCATTGAAATGCCCTTCAGCAACTCTAGCTTGAGCCTTACTAATCAAAACCACTGTACCCAGAAGATAACATACACCAGTGGGCTAGGTTGACCTTGGCTGGCTTCCAGACACCCACCCAACCACTATGTCACTCATCATATTTGATAGGACAAGGGAGAAAATAAGATGGAAAAGCTTGTGGGTCAAGGTAAAGATAGGAAGATCACTTGCTAATTATCATCATGGGCATAAGAGGCTCTACTTGGGGAAAATTAATTTAATTTTTTGCCAATTAAAATTGGAGTAGGAAGGTGAGATACAAAGAGAAAAATTAAAGCACCTTCTCCTGCTTTTTTTTTTCCTTTAGTTTTTGACTCCTCTACCAAGGAAATCCCTCTGAGCAGTGCAGGGCAATGGGGAATGGGGTTGCAGTCATCCCATAACAGTTCCACTCTGCAGCTCCTTCCTCATCACTCTTTTTCCCTTCTCCATTGTGAGTCCTCCACAGGCTGCAGTCCCCCAGGATAAATCTTCCTCAGTGTGGGCTCTTCTCTGCAGGCCACTGCTCCTTCAGGCCATATTCACCTGATGAATATGCTCTGATGTGGGGTCCTCTACAGGTTGCAGGGAAATACCAGTTCTGCCATGGCCCTCTCCATTGGCAACAGGCAAATCTGCTCCAGCACCTCGGGCACCTCCTCCCACTCCATCTTCTCAGACGTTGGGATTTGCAGAATTGCTTCTCACACATTTATTTCCTCGGTCCTCAAAGGCCAGGGGGTATTTTGTTCTTTCTTAAACGTGTTTTCTCAGAGGTACCACCAGCTTAGCTGACAGGATCAGCTGTGTCCTGGGAAGGGTCCCCGTTGGATCCGGCTGGACTCAGCCATGTCTGACGTGGGGCAGCCCCCAGTTTTTCCCATAGAGGTCATCTGCTGCATCTTCATTATTGCCAACACCTTCATACCTACACCTGACAAAACACAGTACACTAAAAATATCTATCTAGTACAAATCATAAATAAGGTCACTTGGCAACTTGCAAAAAAATTTATGTGTTCCATCAAACTGCCACTCTAATATTTAATACTTTTTTTTCTCTCAGAATATAATCTGCACTATATTTTTATAGATTTTAATCATGTTGAGTGTTATTGAAATAAGGTTTCATTTGGTGATAATAATGCAAATGGATTTGTATTCCCTACAGGAAATATTAAATTGCCTCAGTCTGTGCTAACTTCACACAGATTCCCAAAGGAGCCAGAAGAAATGTAAGAAACTTGATGGTGCTACCTTAATCTGTTTTCACGGAGACTATTATTAATTAAATGTTACTAATGCTTTTGCAAATTACAGAAATGACTTTAGGAAATTTCTGTTAATCTTCCCAGACACCATGTGCTCGATAACAACAGTTCTAATTTTCCTTTTTAAGAAAATTAAATGAAGGACAGAATGGGAAAAAGTATTAGCCACTTTCCCTTACAGATAATTTATATATTCATATCCAGAGTCATCCTTTCCATTTTTTTTGTATGTTTCATTTAAAGTATTTCTATCTGTTAAGAGTAATGGATGCATGAAAAGGTCTGGTTTGTCCTCATTGTCTTTTAGTGAAATATGTAGTTCACGGGACCTGGGGATTTTTTTGTGGTGTTATTAGGACACTTTTTGGAAACAAAAGTAGTCACCTGACTATGCTTATAAATACACAATTCATTATAAAATAATTCTCTGTATTTGTTTTCTCCTGTTACCTGAAGAAACTCAGAGGTGACATTTTTTGCTGTAGAGCCATATAAACTATTTAATTGACACAGACAGTGATAAAGAAGTATAAAATATCTCTGCAACTGCTATATGACTTCTCAGCAGAAATTGGAAACAATTCCCTGAAATTAGAGTTGCTTTCATGCTGCACATATGAGTACAAACATTCCAAAATTTCTGAGGAGAAGGCACATATTATCATATCCCAAACATGATTTTGACACATATATAAGTGGGATCCATGAATGATGTTTCAAAGAATAAAGAAACTAAATATTTGGTGCTGGTGTTTTATTCTAGGAAGACTTTGAATAGAAAAATACACCAGATCTTTTACTTTCAATGCTAGAGAGTGTAAGTTAATTAGAAGTGTCCAAGAAGGTCAAAACAAAACATTCAAAGCATGAGAAAATATTCAGTGTGTGGAAATCCAACCTCAATATAGTTGATGTGTTACAAAGAATGATAAGGTTTTATCATTAATTTGATAGCAGGGCTTTTCGATTTATTTAGCAAAGCTAGAACACTGACTATAGGTTAACACTGTGGAGAGAGATTTTAGAGATATCATATGTACTTTTTGCCACCTCTGTGGTCAATTCAAGAAGGGTTCAAGTGATAAATCTTCATCACTAAATACTTTTTAATTATAATGTAATTTTATGTAAAAATTTTTAAAAAACCATTTTCTAAATTCACGTGATCTAGTTCAGCACTAAATTACTCTGAAATGTCATATAGCCATGTCATGCAAGTTAGACCAGGAAGCCCTTTTTCTGGTTCCATGGTCAATAGATCTATAGAGGTCACCTTTGAAATTATGTAATTTCAAACAAGATTCTTCAGAAAATCAAGTGATACTGTACTTTGTGGCCACAGGATCCTGCAGTTAGTTCAGTTTTTGTAGATAACTTTTTTCTCCTAAGTAAGACACTGAGAGTAACGGGCCTCAGATTTATTCAGAGAAATATAGTATATCTATTATCAGGCAGAAATAATTATAAATTAGAAAATATGCAAGGAAACATTTGTGTTATTAGAAAGTAATGAATATTTATTTACAACAGTGGTAAAACCCATACTCTGCTATTCCTGAGAATCCTGTAGTTTACATAGGTAAGAAAAATATGGTAAATATTAAGGTCCTCTGAGGTATGGAAAGAACTTGTTCAACACTATATCACAATAAAAGTGTCAGTTGTTGTCTGTTTCCTGGTTTTATGTTCGTGGAGGCAACGATATATGACTATATGACTTTATTGCAAAGGAATTCACAGCATTTCTGTCCAGAAGCAGGTAAGACAGCCTTGTGTGTGAATAGAGACTATAGAGATAATTGAGTTAAGCTTTATTTTTTGCAGTCATATTAGCTGTGTTATGATCAGAAGCTTAACTGAAAATCAAGAAGAAAAGGATCATGCTTTGCTTCAAAATAAATCTAATGCACTTCAAATGCCAAAGAATAATGAGTAGGTCTTGGGTACTCATAATGAGAAAAAAACCAAACCATTGCAAAAAAGCTGAGAGGGAGAAATAATTTTTGAGGGAAAATTGTACCTAGTGTAAACATAGTAGTAACAAAATTAGTGGAATCATCATTTTATAGGAACACAAACGTATGTAACCTAATATTTGGATTGCTATATATTTCCGCTAATGATTTTTATGTACCTAGTTGGAAAATAGGTAACCTCTTCCCATATTCTTCTCTCATTTGAAAGAAAATACCTGGGTATTTTTGCAAAAATTAAAGGTGTGGAGATATCTGGCAATTCTTGCCATTTCTGTCTCTTCATAATTTTTCTAAATCAAGACACCAACAGACTGTTTGCTTTTATCATTCACCTATTGTGCTGAATTTCCGTTTATTTTCTTTATTGATAACTGTGAATAGTAAAACCACATAAAATCAGACAAGTGAAAAGACTGACACTTTTGCAAAAATAAGCCTATATTTAAACCTGCAGGTAGGTCTATAGCAATACAGTTCACAGGGATCTTCATTAGGATTATTACATCTGCAAGGTGAGTCTTTCCTAACTGATAGCTCAGATAACCCAAGTTTATTAGGAGGACTCTAACCACCTGGTTCCCAGAAGTTCAGGTATGCAGAACTAGCAACCGTAAAGAACCGGTAGTTCTACACAGATTTAAAATATGTTAGTGTAAATAGGTGTTCCTGGACTCTAAATACCCAAGCTAATATGTCCAGAAAGAAGGCCATGCGTCACCACAAACTGCTTCTCTTGGAATAAATTAGCATAGTTGGACTTCTCTCCGTAGTAAAATTTATAACTGGTGTTGCTCTATTCATTATCAGCATCCAGACAGAGAGCACACCGTAGTTGAAATCCATTGGAACTGTTTTCCATGTAATAAGAATAGTCTTCTCAAAAAGCATCTGAAGTATTTTTTGGACAGTATTATTAGTTATCTAAATATTTTATGCCTGGAACATGTACTGAAGAGATGCAGACAGAGAAATGGACCGAAGGCTATATGCAACCAGAGGTGATGTTTTCTACTGCACTGTCTAGTAAGTATCTCACAAATAACAAAATTAGAGACTAAAACGCTGAAAGCTTCTTCTTTATTATCCTTTTCACCAGAAAATTTTTACATGCTGTCACACTCTGGAAACTGTCCCAGCTTTATTAGCCATGTGTCTCTGGTGCAGCTGAAGTTACCCAACTTCTTTTTCTAAAAGTTTCAAAGCTTTTATTTCCTCTGCAATATTTTGCCCAAAGATAGTGCATTAGATTTGCAGTATGCTGAGGTTTCCCTCACATGTTTCAGTATGGTTGTTGCCTTTCTCTGCAGCAGCAGCCCATGTTTATAACTGAGCCGTTCAGTTTGTTTGCCCAACTCTCTTTACATTCCTGGGACTTACAACTCACTGCAATATTAGTTCTTGTTGCCAGGGCACTTTGTATAACACTTGACTATTTTAATATACACCTATTTTTGGAGCAGTGCAATGAACAGAGCTTTGCCTTAGTCGTTTATTTTGCTCAGACATTTATTTGGAAGATATTAGTTCTGTTAGGGTATCCACAGATGACGGATTTCTCCATTCATTGGTAGTAGACCAAATATGGCCAAGACCAGATGCTCATGGCTTAAATGTGAGCACAGAAAGCCTTATACTCTGTGTGTTAGGCTAGTCCCAGATAATCTGTGCTGATAATACATGTTCTTGGTTTCCTTCTTTTACACTATGTTCAGTTGCTTGTCTGTGAGAGCAAGTTGGCTGTAAACTACTACTATTGAGTAAAGTCCTTTAGTTTGGTACCATACTCTAAGCTTTAATTTGGTTCCAGCCCTGAGCTAATATGCCTAATTAGCTAACTTTCACCAATATGAAATGATGTTGCTCTGAAGGGATAACACAAAGCTGCTAAGTCTCTACTGTGCATTTGTATAACCAGCATACTAATGTTTGCCTTTGGCTGAACTATCTGATCTCTTCTGCACAGGCTGTGCAGTCTCAAGTGAGGCTGCTCCTGGCTCTTTCAAGAAGAAAGTCATGAAATCTCTGGACTCTTTAGCATATATTACCTTAGCTGACAAGTACAGTGTCTGGATGCAGCCAGCCTGAGCTGGAGGTTCAGGTTGGCTTTCCCAGCTGCACGGTTTAAGTCTGAGACAGATATTCCCATTGGGGGACAAAGCAACCAAACACTGCCACCAATTAAACAAACTTTTCTCCTGTTTTCTCCTAGGAATGTTGCCAGTATTTGAACAAGATGTGGCTTTAAATCTCAACTGAAGTGAGGTACCTGATTCCAGAAAGCAAAGCAGTCCATAAAAATGGGAATTGTGTGTCTTAAATGCATTGAGTGACAACACAACAGTTATATGGAGTGAATGATACCTTTGCAGAAAGACTGTAATTCATGTTCATTAAAAAACAAAGTATAATTACAGGTGAGTGAGGCAGATTGGGAAGCTAATCTGTATTTTCACACCATTATAAAATGCCCAGATTTTCTTTTTCAGATTTTATACAAATAGCACAACAAAACTCAAGTACTCAGCACTGTCAAGTTTAACGTAATTACACAGTCAGTAATTCCTGCTTCACTGTCTTTCCCCTACTTTTTCCTTGTCTAGTGTTTTCTCCCTATTATCTCAGTAGATACAAACTAGAATGGTAAAATATTTTTATAAAAATGAAATATTTCTTCTTATCAAGGGCAATCATTTACTGTGCAATTATATCCAGCTTTTTATGTTGTTCAGCCCATAGGCCATTTTGTCTGATAGACTTAATTCTGTTCATTCCTGCAGCTGCATAGATTGACTGGTATTAAAAGGAAATGCAAAAATCAATATGTAAGGAACTTCTGAGGCCAATTTTCCCCTAGGAGATCAAGGGAGGTATGGGGATGGAAAAAGGGTTGATTCATCTCTAAGGGATTTGCTGCGTTTTGCTGTACAGAAATCTATCTTGTATTATCCAACTGGAAAAATAATTTTTAGGTTTGAGTAATAGCTTCTGGTGTCATAGATGTGAATGAGAATATAATATGTGAACAGTACCTCAGGAAGGAATTTTCCCCAAAAACTGACAGAGGCAAAAATATTTCTAGGTATGTGAACACAGTGTTATCAAACAGCTATTCAAAGAGAACAGAATTTTTCTCTGCTTAAACCTACTGTTTCATCTTGTACAATGGTGCTGTTTGCATTCACTACTTCTACCTTTCAAAAAGTCCATCTGATGATGTACTTCCATGTAGATGTGCTGAAAGGCATCCCTGAACCTGGGGAAGGGACACATTACTTTTCACAGTTATTTTCCTAAATGAAACATAATTGCAAGCACAAAGCCTTCCAAAAGTTTTGGAATGTATACTGTCACTACATATCTCTCTAGGGAGAGATGGGAAGATGTGCAATACCACAAAAAGAATAACCATCAAAACAAAAAATACAGTTAACTGATAAAACTTTCAGATAGATTTATGTTCTTCTGAACAGATTTTATTTTGGTATGTGAGACAATTATCTTAAATGTAGACCAAACAGTGGCATATTCTACTGTTATAGTCAATCCTCCAATGGCACAAAGGTTTTGGCAGCAGATAACTCGTATTTTTTCCAAGTTTGCATGTGGTAATACATCCAAAGCATGTCATTTGTCAGCATAATGACAATTCCTGTATTCCCTGAATGCCTAGAGGAAAAGGTTTAAATGTAACATTGTTTCTGGCTAAGGGGCAGTCATCTAAAAAGATTGAAACTTAAGCCTCTTGTTAGTTTCACAATATCTGGGAGATCTGGTACAGTATGTTCCTGCAAAAGCCCCTGCTTAAATCTGTCGCCAGTTTCTCCCAAGCTATGATCAAGAGAGAGAGCGTGCATGAATCATTTTATTTAGATGTCTACAGCAAGATATTAAAGACTGAGGCAGCCTGACAACTGATTATTTCAAGAAAATACAGTTAAAATAAAAATACGTGAAATCAGCTGGGCTCTACAAACTCTCAGGACTTCAGTCCTTTTTTAACACCACAGCACTGGAGACTAGTTGGTCAGAGGAGGATACTGTGATATGTAGAAAGGAACAGACTGCTAAAGTTTGCTTTCCTCTTTTCTAATGTATTTCAAGGGTTAGTGGTATTGAAAGTCCAGAAACCTCAGACAGAGGTATGGTTAAGAAGTTAAAAGAAAACATGCAATGAGCTACCTAGCCTTTCAACTGTCCTTGGTGGAGTAATCTGAAAGCCAAAGTAGGTCACAAGTCAATTCATTTTGTAGACTTGACCTTGTACTCAGTGTGTATTTGATCCCATCACAAAACCACTGGATAATGTTATAAATACCAATTTTGAAACAGCCCTTTTGGGACAGTATCTTTATCTTGGCAACTGGTTTCTGCTCAAAAGAGACCAAAAGGGTTTAGGATACAAAATTCTTCTAAAATACAATTCTTATCCTACATCCTGTGCACTTGTCGACAGCTGGATATTCCAATTGAATTCATTTCTTAGATTCTGAAAACATGTACAGAAAATGTGAGTAGAAATACAACCAGGACATGAAAACTACCCTTTCAGCTCTGCACTTCCTTTTTATTTATGTAGTCTTGCAACATTTTCTTTGTTTCTCCTACAATTTTTCTTTTTTTCTTCCTCTGGTTTTATCACTGCACTATCTGCCACTGCTACTGTCACTGCACTGTCCTGCTATTGAGGCTTAGCAGAAACCAGTGATTAGCCCTTCTATGTGAATAGCATTAGAAAGTAGTCCACTGTGAAGACTTCACACCAAATGGAAGGACCTGGAGTGAAGGATAGGACCTGTCCATAAAACTTTGTATTTATGATCAAATATGATCAAATATAGAATATTGAGATCTGGAGTTATTCTAAGCATGAACTTGTTTCTTTTCCTTAACTTGTGTTGTTCTCACTGATAAAAAAACCCAACAAAAACATGTGCTTTGAGCTCAACTAATTGTAATTGAAGTTCTTGGCAGCTTTAAAGACAAATAGATTCACAGGCAGTGCTTCATAACAACAGAGCATTGGATATTGAACCTATTTGTTTTCTTTTACATATATTTGCTTTTGTTTCTATTTTTAAAAATAAAATATTGACACTTTGGGTTTGGGCTGTGGTGTTCTTTTTTTTTTTTCCCTCTACAAATGGATGTAGATTGAAAAATTAAGTGTGAAGTTAGGCTCTTTAATGGGATCCCTAGAAAAGTCAACCCCCAAATTTTAAAACTCTTCAGAGTTGGTCTGTTAACAGGAAAGTGTACTTGAGATGCCTGGAGTGAGAAAAAAAATTAGTTTGATTTTTCAAGTTTTTCATTGAAGCTATTGAATTGATTTTACATCATTGAAGACCAAGGAACTCCTTGATGCCCATGACTGTTGAGAAGCAACCTGGACCTGTGCCAGGACTGGCCACACTCCTCTGACTATTGGGGCAACTCAGGAGTGTGTGGACCATGAAGACCCATTTCAGCACGTCTCTGCGGGGACTCAGGGTCCCAACAAACCTGAGCTCCAAAGGCTGGGTAAGTATCCTCAAGAATCCAAATGGGGGAAGAGGAGAAATCCACACATACCAGCAACTTCTGTGAGAAGGAAAGAAGTTTTGAGAAGGGTAAGTTAAAAAAAAGATAGGTAAGTTAAAATATATGACTACCCAAAGCAGTTGGATACTTTCCATCAGATGTAGAAAATCAAGTAATGCATTTTAATGAAGGAAAAAAAAGCCTTCAGTAGATAATACCACTTGTTTATTAATAATATGCTTTATGCTTTGACTTCAGGCCTATAAATATTTTGCTTGACTGCTGATACTGTTGGTTTCCACTTTTCTCATCATCTATTTTTTCCATCTATTTGTTTTAATAAAAATTGAATAAAGATTGCAATTTATCAAGTGATTTATCTTTGATAATTTAGATATCAAAAAGTTAAGTATAAAATTAGGCTTGAGTAGCTTTTCAGGCTTTTCTTGTAGCTGGCAGAGATAAATAGACACCTTCAAGTAGTGACTCAACACCTTCGTAACATATGTATTAGACAACTGGAATCCATTAAATCTATTTTTATTTTTTGTCTCTCTCCACTGCAGAGAGAGTATGGATATCTATTGTAGACCTATTGTCCATCTTTCAGACACTGAAAATGAGGAAAAGTGAATCCTAATTCTTCTGCATGGATTGAGTAATCCCCCATACAGTACAGTCCTCAGCTGGTTGATGTCTCCAGTAGTTATTGCAACCTCAATAAAAACCATATATTTAGCAATATTTTAACTCGAGCTGAATGAGAAATGTCTGTATTTTGTCTGCTGCTTTGTAGTATTTCACATCAGACCACCTATTAATGATGAAAGAATTAATAAAATAATAACTCTGATTACAATGTTAGATTATATTTAATTCCCTTCCCCTCAAGAAAGAAACGTGATCCTAAATTCTAGAATTTTTTAATATATTTAGGCAATACCTACCATTTTTAACAGAAATGTCTTTTATGGTGCATTTTGGTATTAAATACTGAAATGGAAAGACATTATGTAGCTGAATATTTTTGTCCATTTAAGAGGCTCTAGCACCTGTTCTTAAGATAAAAATGTGTATTGTGACAAAGCAACTGCAGAACAGAGCTGTGGAAAAATACACTGGATTGCAAAAATACTTATTCACTAGGTAAATGAGCTGAAAAACTGGTTTTTCACAGAGAGAAGACAAAGTCTGTAATGACAACATTGTCTTCATTTACTGTCTTTTTCTTCAAGAATCGTCAAATGTTTCAAATAATTGACCTAATTCACTTTAAGGCAGTTAAGAATTCTGATTCTCTAACCAATGTGAAATTGGTAAGAAGAAATAAGGACAAACTCTAGACCACACGAAAATACAGTAGCTGAACAGTGGTGTTCCCTCTGATATCTGTAGGTTTAAGCTCAGCAGGGGTCAATAGTAGTCTTGATGGTCCAAAGTGGTGCTTGCTGGTTGCCTTTAGGGCAAGTTCCTAGAGTAACTTCTTCTGCAAGGCATCAAAGAAGACTTGAGAAAAAGAAAGAATGTTTTCTCACACCATATGATATAGCTAAAAACAGGCAAGGTTGACAATGCACTATGGATGAAATGAAAACTTTTGTTTTTTCTGTCTAATAAGAGAGATTACATAGTATGATGTACTGCACATCTGTCAAATAGGAATTTCTTGGCTTCTTTGTTTGTCTCTAGTCTCTGACCTTAAGAGTATAAATCCAGTGTCATTAGTCTCTGAACTTAATAAAAAATTCATGTTTACCTAAGACCTAACATAATGTGCAGCAAAACACTTTAATTGTAGCCATTACCAAGGAATTAGTAGAGAACATGCATGAGTACTGTGTTTTGGTTTAAGAAAAATCCTGGGGTGGAGACTCCAACAAATGAGACCCCTCCTCTTTTATTAAAACCTCTCCTCCTTTCACCAGTACAGAGAGAAAAAATGTGAGGAGATATGAGTGAAAAAATAACAGTCTACTGAAAAGAAGTATAACTAACAATACAAACAAAATGGTTTAAGCCAATAAGAGACAGAAATTGTTCCTATTCCTAGTCTCTTCCCCCTTGGTTCACAGACAAGATGGTAGCCAACACATGCTCTCCCCCACCTCTTCCCTCCAAGACAATAGAAAAAGTACTATTGGAGACAAGTTCCCATGGTTTAATGCCCTGCCCAGCTAGACAAAAAACCTGTGGAAACAGGGGTAAAGCACAGCCTAGATGTAAGTATAGAAGAATCTTTCTGTAAGACTTACTTTGGGGAGGCAAGACTATGTCGCTCAAGGAAGCTTTCCTGGCTGGGGCATCTTTCCCAGGATTAGGCTTATGTGTTTTCTCCTCCTGCATTCCAGAGAGGCTGACTTCCTGTTACAAAAGCAAAAAGTTTCTAGCAGATATGCTTGGACTCAGCTGTGCTTTTCTGGGACTCTGCAGTGGGATTTCGTGGAGTAGGATTTGTGAGGTGGTGGTGGCTGCTTCTCTACACCATCCAGCTGGGCTCAGCTCCATTCCAGCTCAGTGGCAGTGACTCCCATCCCAAACAGCAGCTGAGACGTGTGGAGCTGCATGGCTGGCAGGGCTCACATGGTTGCTCCCATTTATTTCTCCCAGGGAAGAAAGGTGGCTCCCAAATGGAGAGAGTTCCATTTCCACTCTGGCAGCCAGGACTACCCAGTACATGCTTCTTTCCAGCCCCCCTTTGCCCCCCTCGCCTGGCTGTGGTGAGGGGTTCACTCTTAAAGGAAGAGTTTCTCAAAAAAAAAGTTAGAAAAAGGGAACAAAATACAAAACCTATTTTAATCATGACATACTGCAATGCCAATACTAAAAGATCATAGAAACACAGATTCACAGAATGCTTTGGATTAGAAGAGATGATTAAAGATCATCTAGTTTCAAACCCCTTGTCATAGGCAGGGACACCTTCCACCAGAGCAGGTTCCTCAAAACCCTATCTGGCCAGCCTTTGAACACTTGCAATCACGGGGCATCCACAACTCCTTGGGGCAACCTATTACAGTGTTTCAACACTCTCACAGTAAAAAAAATCTTCCTTATATCCAGTCTACATCTACCCTCTTTCAGTTTAAAACCATTTCCCTTGTCCTGTCACTACAGGCCTTGGTAAAACTATCTCTCCATCTTTCTAATAAGCCACCTTTACATACTGAAAGAATGCAACAGGGTCTCCCTAGTGCCTTCCCTTCTCCAGGCTGAACAACCCCAACTCTCGCAGACTGCCTCATCCAGCACAGACTTGTGTTCAAGTCCTTTCCTTCAAAGTTCCCTACCATTCAATTTTGCCTACACTGCTGCCAAAATTTGACACCTCCAGCTTTAGATAGAGGGTGCAAGACTAAGGAAGGTAGCACTTTAAGGGAACTGTTACCAAGAGCAGGGAGCATGGTTGCCACCTACTGTTCCTGGTAACTGAAGCAATCCTAAAAAATCACTGGAGCCCTGTGACTGGGCTACAGAGTAGGTGATAGTCCCCTCTCCAAAAGAATAAGAAAAACTATGTCAACACACTATCTGGGCTAGGTGTCTGGGTATTTGAAGAGCACCTGTGCAAAGTAGCAAATATATTCACAGTGTCTGTACGTTGGAGCAGATAACTCAGAATTTTAATGCCTATTTTGGCAGCAATTTTGAACCTAAAAGCCTATTGTTAAAGGAGACAGGAGAAATTTGAAAAGACAAGAAGCAACCAAAGGAAGTCTGAGGAAACTCTAAAAAAAACTACTGGTGTGTAGTCTCTACACACCTATATGCCAAATTTTATTAGGCATTTTAGTTGTTGCTCAAGCAGCTTAGAACAACTCACCTAGTTGTAATCCTAGCTTTACTTTCTCTAGCCTGAAAGAAGCAGCAAAGCATGAGAGGTGAATAATTTCCTTTGTTCCTCTCAACTGAGTGTATGCTTCTTTTTAGTGAAAGTGTTTTCAAAAAGTGGTCAGTCTTGACTTGTATGATCTGCTGTGAATAGAGGTGCTTCAATCTGGAGAGAGTAAATCTAACACTCTGTAACATTAACTGTTACAGGATAAATTCTATAATGACAGACTTTACTGTCTTATTTCCTCACTTGATTGACTTGCATTTCACCAAATGTGAAGATTCTGCCTTTCTGGCCACAAGTACTACCTGTAGTAGATGAGAATAATCACTGGACCTCATTCTCCTCATCTCTCCCCAAGAACAGTTTATCAAGAAGTTCAGCTTCTCCAGAAAACCAGTGAAAGGTGACTCTGTCCCTTCCTTGTAATCCTCCTCCCCCTCCTCCTCCTTTTCAAGGAGACATAAAGAGTCTATACCTTTGTGATTTAACCTGGTTATTACTTTTAGCAGAATTGTTTAAACAACAAAAATTGGGCCTATCAATGTGGTTAATGTATGTATTGATGGCCATACAGACCAGTCCTTTGGCCTAGAGTGACATCCTGGCCACAAAATTGATGACAAATTTGACTACGCAAAAAATCCTCCTTTGGACCAATTCTAACAGGTTGATGTCCTTCCTGTGCTAGGGAACAGGATGCAGTACTCCAGGCGGGATCTCACAAGAAGCAGCATTAGAGGCAGAGAAGAGGACCCTTGACCTGCTGGTGACTCATCTTTTGACACAACCCAGGACACAATTTGCCTTCTGGGCTGTGAGAGTGCACTATTGGCTCATGTCCAGCCTTTCATCAGTGACAGCCCCCAAGTCCTTTCTTCTCCTGGTCTGTACTTGTGTGTGGGATTTTCCCAACTCAGATGTAGCACATTGCCCTTGGACTTGTTGGACTTCATGAGGTGCTCATGGGCCCACTGCTCAAGTTTGTCCAGGTCCCCCTGGATGACATCCCTTCCTTCTATTGTGTCAACTGCACCATGCAGCTTCCTGTGGTCTGCAAATTTGCTGAGGGTGCACTTGATCCCATTGTCTATGTCATTCATTGATGAAGATACTGAAGTGCAGTGGTCCCAAGGTAGAGCCTGAGGGACACCACTTATCACTGGCCTCCACATAGACACAGAGCCACCGACCACAACTCTGGCTGCATCCATCCAACCAATTCTTTATCCACTGAATAGTCCATCCATCAAATCCATGTCTCCAATTTGGAGATAAAGATGTCATGTGGAACCCTATTGAAGGCCTAACAGAAGTCTAGATAGATTACATCTGTCAGTCTTCCCTTGTCAACTGTTGTTCTCACTCCATCATAAAAGGTCACCAGATTGATCAGGCATCATTTGCCCTTAGTAAAGCCATACTGGCTGCCTCCTTGTCTTTTTTGGGCTTTAGCATATCTTCTAGGAGGATCTGGTATGTGATCTTCCCAGGCACAGAGGTGCGGTTCACCAATGTGTAGTTTCATGGATCTTCCTTGCTCCCATTTTTAAAAATGGGAATGATGTTTCTCTTTTTCCAGTCACCAGGGACTTTGCCTGACTGCCATGACTTTTCAAATATGATGGAGAGTGACTCGACAACAACACCAACCATTTCCCTTACAACCCAGGGATGCAAGTCTTCAGGTTCCATAGACTTCATCAGTGGTCCTGAACCTGCTCTTCACTTATAGTGGGAGGGATTTAATTCAGCCCACACCCACCCATAGGATCAGGGACTTGGAGAGAAGAGGGAAGTCAGACTGCCAGTGAAGACTGAGGCAAAGAACTCACTGAGTACATCAGCCTTCTCCATGGCAGTCGCCACTAGTTCACCCTTGTTGCTTGTCAGGAAGGCTATACTCTCCTTGGCCTCTCTTTTCTGATATGTACTTATAGAATCCCTCCTCGTTATTCTTCACGTTCCTTACCAAGTCATGTTCCAGATTGGCTTTGTCTTTCCTTACCCCAGCCCTACACATTTGAACCACATTCCTGTACTCTCCCCAGGTCACTTGTTCCTGCTTCTACTGGCTGTACATTTGCTTTTAACTCCTCAGCTGGAGGAGTAGATCCTTCCTTAGTCATGCCATTTTCCAGCCTGCCTTGCTGAACTTCCTACACACGGGGATAGAGAGCTCTTGAGCTCTAACAATAGTGGTCATAAAGAGTTGCCAGCTCTGGTTAGGCCCTGTGTCCTTAATGTTTTATAACCATTACTCCAAATTTTTTCCTAGAAAGTGATTTGAAGAAACCTTCTTTAGGTGTTTTATTGGGTCAAAGCATTAATATGTGCTTAAGAGGACATTAAAAATACAAACTTACTTTAAGTGGACTGTACGCGCACTGAACAACTTTGAAAGAGCATGGTGCGTTCTTCAACCATTAATCAGTTTATCCTTCTGTAGCCTTTAGGAGAATAATAATGATCAGAATAATCCATTATGTCAAACTATTAAATTCGTTTCCTTAAAAAGGTTTTTATGATATCTCATGCCAGATTCTGACTTTATTTGCACTAATATCACTCTGAAGAACTTCATTTGAGTCAGTAGATTTACTTTGGATTTGCACCACTTGAAATTAGAAAACTCTTTATAAATGGATTAGACAGACCACATATTTTTCCTGGTATCAGATTATAATTTAATCCATTCATCTGCAAGCTTTCAGGTTTGTTCTTTAGGTAGCTTTAGGACAGAATTGGAAGTGTACTGGTAATTAGTTTCATTGAAATGTTGCCCTTCTGTGGATTTATTCAAACTCCAAATAATCAAATCTTAAAAAGACTTTTTTGGAGAGCATGATTGAAACAGGCTACTCTTCTGTCTCTAAACATTGTGGAAGCACTTGAAAATGTTCCTTTGTTGTTGTTGTTGTTGTTGTTATTGATAGTTAAGATGGATTGCAAATTATGTTAATGTGTAAAATGGTTAAATGACCAATTTTTTTCAAGTATTTTCAACATGCAGTTTCAATAAGACAAATGTTAAACATAATTATCTTTTAATATGAAAAATCGACACTATTAATATATTGATGTCAGTTGGATACTTTATATTACAGTATATAGGAATACTCACAGACACTGGTGGTAGTAAGGAGCACTTTCACATCTGACACATCCCATTCAAATTATTTTTGCAGCAGAAACACAAGAATAAAACCAGAGAATAGTGGAGATCACCTTTTCCTGAATGTTATTAATCACAATATTGACAGCCAGGTTTCTGTCCTCCCTGTGGTAACAACCAGTTGTCTTTGATTCTTGATTTTGGAGGATAAATGAAAGAGGTAGGCCTACTTTCACAACTGACAGCTAGTCACTAATTTGTAGAATTGTAACAGCCCCATTCCTTCCTAAGAAAATATCAAATTTTTTCCTATTTTTCCTAGCAATTATCATTACCTTGTCCAAACTACTGTTATATATTATATATTGATAACAGTTGCTTTATTATTTTCTACTTATTTTAATGCAGACAGATTGTTCACTTTTAGAATACATAATATACACAGCTGCAAGCAGTGATTTTTCTTGATGTTTCAAAACATTTTTATAAGCAGTTATGATTTTTAGACTCCCATTAATGCCCATCAGCACTTCAGATCATTCTCTTTGTTTTACTTCCTTCTGAATTGGCAATATGAAATTTCAAATCCCCTTTAATTTCAAATTAAATTAAAATTCAAGAATTTCAAATCTTGTTTGTTAAATCCTTGCAGAAATCCTATTAAGCTTCTCCATGCTATGCAGTGCTACAGATTATGAATCCTTTGCTAATCAGTCTATTCTCTTTGTCCAGTTATATTTTACACTGTTATTAAATGTGTAAGGTATCAGTCACAGCACACAACTTCAGAATATTTATTTTGAATTTAAAAAAAATAATACTAACTCCTCATATACGCTAGGCATTCATGAAACATTCACAAAAGGATCCTAGGGAGATTAGTCTTTACAAAAGGTATATAAAAAAAAAAGCAGAAATATATGTCAAGAGTGTAGAATAAACACAGAGGAGGAAAATGGGAACAGAATGAAGGCAAAATTCTGCCTGTTAGCGGCAGGCATGCAAAGTACAATGGAGTCCTGCAGAGCTTTCAAAATGGTAAGTGTAAAGCTGAGGGTATAACTGAAGTATTAAAATGAGGTGAATAACAGACAAGGAAGAGGAATTCAATATCTTAAGCACTTGTCAACATTAGCCACCTTTGTGTAGTATTGCGTGTTTATTAAAAATGGAAAGAATAGGAAAACTGAATGCATCTTTACCTTTCATTATTTGATTATTTTTAATTTAATAGTTTCCCATTATAGTGGAACCTTTCTGTGTCTTTAATTTGTCTTTATTTTAGCATTATTCTAAACATTTTTGTTTGGGAATAAATGTAATATATTCAAATAGTCTTCCACACACCAATGTTGTGCACATGGAGATTTTTACTTAAATTATCTGATTTCTGAAAGAAATGTGGTATATTTTATTCTTTTTCTAATTTAATCCAACATTTTTGCTATTAGTATTTTTGACTGACTTCTTCTACAGTAACATTAGTTTCCTTAACACATACCATAAATACACAGAGAACATAACAGGAACAGTATGGAATTCAGTTCTACTATAGAAAATCCTATGTGTTAACCCATCAAAACGTGAAGAAAAATACTGAAAAAACGTCTCTGTGCTCTAAACTAAGTAAACATGTCTTCTGTGCCTTAAGGAGCATCAAGCTGGCCCTTACTGACCTATCAAAATGTGTTTGTTTCAGCAAGAAAATGGACTATTTGAAAGGTCAGGTCACAGAAAATTCAACTCAAGAATCAGTAATGAGTGAACCTAAACAGTCATCAGATCCCAGCAACTTGTCAGGGGAAAGGTTATCAGTCAAAGCACAGGAGTACAGCACTGGTTTAGAGTGCAACTCTTTAACAAATGACTTTTCCATTCTAAATATTTTCTTAATTGCGTGGCAATAATTACTTAAGGGATGTTAGGGCTGGAAAATATGACAACAGCAACTGAAATGCACATATCTTTGTGCATGAGAGAAGGGCATGAAAAACTTTTTCAAAGTTACATTCTTTCCTCCCTTCCTAGTGAAGTAGAGCAGTCTCATGTTTAACTCCTTAAATGAATACACCGTTTGGCAAGAAAAATATCTGCAAATAAACTAATTTCAAAGTCTGAAATTTGGTGGGCATATTCTAGTGCATTTCAGTGATATTATGTTTCCTTCTACACACTTTTTATCTGTACCTATTTTATGTTGAATGGGGTACTTATGTGACACCCTCCTTTTGCTCAGTGCAGAACTAAGATACAAATCCAGCTCAGCTAAGTTCAGGCAATTGAATTACCTGTGGTGGGAGTGAAGGTACTCTATGCTTCCTGAAGTCAGTGAAGAATGGGGGGTCCTGCAAGGTACATCTCCCACCATGGCACCATAAATGCCTCAGTATACGTCTCTCTCTCTGAGGACTCTAAGAAAACTCCTAATTTAGGTGTCTGGGTTAGGTGGGACAAATCTTGCTTTAGGCCTCTGATTTTGGTACCGGAGGTGAAGTCATTAGAGGTTTCAAGTAGTCACGATTAATTCATATGAGTATTTTGCACTGAAGAAACTTGTGTAAGTTGTGTAGGATATTTACCATTTCAGTGGCTAAAAACTTAGGCAAAAGAGTAGTGGTGACCCTATGTAAGAGGTAGGAAACAGTAAAAAAGACTGAAACACTCAGGAGAACTTCTCTCTTCTGAGAATTTAAGTTCTTTGCCCAGTGTCAGTCAAAACTGTAGAGCAGGGGGAGAAATCTTAGTAATGAACTTTATACTCTCCCATCTTGTTCTTTAAGGACAACATCAGCCTTTAAGCTGTGGAGGGCAGAACAGAAATTCTACAATATCAGTTTTTTTACAGTTCTGGCAATCTTATTTCACATTTTCTTTTTTCAATGGAGTATTTTAATCACAGTACAAGGGCTATGGCCATAATTCTTCCCAGTTGTTGCTGATGGGAATGAAAAGCCCTTGCTGTAAAAAGCAATTACTTCATCAGTGATAATGTAAAAATAATTCCATCTTCAATATTTGTATTAACATTGCTGAAGTATGTTACTAATCATCCTTTATTGAAAGTTACTTGACTTATAATTCTGACTTATATTTATACAAATGTAAAAAGAACTGCAGTTCCAGCTATCTACCATGCACTGTTATTAGGGCTACTTTATATATCCTAGGATATCCATCTGTGTTAGCAGGCGCTTTGAAGCTCACTGTGCTGGTCCTATGTGAAGTGGAACTCTTGTTTTCTCATTTCTGATGTGGCAGCTTCTGCTACAATAACACTAACAACAGCTCTGTTGTGCCTGACGCTAGCTAGAACAAATCATATCATAGCTTTCCAAAATAATAAGATGTTTATTTGCAGAATCCTTGGTTAATGGAGTATATATTAAGTTCCTACTTAAGATTTCTGAAAGGAAGAAAAACAGGTTTAAAATGTAGTTCTGGTAAAAACTTTCAGTCTCCTTTTATTTTGATGGTTATTTTTTCTAGCAACATTCTGTTTTTCAATATGTGGATGGCCAAATTCTGCTTCTCCTCTAGGTAAGTAAATAATTTAAAATAGTTTTCTCAATAAACTACTGAGAACTAAACTGAAAGCTTAATGTAATTAATTTAGTAACAAAATACATTTTGTATTTGAGATAGTTTGAGTTAATTTTTCTCATTAGTTTTACTGCAAATTTCTGAACCAGAGTATCTGAAATATTTAAAGCTAGTTTATGTGTTGTTCCTTGAACAAAATCTCAGTGTCTGTAAAATCAATTTCCTTTTTAGGAATATGTAACCATGGAGTCCAGAAGTCTACATACCCTTCCAGCCCTTGGAGGACTTTGAATATGAGGAAGTCCTAATTCCCAAGGAGAATAAAGGGTTAAGTAGATGATAATTGTAAAATATCACTATGTTTTAACCCTGCAGTATAAAATCAGAGAGACAGCTATATCTGCAGAGGGACCTGGGCATTACAATATCTCCCTGCACTTTTAAGTACAAGATATTCATCCACAAACCCCAGCTTGGCTGTTGACTGAACCATAAGATCAGTGGCATTCTACAGGCACTCATGTTTCTGCCACTGCTTGTCTAGAGTGCTTAGGTTCAAAAAGGAGCCTCTGATGTCATATCATGGACTGGTTCCATGCTTTGATAATTTATTATCTGATAGACTTACAACATCAACGTAAGGTACCTTTTTCTGTTGTACTTCACATCACTCACATTGCAAAGCAGAAAATATCTAAAATACTCACAGGCATAGGATGCTTTGTTCACCTAAGGGATTTAAGTGCCTCATGAAGTTAAGACTTAGTGATTAAACAGTATTTATCAATAATGTGGATAGACACATAGAATTCAGATAAGATTTCAGAGTTTTATGCAAAATATTGCCCCAACCAGGGGCTGGAAATTAGCCTTTGCTTTTTGCTCAGTTAGTGTTTAAACCCATACGAGTTTGCCTTTACTCTTGCATTTAATTTCACTTGCAAATTTCACTGTTTCGTTCAAAATAGAATACCATCAAAAGAAGGCATGCACCCCATGACACTGCATAGCCTGTTGTTTGAACTGTCTCATAAGGTAAAAAATGTTCAAATCACTGCAAGAAATATTTTAACTCATTCTCCCCCCAGGGAAGATATGATGATTAGGAAGCAGTCGACTGAAAGAAGGAACTTTTTCTACAGTTTAGGCCATTTCTTGAGAGAAAGGATAGAAGAGGATTTAGGGCTATCAATCCTGATTAGGATGGGACATATTCCTTCAGAAAGCCATACAGACAGACAAATCCAAGGTTTTCTTGCTGTTCTTTGCGTTGGCTATTGCTTTGTTGCCATCTCAGATATCACTCTCAGACTATTAGCATCTTCTGTTTGTTGTAGGGGCAGCACACTGCATACTGTGGGAGCTAGCGGGATGCAGAAGTGTGGGTGATCGAGGGGTGTTTCAGGGATTTCTCTGCAGATACTCTTGATCTCTTGTGTCTTTCTTTAGCTTTTAGTCCAGATTTTACTCTGCTCATAAAGGAATACTATGACTGTGTGAGGAGATACAACTGTCTTTTGAAAATAACAACACACAACAGCAAGCTCTCCACCCCCCGCCCACTCCCAGCTGCTTCTTCCTTTAATCAACTCCAAATAACATTTCTTGCAACATGCTTTTCCTGAATTCACAAATTTCTTATACTTCTGCTACTTTCTGATGGGCAAAGGGCACAGAGTTCTCTCTACAGAGCTCTCTGACCACGGCATAGCCTTCTGAACTGTGTCATGATTGGGGGATGCCTGAGGCTTTCTCTTTTGACTCCTGAATAGTACCAGTCTTTGTTGCCCTATTGGCCTGTGCTTGAATGAATCTTTTGGGTGAATGACGTATTCCTTGACATTATGTGTGTTGGTTTCACATTGAAGGATATTAAAATGACCTAGCCTTATTATTCACATGATAGTCACTGATAAACCCCTTGTATTTACTAAATTATATCCCACTATGATACATGACAGCTCACATTTACTGCAAGCAATATGTTGGCTTTTAGAAAATGCTTTCTCATTTCAAACAGCAGGGCTTTACAGGGAAATACATAAACCTCTGTCTTTGCAGTTCCAACAGCCAAAACTGGATAGATAAAGAAAGCAAAAGATAATGCACACAGAACAGATAACATAAGAAAGGTCTAGTTAGAAAGAAACTTCACTTGCATATCTTAATATTTGAAAGCAAATAACTGTGCATTTTATATCACCACACACAAAAAAATCCAACCTTCCTTCAAAAAGTAATACGTTTCATCATAGAGAGTGTACTCTAGTTGCTTAACTGGCATAATACAGATATATCTCGAATTTCTTGCTTAATACTCAATAAAAGTATTATTCTAATGTGAAATATGTAAAAGTTGCATAATTTCCTATTTTTAAAAGAGGGAAAACTGAAAAAGCCACAAGCATTGCTGAATTGACATTAGTATGGTTAAGCAGGAGACTTCAAAACCTTAACTTCTACATAAAAACTTGCCCATGTGGGCTAAGCAGATAATGCACAATTTACTCATTGTTACACCATGAACCCTAAAAAGGGGGAAATGCACATAAACAAAAAGGGGGTTAAAGCACTAAGTTTAATGATGAGATAGATAGTTCCTTTGGACAGATCTGTGGCTGGAGGAATACATTCATAGAGAAGAAACTGAAAATTAAGTGCCAATGACTGACATGACCTTTTTCATACATCAAAAGTAAGTGTACAGTTTTCAGTATGAACGACATATGTGTGTTTCGTTGTCTTACCTGCCTTTGAGAAATGCCAGACAATGTGGCTTTCTTGTCAGAGGGAAAAGATAAGAACATCCTGAGGAGATCTTAGTCATTACTGACAATTTGTCTATAAAGTGCATTGCTATAACTCTAGATTAACTGCATAATTATGACCATAAAGAGTACTATAATATAATGGCACACACATGTATATTATGAAAGTTAAAGCAGAGTAGTTCCTGATAAAGCTCTCCTAAGAATTTTCTTGCCACTTTCAGACAAAATGAAGGAAAATGCTACTAAACTTTTGGGTATGTAAATATTATATGGTAAAAGGTATTACTGAAGTGGTGCGACTCCTAGGAATGGTCATGCACTAAAATTCTAATGCTTATTTTAGGATCAGTTAAAAGGATCAACATCATGCTCATCGACAACCGTAGAAGTACAGAGTCATGAGCTTAGTTAGAAATTCATATGCAGGTCTGGTATATCTTAGTGATTCCTTGGGTTCAATTTACAATGGCGAATTATTAGGGACCTACCAGTGAAACCCGATTCTGTTATCTGAATGATCTCCTAAATCTTTCAAATAATTACTTAATAATGGTGTGGATTTATCTAGGATGTAAGTTTCTTAACTAACCAAAGAACTGGGTTAGTTCAATAAAGCAGCACTGAAATGACAGGCAATTCCAACTGCTATTACCATAAAGGGAAAGGCTTTGTGTAAATGATAGCAACAAAATTACTTGCTATCTGAAAACTACGAGAAACCGAAATGGCTAAATCTATTTAGCTTTTAAATACTATCAAACAGTTATTTGTTTTCAGAATTTAAATCCTGTAGTGTGAGAAACAATAGAATGGAAAATATTTACATCCTGAAAGAGAGATAACAAGCACTTGTGACAGTAAGTTAAAAAACCCTGAGTTTGTAATAGAAGACATAAACTGATTTTCATTTTAAGTGATTAGACATTTTCTGGTTTTTCCTGTCACCAAGCCAAGAGTGGATTCCTTTTGAACATTTGGGAATTAATGATATCTTAAGACTTAATTCCTATGACTTTATACATAAGTCCTCCAGTGCAGACATTGTTAATGACGGCACTAGGCTGACGTGTTGCTTGCAGGTCTCACAGATATTTTCTGACAGCAGGGCTCACAGCAGTAAAGATTATGAAACAGACTGATTTTTAGCTAGGACTGACTCTTTTGCTTGTTTTCCCACTTCTCTTTCCCTCCTCAGTCTATCCCTTTCTCCACCCTTTTCCTTACATCTTGTTTTGGCTCTGTCTATTCTTCTGCTATTTCACTTCTGTCAGAGCAATCTTGTTTAGCAGACTTAATCTCACTGACCAGAATAAGTTCCACGTTTTTGCTTTTTTTCTCCTCATCTCAGCTTTTTAGATCAGCTCATCCCATTGGTCCTCCCCTATCCCAGCTCCTGATGGGATCCCAGCCTCTCCAGCTATTAACTCATCAATTTTCCACATAGTGTTTTCTAATTTTATGTTAATAAACAACCAGGTACTTCTACTCCTATGACCTCTTCTTTTCATCCAGTCATTTTGCTTCATTCCCCCTACAAGCCCAGATACAGTTCTCAATCTCAAAACTTTTTGCAACATATTTCTTCTTCCTGTGAAAAAGATTTTTCAGACCTCGCAAGGGTAGTTTCAGTCTAATTGCCAGAGTACCAAGACCCTGTGCTTCCTGATGTCCATTTGTGTGCTTGTTCACCCTGTACTGTGTACACTCAGTCACTCCACAGAGATGGAGTAAATGGAGTCTTGTCACATATGCAAGTAGAATACGATAAATTCTTTCTTGACAATGGGACTTTCTATCCAGCATTTCCATCAGCAGGAGGATATGAATATGCCTCATGAGCACGAAAATTTTATCTTTTAAATTGAAGATCTCGACTGAAATTATGTCTTTTTACTGAACTAGATCTGGGAGACCAGGGAGAAGAACCACAGCTTAGAAAATTTTGAAGGTGAGGAATGAAGCCATGTGCCTTCCCATTTCTCAGACCAGTGCAGATTACGGGTAACACTTTCAGGCAACATGAATTTATTACAGACACTAAAAGCTCCTAATGGGACAGTTGGATAGAGTCTGAATACAATGCAATTCAGTCACATTCATTTTCACAGTCAGGACATATGAAGATGGGTACAAGGTTTTGACAGGTCTTTTCCCGCTTGGAGTATCCCCAGTTTGAGGGAATGACTCTCTGGAAAGATGTGACCTCTGGCTTCTGTACAGCAGGTGAATAGACAACAGACTGTCTCAAAGTTGCAAGATTGTTTTCAGTTAAATGTTAACCATTTTTAAGCTTTTTTTTAATTATGTTTATTTTTTGAAATCCATCTCTGTGTACAAGCCATTTCCTTCTCTAACTTGGCACCATACCAAAACCACTTTCATCTCAGTTGATTCTTCTAAACATCTTAATGACTGTGTCAGCTTCCTGTAATTGTTCCTCCAGTATAGGATTTCCTCCATTCCCTCCTACTAGCTCAGGCAATGTCCTTCTGGTTTATGCTTTAAAATGCTTGGACATGACAGACAAAAAGAAGAGACCAGCATATATAGAATGCAGATAGTCTTAAAAGAAAATGAGAAAAACAGAGATCTGAACTATTCTTGCACTTGCTAGGCTTGCTCAGGATCTGTGAGCAATATTTTGGCTTTGAAAAGTTACTTTATAATGACGTCTCAGGAAAAGGAAAAGGAAGCATGAGAACACTAACAAGTAACTAAATATAAGATAGTGATGTAAAGACTAAAGAGACTAGTCAGACTGTGGTACCTTCCATTATTATTTGGCATTTAGGCAGCACTTTGCAAATGAGAATTAACTCCCAAAACCTTCCCACCAGCTCTCACAGCGACAGCTGAGCATCATTTTCACTCTACAGTTGAGGTAACATAAGACCAAAATCTCCAATGGCATGAAGTAGTCTTGGTTTCAATCATGTCAGTAGCAAATGCGATTAAAAAACTAAAGGTATTAAATTAAAGCCATACAAAACACCTACAGCAGAAATTCTTCAGACTCCACTTTACTTTCTGACCTCTCATTGTGTCCTCCTCCTTGAGGATTTCACAGGTTTACAGAAAGGCATTGTATTTTGTACAAGAAACTGGTCCTCATGGGGATATAGATCACAAAAATATCACATCATTCTGGAAAAGTGATGACTGCTAAATATCAGTGTATGTGAAAAATATCTAAGAGAGTTACATTGCCTCAGCATACAGCCCTTCAAAAGAGTTGCAGAAATTATTAGCTCAATGGGAAAGAACTAGCGACCGGTGTGGTGTCTTCCTGTGATATATAGGCTCCCACATATCATAGCCCTATTCAACTTCTTTGTCCAAGATTACAGACAACTTTGCACATACTGACTATTCTCCTTTCCCAAGGATGACAAGTGTTCCTCATAATGGGAGAAAACCAACCTGCCTTCCATCAGGTCCACATCTATCAACCAGCAAGTGGATTGTATTCATATGAAAGTAACTTTGCTGTATGTGCAAGCTCTTAAACTTAGCACTTTCATTTCCAAAACCTCTATTAAAATGCCATCTGGCTCTAAAGATGACCAAATTATAAAGCATTTTAAGTTTCCTCAGTAACAACCCTGCACATAAAAGTGTTTTTGTGAGAACGGTCTTGTTGGTAATATTGAGATAGTAGGCACCTGAGCTTTGCCAAGATTCACAGCCTGTATGTTCTTCAGCCTCATCCACCTGCATGGCCAAGTTGTGTATGTTTTTTCTGAAGAGGCCTCTCTGGTTAGGCTCTGCACAAGCAGTGGAAAGGGCAATGAAGTTCCTTGCATCCCCATCCAGTAGCCAGGTGATTAGAAAACTAATGTGGGTTGTGGGAGACTTGAATTCACAACGGGTTCAATCAGTGTTCCAACCACCTGGCCAGGATGTCCTAGAAAGCAGGAAACTTCTGCAGTGTCCCTTATTAAAACTCTCTTATTGCACAGTAAATAACTGAAAAAGAGGTAGACAGTCCTGTATCCCATCAATTAAATGTGCAATTGTCAACTGCATTTATGCTTACCCAAGTACTTTCTTTCTTTCTTTCTTTCTTTTTTCCTACTATTGCTTTTCTTTTATGAATTTGAGTGTCTTGTCATACAAATAAATTGGAATATCAGGTGATTCAGGTCTCACCTGTATGCACTGAAACAGAAGGAAAAAGATGTTAGTTTTAGAATTTGTCTAATTAGAGTATGGCAAAAAAATAAGTAATTAAAAAGACAAACTGGTTCATTTCACTTTTAAATATACATGACAATAAAATATGTGAAGCTGTTGAATTCTTCTGGATTCTCATTATAGGAAAAAGCAGACTATGCAACCTGAGCTTTATATTGTACACCATATTCTTATGATTTCAACTCTGAAAGAGAGTCTTTTATGCTCTGATGATCCTCTATTGACCACCCAAATACAATTTTTTAAAGGAGAAGAAAGACTACTACCATTAAGAGCCTAAATGATAAAACAGACTCTTACATAGTGTGTTTTATTTGAAAGTGAATAAATCAAATCTGCCTGGAGGATGAGAAATTCAGGTGTGAAATGGGTGCGGCTACAGTTGCAAATTTAATAAGACACGAATTTGTTTTTTGCTTCGGTGTGTAGTATTGACATGTCTGTGGCTGCAGGCACATAAGAGACTCAATATAATAGAGGTGCTGGCAGCAGACAGAAAAATTGTAGTATATTAAATGTTTCTTTGTAATTAATACACCTTTGATTATAACTTTAAAAAAAAAAATATATTGGTGAATATCAGGTTTCTGGAAGCGAGAATAAATGTCTTATTTCATTGTATTTTTTCCCATTATAAATACTTTCCGTACCACCAGCAAACTCAGGATTTTCAATAGCAGAGTAAATACAGCTACACACTGTCAAATACAATTTATTTTATCTCTCATGACTAGGGGAGAAATTCTGTTTTCAGTGCAGTGCTTAGTTTACTTGGTCTGTTTTTAAAAATCCATGATGTTCTGAAGCTCCTCAGTGGGTATGGTCCACTGTCAGGAATTACATTGAGCAGGTCAGCTGGAATTGTAGATGACAGTCCTTAATCCAGACCATGGCTAAACCTTTTAACTGTACTAGCACCAAAAGTCTAGATGCCTTTCATGGAGGGGCTTAAGGCTAGGTGAATGAAATGATGGAGATATCTAAAGGTGAAATCTGAATTTTCTACTTGGCTGTCAGCTGATATAGGAGATGGAAATCTACTGTCATGGTGAGAAATAACTCTGTTGAAAGGACAGGATACTTAAGTTTCCTTCTCTACATTCGAGTATTTCCTGTTGTATTTCTGTGAATTATTGTCAAATATAATCTGAATTAAAATCTTCATTCCCTAATTTTCTAGGTAAAAATGAACAATATAGCCAGCCTCAGTCATTAGCTATCTGTTGGGTGAGCCTTTCCTTAAATCTCTGATCTTTCAGTTTGCATTTTCACCGTATGGTTGGTCAAGCTCGGGAACTTGCACTTTCTGTGAAACGCTTTTACCACATAAAAGGATCTGTCTTCTGGTAACTCAAAGAATTATCAGGGATTTTATACAAGACTGAAAAAGTTGAATAAAAAAATTACTAAGTTGAACAAAAAGCACTGGTCAAAGATACCCTGTAACCTTCCAGGACAGAACTCTTATCAGTGGATCAGAAGAGCAAGGCTGGAATCTCTGTTCATGCATGTGAATATAGAGAGAAACATTTTCAGCAGAGTGCTGGGGACAGCAAAAACCTGCAGTCAGGGTTATGAATTTTAGAAGACGAAAATAATTTCTGTTCTTACTGTGCCTTGGTCAGGGTGAGTACAGGAGTCTCTCATGCTTTTGCCACCAGCTTGTTTAAGACAACTCCTTGCCAAGTAGGCTGATTTCTCTGACCCTCAGCACACTGGCAAGGGAGTGAGGGTGCGTGACCCTCTCTGGTTCTATGCCAGAGAGAAGGTCAGTAAGGTAGGTATTGCAACAAGGAGTAAGGCCCTTTTTTGCAGAGACTCTAAATACTGAACTTCAACTTGACTTAATACTTAGAGGACATTAGTGCAGAGAGCAGGTTATCTTGTTGTGTGCCTTGTGTTTTATATTCCTGCTGTATACTTGGGCTTTATAATGTTCGTTTTTGGCAGTGTTCAGCATCAGTTTTTTTAAGCATGGGAACGATAATCAAAGATGCATTCTGACCAAGCAAGATGCATTCTGAAGAGCAATTAATGTAACTGCTGTAACTGTAAAATTAGGTAAGCATACTGAAGGAAAGCACTGTGTAGAGTGCTGCCTTGGACTCTTATATACCTTAAGCATGTGAGATTAAGCAAAAGTCCTCCAAAAAGTCATTTTAAATAAACAAAGTCTAGTTATCCTCCAGAAAAAGGAAATTCCCAACCTTCTGGCACAGTCCATTTACCTTTCCTTTCGCTCTCTTTGTGGCTGAATACCTTAACCTTTTCCTCAGATTCTCTGATGAAATTAGCTTTAAGAGCAATTCCCTGCTGTCATCTGTGTGTGAATGGCACAGGAATCATTAATTTTTGTCCTAACCAGGAGACATGAACTCAGCAAACCACTTTTCCTCTGTTTACAGGCTCATACATTTTTGAATGCCCCAATCTCCAGGCTCTGATAGCTTGCTATTTGTAAGAAACTACTGACTCAAGGAGGGAGGAGAAAGAGACAAAATAAACTGAGAGTTCAAGCAATGGGCAGATCTTGGTGGTATCTCAGAAGCCTTAATATCATTGTAATAGATCCCGTGATTTGTATTTAGCAAACGAAATTCCAACCTTCCTGCCACTTCTGCATGATCCCTACATAACAACAAAAAAATTGGAAATTCCTTAGTTAATGGGTGATTGTGTAGGGACAAGAGGGAAATGGTTACTATGAAAGAAATAGGTACTAAAACCACCACAGAGGATGGAAATTCTCCAATGAGAAGAGCTGAAACCAAGTCAGTAACAAAATCATCATATTGTGCCCTTGGCCATCCTTTATAGAATATCTGATAGGAACACATCCTCAGTCCTTCTTCTCCCTGTGATTTTGCTATCTATCAAACAGAATGCATGATTCAGCCCAGTGTGGAGGCAAAAGTAAGTAACACAGCTGATAGCAATGGTACTAATCTCCTGCCTAAGCTGGGTGTGTCTCAAAGTTTGTTGCTAAACTTGCAGTTGCAGGTTTAGCAGTTGCTTGAAGCTCACGACTGCATGTTCTTCAAGGCAAGAACTGCTTTTTACTATGTATTTATGCAGTAGATGTACTTATGACATAATGGGCCTCAATTTCTTTTGGCACCTCTAACTGCCTTTATAATATAAATCTTAATTATAATAATAAGCTTCTGGGACAGGAGCCAAGGGACTTATCTGTGTGTGAGGATTTCTATGTATGTCCCAGTGTACTGGTCCCCAGTTCTAATTGTGACCTTTGAACTCATTTGTACTGAGATGTAGTCAAAAGTCAGAATAACAAGACTATTAATAATAATAGCCATGCGAGGACACAGTGCTGTATGGTAGAGAACACACAAGAGGGCTGCATTGGTTTAGATCTGTGTTATGATAATGAAGCAGCCTGGGTGCCGAGAGCTATGATTTCTGCTCACATACCCTGAGTTTCAGCCAAGTCAGAGTTCTAGGGAAAATTAACTCTTGCTGGAACTTAGTTGAATTATTTTTGGTACCAGTCCACATATAAGGCAAATTTTTTAAAAAAGTAATTAAAATTTGTGTGTCTGTGATAGAAGACTGAGGGGTTTGGGTAAACAAAGTACATGGCAGTACAGAGGAGAAGTCTGGCAAAGCACTAGCTTTGGAGATATGGGCAGGCAGGGGCATCTCACGGGATTTATGTTTTCAATATACATATTGTGAATGTTCATTTTTCTTCTCCAGAAAGTCACACCTCAGTTTAAGTTAAAGCCCCCTTGATTTCAGGCTACTATGGCAGGTCATAGTGTTCGGAGGATTACTAGAGGAACGTGTTCATCTTATGTTGCTTACTCCATCTGTTCAAAGAGAAGGGAGCTGTTGCTGCACTAACCTGCATACACTGCCTGCAGATGCCTGTGGAGCAATGACAGACAGTACTGGATTTTTCCTTCCCTTGAGCTCCCCAGTGTTTTGTAGATAAGATCATGGTGCTGCTCCTGTGGTATAATGGAAAAGAAGAGCATCCCTTTCCCCTGTTTTTCTTTATGTGAAAATTTAGCTGTGGTTTAGCCTTTTTATTGCCATAATGCTCTGTAGAACCACTGAGATTTTTTAGAGATGAAATCCCCACATCACTGTTGCTAAATGAGACTAGAGCAATTTTCTGGCCCTGAGAGTGGGTGGCCCAGCCTAGCCACAGTTGTGCTACGTAATGTTTGATGGCCTACGTACCTTGAAAGACACCCTTCTTGGTCTAAAATGTAACTATTTTCGGGTTTGGTTTTTTTGTATGTTCTGGTACAAAGCATCTGAAAAAAAGCTGGGCATTTTTCTGAGGGTCTTATCAGAATGATGCTTTCATACACAAAATATATGATGTTTTTATTCATACTTTCATACACTGCTTGCTCTAGGGTACAGCATGAGGAATCTTCGGATATGTAAAGCTGGAATAATGTTGGTCGACTGTTGAGGCTGGAGGGAACAAAACCTGGTGCCATGGAGTCTAATACTGCCTACTGGAATTGATCCCTGCACAGGCTATCCCTCAAGCCAGGCTTAGGCACCTCTTTCCAAAGAACTGGCATAAACTAAAGCAGCCTGGAAGCATGCTAGTAATTAAACAGTGTGGATGATCACCAGGCCAGTGCTCAAGCTTGTTCCTTGCCCTTGTTTTATCTAACAGAATGGAAAAACTGAAATATCCACACACCCTAGGATTAGGTTGCCAAGGGAACTGCAAACATTGGACTTAATTGACTGAGACACTTGACAGCACATTGCTTTAATGCTATTATGCAATATTGTTTGTCACTAAATCTAGGGGTCGGTCTTCATATGTGGGTGTGGGTTAAGGTGAAGAGCTTGAGAGGCACATTGTAGCCATAAATATCCAGGGTTTTGACAAAGTCTGAATAGACTTCCCTGTCACTCTTTTGCTCAGACAGATGCCTTGCTCCTCTCAAGTAAGGTCACCTATCTCTCTTACTCCCTTAACTCAGGAGCCAGCCTGTCTTTGGTGAAGCTTTATTGCTGTTTCTGTTACTTCTTACAAATGGCAATGCTCTCTTTAAAGCAGTAAGGAGGGAAAAAAGAGATGATCTTGGCTTACTGCCATAAGGCTTATTTATGGAGGCTAGTATGATACTGAGCATGGGAATTGTGGGACAAAGAGCTGTGATCTTGTACTTGTCAGGTCTTGCCCCTGGTGTTCAGTGCTGACCCTGGAGGTTCATTGGTGTGGCCTTTTTTCAGCTGTTCGATTCATGAGATACCTCTGCACCCCATATGGTCTTTTCTCCTGCTTTCCCACTATCTCTGTCCTGAGGGGTAACTCAGTGCAAGAGCATCAAAGTATTCTGACCTCAACTGATGCTTAAAAGCTGTGCATACTCTGAGGGATTGTATGCATGCCTTTCTGCCTACATGAGTCAAGTTGGCCTTTTCTTCCTGCTTCTGCCCATATTTTCAGCATTCCTGTCAAACTAAAATTAATTTTAAAAACTCTTTTAGTTGAGATCACACAGTCTAGCTGTACTTTTCTGTGATTATAAGTTTCTGATCCTTTCCTTACCTAACCTTTCATCCTGGTTTGGGGCAGAGGGAGTGGCTCAAATGGTTAATACAGCCTGGGGCACTTTTTCTCAGATACATCCCTTCAAACCCTATACCATCAAATGCATTACCAAGTCAAATAAATTAAAAAAGAAAACAACCCTAACTAAAAAACAGGCTTGACTAGAAATGAACTTTCCCAACTCACTTTTATAATTTAAATAATGAACCAAAGCCATCTGAGAAACACACCAAAAAAATTGCCTTTTTTTGGGTGGGGGGATAGCTGTGTTTCTGTGCTGCTTATGACTAATATGACCAATTTCAATGGAAGTACTTGTTTTTAGGAGGTAAATGAGATCGATTTAACAGTCAGATAAAGAAGATGATGATGGTTAATGCTTCTTAATCTTTACAGTAGAAGGAAGAAGAGGAACATTGTTATATATTCCCTTCTATGCACAAATACTAGCAATGCTGCCTGGGAAGGCTGGAACCGCGCATTTTTTTCTGTTGTTTTTAATGAACTTTCACCTACCTGGCAAACACAGGAACTTTGAAATAAAGAATGGCAGAGGGAGAAATCATCAAGTAGAGCCTGATCCTCCCTTTGGATGCATCAGTTAGAAAATTTCAAAATCTCTGACAAGACCTGCAATTTAGCTGCAGGATTTAATACTGAAAGATTGATGTGTTTACTGTAATGGCAGTAAATTGACTATCCAGAAAGAACTATATATCTTTGCAGCACAGGAAGTGTCTGAAGGAGATAGAGGCAGGTTACACTAAAGGGTAGATAATCAAAACAAAATGGCCACACTAAAACCATAAGAAATAATTAGAGAAATACTTTGTGAAGAAAAAGAGAAGGAAGAATAGAGGCTATTTTAAGCCTCATCCTTTTTGTTTCTGTTGACCTGAAATTGTGGTTTAATATTAGAAAATTATGTGATTTTCAGCCAAGTGGAGACTCTGAGAGAATAAATTTCCTTTCTTTTACTGAATTGAAAATCTGTGTTAGTGACAAGTAATGTGATTCAAAGGAAAAAAAAAAAAAAGGAAGTGAGTATTTCAGAAGCTTCTGCTACATATTGCCTTTAATTTGAACTAGGAAATCTTCACAAATAAAGGAGTAAAAATTCATACTAATCACTGAGATTCTTTTCCATCTGCATCTGTGACATCATGCAAGATAAGATAGTCACTCTGACTTCAACATGCAATTATTGACATGTTAATTACAAATTGGTACATATATTGCAGACAATGACATTTGGAGACATTTAGAAACTTAGACATAGAAAAAAAAGTAAAATCTTTTCTACTCTCCGTCTTCCTGTTTCCTCTAGATTGTGTGCAATGCAGAAGTCTAGAGGAAGAGAATTGTGCATGAAGTACATGGCACTGAGTACTCTTCCAAAGGCATCTGATATGTACATTCCTTGCTGTGTCATATTTTCAAAGCTGCTATGAAGAAAGTTGTTTGCCAAAAGAATACCAGAAAGTGAAACATTTCTCCTCTTGTGCAATCATAAGTGACCTTGGGCAGGACCTTGGAATGAACTTTCTGTGGGCAGCGCATGTGTGTGGTCATAGCAAGACATTGTGAATGCAGAACTTACACCTTATCTGCCGGGGCAGCCTGTCTGCTGCTATTTAGTTTCTTTATCTCCTTTTCTCACTTGTCTAGTACTTTTTGTGGTTTGGCTATCATGTTGTTTGTCTTTGGACACCAGTCTTTGTCAATTTCTTTGGTTTACACACTTTCCCTCCACCTCTCTCGAAGATTTTTTTGGTACACTTTTATAGGTACTATGCAGTGTCTGTGGCAACTATGTTATAACTCATACAACTTTATCAGCATTATAGAAGAGGGTTCCTCTTCTGCTGTTCAGGTTAAGTTCTGTGCAGTATGTGCAGGATTTTACCACTCAGCTTTCAGTCTCTAATATTGAAGAAAGGCTCTAGGTTTCTTTTTTGTTGCCTTCACCTTTTTACCCATCTCTTTTCAGTCATTTTTACACAGTAAGGGAAGGAGGTAGAGGAAGAAGATAGAGGATCTGTTGTCTCAGAGACAAGTCCTTTTATTTTCTGTATTGTGTCTAGCAATTATTGTCTCATGTTTCTACAAGAATATTTCAGCAAAGCCAATATGATGGGACTGTAGTAATAATCATCACCCTATCTGATAATAGGCTTCCCAGAGACTCAACTGGCAGTTTGACAGTCCTCTGCCATGGTTACTACACCCTGCTGATAAAACTGCTGTTGCCACAAATTGATCCTGACAAAAACAAGTTCATCTCTATTCTGAATTTCAGACTTGACCTTGGTGTGTTTGCAAGTTTAACCACCACACTGGGCACAAAATATGTAGCACAAAAGCCATATACCTAAAAAAACCATCCCAACCTTTCTCTTTTAGTATCTGTTTATTCTCTCTATTGCATGACTATTTTAAACTGTTCTGTGGTATGGCTAAAATTCAAATTCAACTTTTTTTAAAACATGAAAATTACCCACTAGTGGTTATAAAGCTTCTTTGTCTGAGCACAGAATCTCTGTCCTTCACCAATTTGTGATTGAGATATCCTAGCTCCTACCAATAGTAGTAAGTGAAAGTGTTATAAGGCAAAAGTTGGAACAATGAGGGGGAAAACAGGGGGGAAAGCTACTGATAAATTGAGCTTACTGCAGAATCCTGACAAAACAGAAGGATCCTTTGTTTTACACATGCACTGTAAATAAAGTAAATGCTGTGTAAATACTGTATAAATATAAGTGTGAGCAAAGGGCTGCATTGGGGTCCTTTTATGCAAACAATCAGTCTTCATAAATTTTTCAGGATATCTGTAAGCTTTACTCAACTTCTGGACTTGGAGGAGAATGACAAGTGAAGCCATCTTCAGTAAGCCACTTTTGGTGGCATCAACTTATTCTTGAAATTACATGTTTTTAACTATGTAGATTCAAAGTATTACTGCAGAGAGGCGCAAGCAACTGGGAAAACTACTTGGAATCCCCATCTCTGGGAAACACCACTTCTACTTAAATTTTATAGTCATAAAGTTATTCAGTGTGCAGATGTAAGGACGGAAGTGTCCATGTCTTCAACTCTTTCTGAAGCTCCTAGAATTCTATCACTAGGTCTGACTCAGGGCAGCATGGTCTGTCATCTGGTTTTAAATCTCATTCCCAAGATACAAGAAACATTGACCTGAATTCCTCAGAAGGCAGAATTAAACCCAGACCCCCAACACTGTGGTTAGTCTTGTTCTATGGATGAATTCTGGGAACACCTTGAGCAATTCAAAAGAAAGGGATACTAAGCTTGTGTTGATAAGTGCATTGAATTGCTCAGAAGTCAAAACTGGATTTAAATATTAGTGAGGCACATACTTGCAGATCTTCAAGTCTGGAAAACCTGAAAGTGTAATCAGTTTAGAGGTCCTTATGATTATGTGGCAGCTGAGAGTTTTCAACAATATAATTTTGGATATAGGCACTTAAATTTAATTCCATTACATGTTGTCTGGTATACAAAATTCTATCTACCAATTCAGTCCTGATGCCAGGGATGTGCTCACATGCATATCTACAACTTCTAGGTCACCTAAAATTCTGTCAGAGAGCTATCTGCTATCTCTCCAGCTTCCAGCATCCAGGCAGGAGAGCAGTGGGACCTCTGGGAGTGGGTAGAGGCTGTACCCACCAGCAGATGCATGAACAGAATCTTCTTCCTGGTGGGACTAACAGAAGAAATGTTGTGGCAATGGGAAAGAGGGTACAGTTTCTAGCTCGAGACCGGAAATGGTTGTGTTATATCAAATAGGATAGAATATGAACATTAACACAGTTAGAATACAGAAGAAAAGCAAGCACTGATGAAAAAGTATCCAGGAGAGTGAGAAGCAGACATTAACAAGAGAGAAGTGTATGTATTTGGTGGATAGAGAGCATATATATTCAGTGGAGACGCAGATGACTCAATGCACCTGTGCAAACAGGAGACCAATATTTCTAGTAAAATGAAAAGTAACAGTGCATGGAATAGGGATGCTAAAATTTGGGCACCTTTCAAAAGAAACTACCCTTCAAGAAGAGTCCCTCCATCTGCTTAGAAGGTGTTTCTGAGTCATTTGAGCATTTTTCACTTTCCTCAGCACTTCTGAAAACATCCCAAGCTTAATATCATGATGTCAAAAAGAAAATCCCTAATTTACTTTGCAAAAACAATATCCTGTCCGTCTCTCAGCGACAAACATTAATGGACAGCCCTGGAGTATCTGAGCTGCAGCAGTCTCTTTTATAGACTGTCTGGTCTTAAACCAGATTCGTCTGAATGGCCTCTGTTTTGTCAGTTCTTAAGATTACTGTCCAGTGTGTATATTGCCTAGGCAGCTGCAGAAGGCAAAATGCAGAGTGGAGGCAAGTGGGGAGACAAAGTCATTGTGGGTAGGTTTGTGTGCAAGAACGTCTGTGAATTCTGAGGTCTAGCCTGCAACATTTCTATTTGCTGATTTATAGCTAATGAAGCATTTAGGGCTCTTGGAGCAGTTTTTTAATGTTTAGTCCAACTGAAAAGAAAAGAAAGAGGAACTCCAGATAATTAGGGTAATTCTCCTGCATGCCAAAATAAAGGTGTTTGATGGCAAAGTTGAGATTAAAATCATTGTGGTTCTACACATCCAGGCTAAGTCACGAATTTGCCTTAGAAGCCACATTAATCAGTTACCTTGATCACAGCTGTTTTCATAAATTGAGTCTATGGGTAAAAAAGGTGTGAGGGTACATCATTGCAATTTTCTTACAACCTTAAAGAAGAATGACATAACACACAACTTTAAACACCTGAGGTTTTCAGCCCAGTGCTATTACTTGAGAAAAACTGTCATAATCACTTTAGGTTTCCTTTTAAAAAAAGGCTTATGTCACAGGACAAAAGATATGTCATTTGTTGTGGGAAATCTAAAAATAACAGTTTTTTAAGACTCAGGTCAGAAAAGGACTTTATTCTGTTAACCACTCAGATCTATTTTCCCTGTCTTTTTCCTTGTGAGGGATGAAATCATGGGCTATGAACTGAAAAGGGTAATGGAAAAAGAGAATTTTCTGGTGATTTTTTAAAAGAATCTTTCCTTATATATCTGTATGCATAAGAGCGTATAATAGAAGATTATACCTGTATTTAGTCTAGGCATGTTTGCGATGCTCTTCATGTTGGTATATATCTCATTCCATAAATTACTGACTACCTCAAAAAATAGTTTCATCATCCACTCTTCCTTTCAACTATTTTCTTACAGATAAAAGGCCTTCTGATTCATTCCTTCTGTATCAGGGATCTTTTTGTGCTGACACTATGTTTAAACAGACATTAAATAAAATTACAAGAACATTGTATGTCTACAAACCAGTCCTGTCAGGTCATAAACACTGATAATTCCCACTAAAGTGAGAGGATAGCTGAGGAGACTTTGAAGACACCCCTCAGATCCCCAAGAGCTTACCCATGTCCTTGGGCATCCTTCGCAACCTCTACTCATTCAGATAAATTTTACTGAGGTTACGCTAATGGTGTACTTAAAGCTATAGCCTGAGCTGCGGTGTTCCCCTTTTTATCAGTGTACACGTACAGTTCTCTTTGATCTGCACTTATGCATCATCTTCCATCTCAAGATCTCAGATGGTTTTTCAAATGTTAATGAGTTCTACCCATTCTACCCTAGGGAAACTGAGGTGATGAGAAATTACAGGAGATACTTATGTTTCACAAATACATCCTACAACTAAGTTGAGAACAGCCCAGTGAGATCACTTATTCCCATACTGTACAGGTAGTACAGGTATCTGTTGCATAGTCTGCACTTAGAACATCCCTTGCCATCAAAATGCGTCCACAGTGAACAGAGATGTCTGGTGCTGATGTGAGAGGAATTTTGTTCTCTGGAATGCTTTTCCTGGGATATGGAGCTTGTAATTACTAAAGAGAGGGGGTTGGTAATCTTTCAAGAGTGATGATGAGCCAGATCCTAGTTTTCCATTCTCAAATTAGTTCTTCAGTGTGATGACTGAAATCTAGCAGGAACTGGAAGGGGATGCTGCTCACAGAGATGAGACCAGTAGGCTGTGTGAAATACGAGAATGAGTTTCCAGACACTTTGAAGTTCAGGAGCACTGGAAATACCTGCCTCACAGTGAGACTGATTTGGATTGATTCTTGAATCCTAGGGCTCAGATCTGCTCAAAAACCTGCTCAAGCTCTGGTGTCCACACTCTAAGTGTCCAGCCCTGGTATGAATAATTTGAAAAGTGACTTTCAGCTGTGGAAGTGCTGGGTGTACATTTGGTTGAACAAAACCATGATAGCTAGAATACATTCATCTTGTTTCATCTCAGTGGTTTCAGGAAAGAATAAATCAAGACTATGTTTATTATTTAAAATATTCTGAGAGAAAAATATTTATTTTTCAGTCTTTTGCTCTCTGAGTTTCAATACCGTCCTTTAGATGTGTGATATCTAAGTACTTACACTTTAAAATAGGTGAGGAATGAATATGGAACATTTGGTTTATGTAGATTTCTATGTGGGAGAAAACCATGTTAATTTACACTTTCGGTTGAATCATTGGTGTTAGTTGCTTTCATATACATGAGCAGGAATTGGGCAGTTCTTTTATCAGTGACTTTATGTTGCAGTGGCAAAATCAAACTCATGTAAATTATTTTCACATAGTTATCTGGCCTAACTTCAATGGGTATTAAAAACTTACTTAAATTTCACAACCTTCATTCTCAAGTGTCTGTTCATTAAAAAAAAAAAAAAATTACATTTTAAATACCCGAATGAGAAGAAGTGTGTGACTGAATGTTCTGCAAATACATAAATATCCCAATTATCATGGAATCACAGAATTGTTTGGGTTGGAATGGACCTTACAGATCATCTCATTCCAACCCCTCTGCCACAGGCAGGGACACCTTACAGTAGACCAGACAGCTCAAAGGCCCGACCCAGACAGACCTTGAATACTTCCAGGACTGGGACATGAACAACTTCTCTTGGAAAATGGTAACAGTGTCCCAAGACCCTCATGATGAAGAATTTCTCCCTAATACCTAATGTAAACCTGCCTTCTTTCAGTTTAAAGCCATTCCCCCTTGTCCTGTCACTAAACATCCTTGTAGAAATTCACTCTCCAGTTCTCTTTTAGGTGCTGGAAGGTGCCATAAGGTCTCCCTGAAGCCTTCTCTTTTCCTGGCTGAAAACACCAGATCTCTCAGCCTGTCTTCGTTGGAGAGGTGTTCCAGCTCTCTGATCATCTTGATGGCCTTCCTGTGGACCCTCTCCAGCAGGTCTATGTCTTTCTTATGTTGAGGGCCCCAGAACTGGGTGCAGTACTCCAGGTGGGGTCTCACAAGAGTGGAACAGATGGGGGAGAATCACCTCCCTTGACCTGCTGGCCACACTTCTTTTGATGCAGCCCAGGATATAGCTGGCTTTCTGGGCTGCAAGCGCACATGTCCAATTTTTTGGGTCATGTCCAATTTTTTAATCACCCAGTATCTCCAAGTCCTCTGCAGGACTGCTTTCAACCAGTTCAACGCCCAGCTTGTTCTTGTTCTTGGGGTTGCCCCAATCCACATGCAGCATCTTGCACTTGGCCTTGTTGAATTTCATGATATTTGCACAGCC
The DNA here is from genome assembly GCF_001715985.3 of Manacus vitellinus. NCBI lineage: Eukaryota > Metazoa > Chordata > Aves > Passeriformes > Pipridae > Manacus > Manacus vitellinus. Next base: position 24,356,473 of record NW_021940682.1, on the reverse strand, counting down.
CATTTCTTTAGCCTGTCAACATCTTTCTGGATGGCATTCCTTCCCTCCAGCATGTCAATCACACCACTCAGCTTGGTGTCATCAGCAAACACGCTGACATGATGACTCAATCTCACTGTCCATGTCACCAACAAAGATGTTTAACAGTGCCAGTCCCAATACCGACCCCTGAGTAACATTGCTCACCACTGGTCTCCACTTGGACATGGAGCTGTTGATTAAAAATCTGTTACTGTTGCCATCCAGCAAATTCTTTATCCACTGAGTGGTCCATCCATCATATTAACCTCTCTTCATTTAAGAGACAAGGATGTCATGTGGGACACTGTAAAATGCTCTTCACATGTCCAGGTAGATGACGTGTTGCCTTTTCCTCACCCACCCCCACTGTAACTCTGTCATAGAAGGCCACCAAATTGGTCAGGTACAATTTGCATTTAGTGAAACCGTGTTGTCTGTCATCAATCACTTTCTTATTTTCCATGTGCCTTAGCATAATTTCCAGGAGCATCTGCTCTATGATCTTGCTGGGCACAAAGGTGAGACTGACCAGCCTGTAGTTACCTGGGTTTTAGTTATTTCCCGTTTTAAAAAATTGGGTTATATTTCCCCTTTTCCAGTCAGTGGGAACTTCAATGGACAGCCATGACTTCTCAAATATAATGACTAGTGGCTTTGCCACTCCTCTGCCAGTTCCCTTGGGACCTGTGCATGCATCTTATCAGGTCCCATGGACTTGTGCAACTTCGGGCTACTTCAATGTTCTCAGATGTGATCTTCTCCTACAGCAGGCAGTTCTTCATTCTACAGTCCCTGCCTTTGTCTTGTGCAGTCTGCAACTTAGGCAGTGTGGCTGATACACTTGCTGGTGAAGATTGAGCAAAAGAGTCATTAAGTACCTTGGCTTTCTCCGTGTCCCAGGCAAGCAGTTCTCCTGTTTCCTTCTGGTGAAGGCACTGTGGTGGGTTGACCTTGGATCGATCCCAGGTGCCCACCCAGCCGCTCTATCACTCCCCTTCCCAGCAGGACAGGGGAGAGAGTAAGGTGGAAAAAAAGCCAACTTGTGGGTTGAGATAAGACAGTTTATTTAAAGCAAAGTGAAGCTTGTGCACGCAGAAGCGAAAGATAGTAGGATTTATTCTCCACTTCCCATGAGCAGTGATGGTTGGCCACTCCCGAGAAGCAGGGCTTCGGTACATGTGGTGGTTTCTCAGCAGGCAGCCATTAGACAATGAATGCCCCCTCTCCTGCTCTGTGTCTTAGCTTTTATATCTGAGCTGACGTCACATGGTCTGGAATATCCCTTTGGTCAGTTTGGGCCAGCTGGCCTACTTGGATCCCCTCCCAGGATCTTGCCCTCATCTAAGGAAGGAATGTTAGAGCGTTGGTGTTGTGCTCTGCAATAGCCAAAACACCAGTGTGTTATCAACACCCTTCTAGCTGCCAATGCAAAGCACAACACTGTGAGGGCTACTGTGGGGAAATGAACTCCAGTTCAGCCAGACCCAATACATTTTCCCTAGTCTTCCTTTCATCACCTATAGAAGCTCTTCTTGCTTCCCTTTGCATCTGGCCAGGTTTCATTCTTTCCTAATCTGATTCCTGGGTGCTCAGAAAATTTCTGTATTCATCCCAGGCTACCTTCCACCCTCTGTAGTCTTCCTTTATGTATTTGAGCTTGTCCAGGAGTTCCTTTTTCCTCCACAGAGGCCTTCTAGCATTTTTACCTGACTTGTTGGTATGCATTGCTTCTGAGCTTGGAGAATTAGACAGTTTTCTTGGGCCCCTATTCCTGCAGGGCTTTATCCCATGTTAAACAAGCAGATGCCTGAAGAGACCAAAGTCTGCTCTCCTGAAGTCCAGGGCAATGAGCTTGCTGTGTGCCCTCCTTGATGCCCTAAGGATCTTGAACTCCACCTTTTCATGGTCACTGCAGCCCAGGCTGCCCTTAAGTTTTGGATTCCCACCAGCCCCTCCTTGTTGGTGCGAACAAAGTCCGGGATAGCACCTCTCCTCGTGGGCTTCTCTGTCACTTGAAGAAGGTAATTGTCATCAATGCATTCCAGGAACCTCCTGGGTTGTTTATGCCCTGCTGTGTTGTCCCTCCAATGGATAACGGAGTGGTTGAAGTCCCTTGTGAGGACCAGGGCTTGTGACTGCAAGGCTGCTCGTATCTGTCCATAGAGAACCTCACCCGCTCACTCTTCCTGGTCAGACCTGTAGCAGACCCCCAGTATAATGTCATCTGTCCCTGTTCCCCCCCTTTCATCCTGACTCATAAGCTTTCAGTCAGCTTCTCATCCATTCCCAGGTAGAGAGAGCTCCATGCATTCCAGCTGGCCGTTGACAGAGAGGACAGCCCTATTTCCTTCTCTCCCCTGCCTGTCCTTCCTAAAGAGGCTGTACCCTTCTATTCCAACAGTCCAGTCGTAGGAGCCACATCTCCATGATGCCAATAAGATCAGAGCCCTGCACACCTCTTATTCCTCTTGTTTATTCCCCACACTATGTGCATTTGCATAGAGGCATTTAATTTGGGTCCCCAATGAAGCTGACTTACTGGTTGAAGTGGCAGGAATTCCTTTGTTCTGTTCCTCAGGTGTTCTCTTCCTGACATACAATCCCTCTAGAGGCTCTGGGCCTTTATTGCTGACATTGGAATTATTATTTTAAGAAATCCTAATAAAACGAAAATTGAACTAATAGTTCTATATTTTTCCTTAGAAAAAAATCATAAAAAGAAAAAATAATATTGTAATTTACTGCCACAATAGTCCATGTTGTAATTATTATTTATATATCTTGTATCTCACATCATAAAAGAACATTGTAATGAAACCATACCATGGAATATAATAAACTCTGGTTTGTCTGTCCTTTTTTTCCAGTACAAGAAAGGAACAGTCATAGTAAATAAGAAGACAGCATCCTTGAAAAATAATGTGTATTTCCACTCTGTCCTGCAAATCTTAAATCAATTACTTTTATGCTAGAGTGGGGCTAAATGAAATATAGTAGTACAGTTTGAAGTTTTAGAGTATCCATGATTTCAGATACCTTTATTTTAAATTATCAAACCTGAACCATATTTTAAGAAACCTGAAAATGAAAGAAATTGAAATCAGAGTATACTTTTCAAATTTTTGTTCTGTGTCATTTTTAACAGTGTCCTAGTTTTACAACATTGATTTATTTGTCTGATGATGACTGAGTAGGATGATAAATGCTGAATCCTAGAAACTTTTTAATTTTAAAGTCCATTTCCACACCAAAAACAAACAAACAAAACAAAAGAAAGAAAAGAAGGAAAGAAAAGGAAGAAAGAAAGAAAAAGAAAGAAAGAAAAAAAGAAGGAAAGAAAGAAAGAAAGAAAGAAAGAAAGAAAGAAAGAAAGAAAGAAAGAAAGAAAAAGAAAGAAAGAAAGAAAGAAAAGAAAGAAAGAAAAAGAAAAAGAAAGATTTTCAGTATAAATTTGGAATTCTAAATTCAACCCACAAAGACAAAATAAGTTACAAAGAACTAGTCCTATCTCTAATGTACTGCTTCAGTGAATTAATCTGAAATTTTACATTTCACCTTATTAAACAGAGGATACAATATGAGGGGACTCTAGCCTTTTCTCTCCTAAACATGGAACAAGTGTCCCAAGCTGTATCTGCTAAGGAAGACCAGAGATGCAAGAGATGGGCATGTAAAGAAAAGTCCCAGCACTGAGCACTAAAAATAATAATAAAAAGTGTTCAGTGAAGAGGAGAGGACTAGAAGGAAAGAAATGTGATACTAGAAATATTTCTCAGACATTCCCCTTAATAAAACATTATAAATCTAAAATAAAAATTTGATGTGAAAAACATTTTAAAAGTTTGATCACTTTTATCTTTAACCCAACAATTTGCAATCTAAGCAGAGGGAAGGCATAATGACTTTGCTGCAGCACCTTTCCCAGTGTAAGGAGGCCTTCTGGTGGTCAAAACAATGTTCTTCCAGACATAAGCATTACTTATACAAATTCTACTCAAATTTATGTGCATATAACTGCAAATTCACTCACTGTATAGAAGGATGCCTTAAGGATTTAAGCAGTGATTGTTTATTCCTTGAACTTTTGCTGTAACTTCATAAATTTTGTCCTTCTTCAGAGACTATATGGGGAACGAAGGAATTTATCTTGAATAAGTATTGCTAAAACTTTGCTTAAGTGAGGCCATATGGTACACTGTTATCAACCATTGACCCCCTACATTTTATTTGAACAATTAAAAGTTAAAAGAATTGCAATAAAACACTTTTCAACAAAATCATCCTTAATAACATATTTAACCTGAACGTTGATTATCTGAACAGTCACATTTCATTTTTTTAAAACTACCTGGGGGAGGATGGGGAAGTTTCCCAAACCTGGCAAATTCTCCTTTCGAAAAGCACAACCAGATACTCAGCATGATATCTATTTTGATATGTTTTATTTTAAATTAGGATATTCTGTGGTATATAAACCAAAAAGTATTTAGTCCTAGAATGCTTATGTTCTTTGTAAATTCTGAGACTGAATTACAAGAGATTTCTTCGGTTCCAGTATTTCATTTAGAATAAATATTACCAGCTAACACACTTCTTGACAGATAGAAAAAGGGGAAGTTTTTGAGTTCGTTGGTACTGAGAATGTCTTCCAACACGTAGCAAGCATATGTGCTGCTGGGTGATGCAGTTGGATGAACAAAGATATTCTCCCTACTTTTCAGCCTGGTTTGTACTGCTCCCTGAACCGTGAAAAAAATAGCTCCCCTGGCACTGATGTTTGTTCTAGTTTCTCAACAGGTCTTGAGCAAAGAGCATTAGATTTTAGCAACAACAGCATTAGATTTTAGCAAGGTTATCAACAGACTGTATCAGTTTCTTCATCACTGAACTACTTTACACTTCAGCCTTTGATTTGCCAGAGATAAGTCATTAAAGCCTGGTAACAAGAAGAGATTGTGTTCCTTTTCAGAAAAATTCTCGGACAACCAGACACGCATGAGCTTCATGAATCCTGGAAAATCCAACCTAAAGACACCTAAAGCTGTTCTGTAGAGCAACATTGGAATTTCCTAGTGAAAAACGTTTCAGAGTGATTCTATTGTAAATTTGAAACAGTATGTCAAAAATTTATCCTCAACTGTAAATCACCAGTCAAGTGAAATTCATCCAGCACTATTATATGAGGACTTTTGTGTGTTGTATTTAAACTAGACCATTTTTTTTAAAAAGTAGTCAACATTTCCTTCAGCATTATTAACTACAACCATCAGATGGCAGTCCATAGTCAAGTAAAAAATATATTCACAGTATTTAGGTAGAGTTATGCAGAGAGCAATTTGCTTTCAATCTTTTTCTTAAATCCAAAGAAAATAAGCAGATTTCAAGATTCTCCTCACTTGTTTAATTTTTTTCAATCCTTTCTGGCCAGTGAGGTCTGTTCTTTCTTTTTCTTCCAGGGTTGATTTGCAAAATCACTGTAACTGCACAAATATATCCCAAGAGTGAAAGGCTCCTCCCTCCAAGTTTTACCAAAGGTTCTAGCTCCCCAACCTGTAATTCTATTGATAACATGCTTAGAAATTTTAGAATCTCCTTTACTCCTTTATTAGGAGTTTATCTAATAAAAATAAACAAGCCCCCCAAACAAACAAGCAAAAAGAATTGGTGTAGAGAAATCAGATACACTGATACAGAAGAATGACAATTTTATACTATGCTTGTATGGAAAAGCACTAGTCTTGTCTGCTGTCGTGAAATTGTGGTGATCATCCTCTCTGTTCGCTGGGAACTCATTTTAAAGAAAAGGAGATTTATTCACTTTTTTTTTCTTTCTCTGGGAGCTCTTCAGGACAAGAGGTCTTAGGAACAAATCTAAAGCTTCAGTTTAGCCTGCCACTAGTACTGCTCAATACTTTTAGGAAAACTGATAATGGTTTCGGGAGAACTAGTGGTAGATCTTACATTTAAAACTCTGTTAAAAATAGATTCCTGTAATGTTTTGTTTCTTGTTCATGTTCCAAGGACACTCTTTGTCCCTGTTTCTGTGCTACAAAAGATCTGGGACAGAGATTTACTTTTCAGACAAGCTTTGATGAGAAGAAACCACTGATCTGATGTAAATTCTGTTTTATCAGCAAAACCCAGTGGGCATTTCTTGTCAAGCCACGAGAGGGAGTTAAAAGGTGCACTGACTCACAGTGTGTCTGTCCCAAGATACTATCAACTAGTGATAGATAGAACTATAAAAACTGAGAATGGGAAATGCTTTTCCTTTTGATCCAGGACAAAGGATGTCTGAGATTCATTCCAGCCTCTATGCAGTCTGTAACGTTTTACACAAATTTGTCTTCTAGCCGCCCTGATTCCCTGGCTGCTCTGGCAGATCAGACAAAATTTATTAGGATCATGAATATTTTGTTAGTTCCAGTGTTCAGGGTTCACCTTGTCTTTAGTTTATCCTCCAATCAATCTTCCTTTACAGCCAAAATCACATAACTTGGTACAAAATGTCTGTTGCAAACCCAAAAGCAGCCTTCTTCAACATTATGACTTGGCTTCTGGCTGTAAGCCAAGTTGAGAAGGATCATGAATCTCAGAAATACAGATTATCTTAACGCACATTAAAAAAGACCCATGCTGTCCAGCATTCTGAACTGAGAGATTTACCAGCTGGTGCAAACAGTCAGTGGGAGTTCATTGATACCCAGCTGCTTCCTAACATAGTAGCCTACGTAGTCTCTCTAAAACATGATGCATTTCCATGAATTCGATTGTCATGTATTTAGCAGTCCTTTCTCCACAATCACTACAGGACTGTGCAACTCCACTTTATTGAAGGTTCTTACCAGGATCTTTCTATCAGTCAGAAAATGTTTCTGCCCCTAAAGCCTTAATGTAATTCTTTTTGATTAGGTTGGAAGTGGAAGCACGACAACATCTTTCTTGCCCTGTTTAGCTGTAACAGCATCTTTAACAGTGGTTATATAAAACAGGGCGGTTGTGTGGACACTAGCCTTGATGTTGGATTTATTCAAACAAAATATCACTTACATCCAATCACAGTCTGTCCTAAAAGTACTTAGGGGTTTTTAGATGCAGGCATGTGACAGATTCAGCTTAATTTTATTACAATGGAGTCACCTCTCAGGTCAGTGTAGAGGTCTAATGAACAGTCTCTGAAGGTCACCTGCAGAGTTTTCATGTCCCATTTCTTTCTCTGCTATTTCTAGAACAGTGACATTAAGTATACTTTTGACAAAACAGTGCTATTTTAGGATGTAAAGTTCTTTTGATAATGGTGCATGACGGTCTCTCCTAAACTCCAAATTTTCAATGCCTTTACTTGGTATGTGTCTGTGAATAAATTTTCAAAATAAGAAAAAAACCTCAACTGTAGAGTATCTGAATACCTTCAGGGTCTTTGTTCATATGTGTATAATTAATAATAATCACTCTATTTCATTGCTGTCATGGTATTCTGGTCTTAGTAATCTATATGGCCTTGCCCTCTCCATGAGGGCAGCTATGGACACATATACAGCTCCAGTGAGTAGATGGCAGACCAGGAGTCTCTGACCAGAAAACCATGAGAAACATAAAACCCAAGAATGGGATTTATAGAACACAGCCCAAAGAACTTGGATTATTGTACAGATATTTCTCTTCATAATCACTCATTTATGAGTAAAGAGACTCCATTCGGATTTGTTTTGAGAGTTTGATTTGACAATGTCTATGTAAGTAAAATAATGTAACTTTTAATTACACCAAAGGGAAGTTTATATTTTATTAATTTAACCGGGTAATTATAAACAAGAAGTCCAGTTTTTGAACAGGACACTTCCACAAAGAAATATTGAAAAAATTATACTAAATTAATGTTGAACTTTTAAATTAATGCTGACATATAAAATCATATGAAATTACAATCCAATCATTGATGCAGATGAGTCAAACTGTTATTTTCAATTTATTAAAAATTTTTAAGATGGCTTATCCATCTTAACTTGTCATTTGCTTCATTTAATTGCCTTTCACTACACAAAAAATCGTGGGTTTAGTGCATTAAAACAGTTTCATTTCCAAGAAATTTGTTTTTTTCTGATATCTAGCCAGAAGCCAGCTGGATTCGTGTCCAGAAATGACTGTATAGGTTGTTATCAGTTACACCTATCAGTTAGTAGGTCATAAGGACTCTCTAGTGAATAAGCAGGAAGGATTTCCTTTTTGGAAACATAGTTAAGGAGTCTATTTTCCTCCTCTGGAGTTTAATTTCTTTTTTGACCTTTACTATCCAAACCCATTTTGGTTCTGGACTTACTGAAAGGTGTTTCTTTTTCAAGGTTATCTGGGGTGGAAGTAGAATTAGAAGGTAAAGTTGTTCTGTGTTTCTCACAGTAATTTTACTAGCAGGTATTTTTCAAGAGCAAAACAAACAGTATACTGAATGATATTTAGATGTTCTGATATAGGTGTATAAAGGAATAAAGACTCATTCATAAACTAAGTAAATACATTGAGTAATAGAACATCCTTATGTAGTCTTACTTCAGCTAGGAAAAGTACTCCTGCCATATCTCACACAGGGACAGCTGCTGATCACTGTTGTTGTCTTGGTACAGCTATGGGGGTGCCTCTATGTAGAAAATGAATGCTTGGGTGTGTATCTCATCTAAACAAGATCCATCATATACATATGGAAAGTTTTTCCATATTGAAAATAAAAAAATACTCTTTTTATCTGTGAAATTAGACTATGTAATTATTAATACAAATCAATACAGGAAAAATCAACTCTTCATGTTCTTCTCCCATCTTCTCCCCGTGCAGAATGTATATATTTTTGGCATGCAGAATTATGTGCCAGAAATTTGGTGGGTTTGACAGCTCTGATACACTTTTAGTAGCATATGAGAAAAGGGCATGTGCCACTGATGTTATCACATGCAGCCCTGCTGAAGAGCTGACATTTGCAGTGTTATTCCTTGTATGGCTCTAAACCTTATCCTTGCTTTTATGAATACCCAAAGTCAGCTGTCTGACCACGTTGTGAGAGGGCACTAGGCCATTTGAACAGGTGGCCATGAGCTTTGACACAGAAAGATGCACCTCACATGTGCTTTCCAAGGGCACGATTTCCTGCTGGACCATACTGAGCTCATGCACAGCTAGAGGGATGTGTGCTTGTTAATCCAGCTCTGAGCTGTATTAACTTTAAAAATAGCTTTTGTGACAGCATGGTGATAGTTTCTGACCCACTTAAATTTAGCAGAACAGCATATAAGCAACAGAGATTTTGAGTAAGCCTTCAGTATTCAGCAGAACGGATCAGAGGAGTGCAGACTAATTCAGTCCTGCTAGCACTGAGATAGTCACTAGTGCTCTGGAGTGGAGAGGAGAAAGACCAGAAAGATTTGAAAGTAGCCTTGATATCCAAGCAGACAAAAGTCATCTCTGAATGAGTTTATGCCTCTCAGCAAGGAACAGTGTGTTATTAACATAAAAGCCCATCCTGTAAGTCTAAATATACTTTAGATGGTAAAGCAGTAAAAATGAGCTAAAAACTACACATTAAGATATCATACCATAAAACATTCAGTTCAGGTGTAAATTCATATCTCACCACTTCATATACTGCTGTAGTCTAGCCCTGAGCAGTAATGTAAATCAATGTAGCTCCATGGAGGAAAGAGGCATGAGTTTACATCCTCAATAGTAGCAGGATTGTCTGTATTGCAGTCTCTTTATATTACATCAACTTAGAAGCCAGTCCTTGCCTATATCCTTAGTCTCAAATATTCCATGAGGGAATTACAGGAGTCTGTGAAGGTCATTTCAAATTATGTCATGACGTGTAAAGCACACTCAGTCTTTTTTGCTATATTCAGTAGGCCCAGTTGCACCAGGGGGGACCCATCTGACACTAAATGGAGCAGCTCCAGAGAGACCACTGTTTCAGAGACACAGCTGTGCCAAAGATTTCCAAAAATATTAATGTAGTTGCTTGAATGAAAAGATGCCAGTATCAGAGAAGCCATACCTACTTTGAACACATTTTTCCTTTTGAAATCGTGATTCTCTAGAGTTGCTTCATGCACGTGTACAGCTAATCTAGTCCTTACACATTCTTATTAGGGTATGTGGCATTTCACAGATGTTTCCCACCAAAGGCATATTGACATTTCAGAACTTGCTATTATAATAGTAAGTGTCTGTGAGCTAATAACTTCTCAGTTTCACTTTGCTCTTTTTTAGAGCCTATTCTTGGCCCAAGCTATTCTAAATTCAAGCCACTAGAAGGCAAACAAGAAACATCTAGTTTTCCAGGCAAGGGCTGAAATGTTGCAGAAAAAGACTGTGAGTACTCATTGCTGCTATCATTGTTCCCATGAGTCTTCTGTTCTCCCTCTCCGTCTCTGCACGTGGGGCTCCCTAACATTCACGTACTGAAAAACTTGTAAAAAATGGATGCTATAGTTTAAAGTGTACACATTTTCATTTAAAGTGTTCTGTTTCATATAATGTTTAACAGCTGAGTGTAAGCAGTTCAACAAGGTCCAACTCTTCACACAGGAGTCCTAACAAAGAGGCTGTTGATGAGAGTTAGAAAAGTAAATCCTTTGCAATTGGGACCATATACACTTGTACTCATCTTCTGTCAGTAATTCTGGAAGTAACAGCAGAAAACATATCAGTGTTAAGATTATCAGGGATTTTTTTGGTCTGACCTGCAATAAAAAATATAGGAAATGTCTCACTTCACTAGCTGATTTCAATAGCTCTAGTTAAAATAGAGAAATATATTTCATAAATAGGCCAGTTTGTGTTGTAAGAATGTGAAAAATCAAAATCCATTCTAAAGACTAAAAACTGTTCCATTGCTTAACTACCTTCATTTTTTAAAATTAATTGCATCTTATTTCTAAACTGGATTTCTCTAATGTTATCTTTCACTAGAGGCTGTTAAAAATTTGTGGGATAGATTGAAGAGCTGTGTCTTCTAATGTTTCTCTTACAGGTGTTTATAGGCTATTTTCCTGCACCCTTCTCTTTCTTCAAGTTAAATGGACTGAGCTTCTTAGGCTTTGTATTATACAAATGTTTCCTAATTCTTTATCATTTTCATGGCTCTTTTATTTTTTTTTTTCATCTCAAACACAGGTAACAGAACAAGAGCAATTGTAGAAGTGATGTCAAGGGAAAGTGATGAGGAAAGAAGAGACTGGTTTTGTGTGTATTTTCTTTTTTTCTTTATTCCTGTCCTTTCTTTATTCCTGTTTATTTCTGTCCATATCCTTCATCAGAAAAGGGCTCCTGATCACATTAATTCACTATGAGCTGAGCCTCCACTAGTTTTCTGGTATTACTCCAATTCTTTTCCAAAGTCAGAAAGGTGGAGTTTCCAAAACTTGAAGTGTGTTTGGTAGAGTTAACTTCTACTTTAAGTGCAAGCTGAGCATTAGCAGCAACTCTCCACTCATCTTCATCCCTTGGACAGAGATAAATTTGGATAGAAATAGTAATGATCAATGTTAAGGGGAAGGTCCTGCAGAAGAAAGGCAGTGAGAAAACTGCTGCTGCTGTTGTATATCAAATGAAAATGTAACCATTGGTCTGTATTTGGAAAATCATGTCTTCTTGCTGGCCTCAGTACACCTACTACTTGACTGCTGTCCAGTCAATATGTAATTCAATTTACTCAGTGACCACTAGTCCAACATCTCCATTACATAAAATTTCAGCATTCTTTGTATGGCTGAAAATTTGTAGTGATATTTTTTATGTTTTCCAATTCAATTAAAAAAGTGTAAATGGAAGAAAGCTAAAATTCCTGTATGTAGTTAGAGATTATCAGATACCCAATTTCAACCAAAGATTGCGAGTAATACTTTTTTTGTATGATTGTATTCCTTCACTACCCAAATTATCAAGTTGCATATGTTGTAGTGCAATGGAAAGGACTCATTTTAAATGGAAGAAACCTGGTAAATCTGTCTTGAGTTGAAGACAGAGTAATGGACAATTGTCTTTGTACGTAGGTTGACCATCCCTGATGATCCTGATGGGATGGGTCTGATGATATGTAAGAAAAGTGTGAATCTGAGTTTCAAACTACACAGAAAAACTTGGTTGGTATTCAGAAGTGCAATACACCTCTTGGGTAAACTGCTTTAGTCTTGATCAGGATCAGGAGGCTCTGCTGAATATTTTAATGACAATTGTAATGTTAGTTTAGATGTGCTGGCCTAAGGAAATCTGCAAGACATTTTGTATAGAGAAGCTGTATATTTTATCAGAGCAAACAAAAGTTGGAAAACACAGACTAGCTTTTCATTAGAAGGGTTATTGAGCTGAAAGTTTGTTCGTTTTTTCCACACTGTATCAATGAATTGGTCTAATAAAAGGTATTATTCTCCTCACAATATTCTAATTGGCAACTGTGACATAAGTCCTGGTGGGAAATTTTTAAACGTCAATGGAAAGAGAGCATAAAAATTCCTCAGAGAGCAGTAAGGAGAATCTTATATTGTGATCTTGTTATTTAAGCAGGAAAAAATGAGTCAGAAATAATACCCATCCATATTCTGAAGTTATAATTATGAAGTAGCAGGCCCATGGTTGTATGAATTTATTCTACCACTAAATGGAATAGTCTCGCTGAAATTCATTAAAGGGAGGATCAAACGCATAAACCAAAACTATGAGATATGACCCCAGATTATGAGACACAAAATATCTTTTGAAGAACTTCAGTAGGAAGAAAGCTTTCCAACTCAAGTGTTATTCTGAATTTGGCGTTTGAGAGGGACTAAGAAACTTGCCAAAGCTCGATGAACCTGAGTTGTAGTGCAGGTCCATAGCTGCACTGAGAACAATTTTACCAGTTAAATTTGCATTTAGGAACATTCCTCTGAAAAAGCTGACTTTTGGTACAAGATGGGCTATGCATTTGGCAGACAGAAAGCAGAGTATCCTATGTTTCAGTAATTTTTTAATGGCATATCTTGTGAAAAGGGGGAGATCTCTGTACCCTTATTTTCTGTTCCCGCCACCTATGCCCCTTTCTGCCTTTCTACCCTCTTGATCTCAGGAGCCCAAGCATGTTCCTTACTTCCACTGCTGTTAGGTTTCAGCCATCTGTAAGCCAATTCAAATAATTCCTGAAGCAGAAAAATAGCACACATCTATTTTTGTTGTTAATTTTCTTCTACAATTGTGAGTTAAAGTAGTATATGCAAGAGACCAACATCCTGTGCTCCCACAATATAAGTGCTGGAGCAAAGGAGGATACGGGAATGGGACAGGGAAGGGATGAAGACTGCCCCATTGTGGCTACAGTAAGTTTTTGATTCATGTCATTTTATCTCATTAAATCTTTGCCCAGAAGGAATCATGACAGTTATCCAAACTGCTCTGAGACTTAATCCTTTTTACCTATTACATTTAATGAGAATTACAGCAGAGTTGCAGTAGTGAGATACAAGTTCATGAGTAATTCTTGCAGAATGTGCTCTTGAATGGGTTCTGCAGAAATTAGCACCCTGACTGTTCAATCATTTGCTGTGCCATGGGAAACTCTGAGGACAAAGAGGAGTTTGCACCACACCTTCTGCTTGACCCATGTGCCCTCTTTCCAAACTGGAAGGTCATTTCTTGTTCTTTTCAGGGTGCAGTCTTTGCTGAGTAAAATGTTGAAACCTTTCCTTTTCTAAACTGAGTAGCATTTTATCTGGTTTTTTCCATTGGAGGCTATAGCCTTTTTACCATTTATCATTTTACCACTCAGAAAAAGAAGTGCTCATCTGTTAGAAAACTTTTTTTTGGCATGGTTGTGTTTTTTCTTTTTTTTTTTACTAATGTGATGTCAGTCATGCATCCCACATGTTTAAGCTGCAAGAACAGAATACATATTGAGTTGTATGTGTGTGAAAGTATACAACTAATCACAGTCCTTTCTGCATTGTTCTTGATCTCACAAATGAACAAAGTATTCAGTGGACCACACAGTATGAGCAAGAGTCACCTGACACTGTAGTCTTTGACTTGGGCACTTACCTGCAAGAAAAAAATGTCTGGATGCCTGTCCTTGCCCTCCAGTGAACAATCAGGATACAAAACCATACAAGTTTCATTTTCTACTGATTTCCAGTAGACATTATCCTTTCTACTGATAAAGGAACTAGAATCCATGTCTTTTCTTTCTCTTGTGAGAATCTAGCTGCTAAACTAGATTTTTGGATTTTTAAGAAAATCCACAGTGCAGATGACAGGAACTTAATACCATGCTCAGAAGCAGAACTCCAGCACCTGGGGAACTTTGCTGATAGAAAGTAGAATCCCTTGAGACAGAAAGCTAACAGCTGAAAAAAGGAATTTCAGTATGTGCATTTTGGATACATAAACATAAACTTACGATTTAATCATTTCAGTTTTAAATGTAGACCTAATCTCCAGGCATAGATCAGTTGCATACTATGTTGCACAATTTCTTCCAAAAACGGATTTCTATTCCCTTTTAGCACCATCACTGGGAAAGACTGTTTACTTGGACTTCAACTTTATCTAAGTCTCTACTCGCCAGTGTGTAATTCAGAGGCATGGAGGTTTAGCAAAGAAACCAATAGCACTGTGGGACTCTGCAGTCCCCTTAAGGATGATGAAGGAGTAGCATACACTGGTGAGGGAGTTCAGACATGTAACACTAAATGTTCCTATGAAAGAGGAATACCTGACTGGGTATGTTGCATGGTGCCAGTGAGGTATGGCATGGAGGTCATGCTGGATGAGGCTTCTGAGAATAAGTAATAGCTGAGTTGTTCCACCCAAACCCAGCAATAATTTGTGCTATACAAGGATCAGGGGACTTTAATATCCACACTTCCTTTCCAATTCTGATCTTTACAGACACTGTCAATATCTTTTAGGCTTCTTTGTCCAGTTTCTTGTCAGAAAATGTAAGGAACAGGAAAAGAGAAAAGGAGATATTCCAGTAAGTATCACCAAAGTAAAGAGACAGACAATGAAAAAGTCGAATATGAATATTTGCTCTGTTTGAGGGTCTGAGCTTTTGAAAGCCCTAATACTGGGGACAATATCTCCTAGATACTACCAAATTTCAGAGGTTTTGACTGGTTTATCTTCACGGAATCATAAACGCTTTTAGTTTGTCAGGGACCCCCAGACATCATATAGTCCACCCTCAACACCACAGGAGATGTCAGGAACAATTTCATGGAAGCTAAAGAATTAGGCACTACATAGCCCTGGTAATTGTATAGAGGCAGATGAAAGGATCAAATCACTAAACAGAGGGTTATTTTATTAGTTTGTGGAACTACCATTGCGCAATCATTCTCACATGGCATATTTTCTTCTCACAAGTGTGGTTAAGGAATAAATAATTTCAACTTCATTTGGATTTTGAGAAAAACTCTGTTTACATATGCCCTCATACACATCTACTCCCTCTCTAGGAACAGCTATGCTGAAGCTGATGAGACCACAGCAACTTTTAAAACAAGAGATGGCAGGACCTCAGGTTGGCACAGTAAAAAATTTTGCATTCCATTTTATTGTTCGAATTACACTGAGACTCTGTTCTGTTGTCACGAGAAAAGTTGTCAGGTTCTGCACCAATTAAATTCTAAAATAAATGAGTCTTTTCTAAAATATTTTATTTATCATTTACTATATAGGTATGGTATACATTTTAAGCACCTCTGATGTGCCTGACCACTGTTCATGACAGCTTTTAATGAATGAAGATTGAGTAGCAAAGATTTCTAACCAGACAACAGGCAGCTTCATTCATGTTAATTGTAGGAAGAACTTGAAAACGACTTAGCAATTTGAGTAAATGAGGAGAAGAATCAATAGACAGCCTTCATAACTATAATAAGGCAAACATCATTAAAAGCTTTATCTTGATCATACTGCCTCATTTCATTTGAGTTCTCCAAACAAACAGTCCACACGTTGCATTACCGATGCATCCATCCCAGCCCTCTGGCTACTCCTGTGCTGAGCAGGGAGCTGGCAGACACTGCTGGCTCCAGTAGAGACAAATTGGCATTCCTAAAGGAAAAAAAAACCATGATGTATCAATCATTTATTGTTTGCAACTGAAAGCAGAAAATATTTCATTAAATAAAGAAGTAGACTTATCTTCGAGACCTTTTATAAATGACAAAGATGAGTAAAAGAGACCAGTGTGTCGAAACACACAGAGTAATACAATACAAATGAAAAAAAGATCTTACAAAATAGTGCTAGTTGGTTGCCTCTTGCCATAGACATCCTTTATTAGAATAAGATAATCTCTCAAAAAAATCTGAAACCTCTTTACTGATGTTCTGCGGAAATGTTTTCCAGATTAATTTTTCACCTGCTTTTTTATAAACTCTTGAAACCTTCAGGCTTAAATCATGCTTGTCATGTTACTATAGCATTGCTGGCTGCTTCTAAATATATGCAAGCAAAATCGGAGGTGTTTGCCTGAAAAGCACTTTCTATGTGAAAGACTGCTTTATGTTTGCGTGCTGGACAGTGAATACCCACCACCTTTTATTTGGAGACAAGGGTGGGTCTTAGTGATACATTGCTAGGGGATGCAGGGTGAATGTTTTCAAGATGAGAGCAGGGAAACAATTTGTGGAATACTTCTGTATCAGTCACAGTTAGCGTGTAGGCTGCTGCCAAATGCTGGTTATTGTCTTTCTTCCTGAAGCAGTAGTGAACACCACAGCACAATGCTATTTTCAGCTCTTTGACAAGATGACTACAATATAAAGTCATGCTGTGTGACCAACATGCCAGGTGTTTGCTGTTCTAACTCCTCTTTTATTTCTTTGGGGATGAGAAAATGATGAAGGGAGGGACTGCAGTTACTTAGATTTTCCAGGAGTAGGTCAGCTTAGATAGCTGAGTTATATTTACTTAAGGCATTAGCATATTTTATATGTCCTCTTCTATATTTTACGAATAAAAATTAATTGGCAATAAAATTAGCCAAAATAAAGTACAGTCTGTTAGAAACTTCCAAAGCAAAGTTTGCACTTCTGATAGGCTAAGATAGTGCCAAGTAGATTGATTTTCCCTGTGCGGAATAGGTATTGAGAAGGCTGCAGTGGAGCAAACTCCCCAAACTACACAGCCTACATGCTCACTGGCATGTGGTGAGATGGAAGGCAGAGGAGAGATGTATCACAGGGTACCTTTTCTTTCAGACCTTAAGTCCCCTGCCAAGTCTATAAATATTAAAAATATTACAGACGGTCCTTGTGATTCTGGTTTTTAGTATGCTTTCTTTTGAGTAGGAATTCAAAAGAGATGAGGTACACCACTTCAAAATCCAATAGCTGTAACAATTGATAGCTAGCAACTAACGTGTTTTTTCCTGAATGTTTGTTTTATATACTACAATCAAAAGACATAATTCCCATTCTGATCTCATGACAGCAAAATTTTCCAAAAGGTGTCTTGTAACTAACTGAAAGATACAAATATTTTTCAAGATATTGCTTTTAAATCCAAAAAGACTCAAGTCTGGATCCAGATACATATTACCTGTATTAGCAATTTCTCTTTCTGATGGAAATGGGTCAAAGATCAGTATGAATGGAGCAACAGTAGATCCTTACAGTGACTTTTTTTTTCAGGCTTAAGAGGTTAAACGCATATAAGCAGACCCAAATGAAAGAAAGCACTGATGATATTAGCTAACAAGGACTTCAAACATTCTTTCATAACTTATCAGTCTAAAGACAAACTGATAAATGGAAAAATAAATGTATGAATCTACAGACAATAAAGATATATGTAGAACATAAATTAGTCCCAAAGCCATTTGTGATAAAGTAAAATAATATCAATAGTTTATTAAATTTGAAAGAAATTCCAGGAATGTTTCCTTACAATTCTTAGCTTGAAAAATCCTGTAGTTCATTAAATTATTACACAATTTAGGAAAAATCCTTGTGTTGGTAGAGGCATCATCAGCTTTTTAAAGTGCTATCATTAAACTATGGCCTAATAAAACACCACCAGTGACCCATTTCCCATTGACAGAAAAAACTTCTTTAGATCAATTGAATTTATTCAAAAGGGCTCTGACACTGACCACACAAGCTCAGCAGCCTGAAACACCTCTATCTAGTCTTAGGCTCAAGTCAGTGCAGATTTACAATCTTCTAATCTTACTTCACCATATACAGCAATAAAAGTGGGAACTACTTGCAAAGATTGTGAGAGCTAAGGAGAAATTCACCAAACCTACTAGAATTAGGTTATTTACCAGCTCAGTCATGGGGATCATACATCTGACAGGAAAGGCAATCTGAGCTGCATGATGGCTCAATGCCCTAAGCCTCACTAAGGCAGTCATGGACATGAACTGGGATTCTCAAGATCAAAAAAGTGTACTATCTCAGCAAACAAGTAAACTTTATAAAATATCTCCCATTTTCAATCAACTGTTGTCTTATCCCAACATTTAGCCACCAGCTATAATCTTGACATGTTTGTTTTCATAGGAGAAACTGTGATTTGGAGCAGTTGAAGTTTTGATGAAATACCGTGTATTTGCAAAGAATATACTCTAAGCTCCATTTCACTGAATGTGGTAGGAACAAAGAGCAGAAGGTTATTTCCTTGCTCAGTAATCTAGCTCTACTTTTTCAGTAGGTACTCTGCTCAACAGAAGCTTTTTCTCTTGGCTTTCTCCCTGGGCCACCCACGTTGCCTATATGTTTTTTCCCAGCTTTGTGATTATTTCTAAACACATAGCTTCTATCAGTTGATGCCTCAGCCAGTGAATACATAATAATTTCCCAGAAAGTTCTTTGTTCACCACAAATTAGTTCATACTCCAGCTTTTCTTTGTAGGATAAGTGCCTGAGTGGTGGATTCTATTTTCAGCAATTTTACTTTGTACAGGAGCTTAGCTACTGCTTGTTGTTTAGACTGAAAGAAGGGTGTGCGCCATAACGGGATTAATGAGGCTTGGAATTTTCTGCAGATCAAAGACAAACTTTATGGCAGTCATTAACATCTTCCAGCACAGCAATAGAATTCTTGAGAAAAGTCGAAGAAAAGCTGATAACGATCAAGCTGTAACATCACCTAATCACCCTTTCTCCTTATTGCAGTATTTCCCTCAGGTTATCATGTGAGGTTACACTTAAGACAGAAAATTAAGTCAAAAAAAGGGAAAAAAAAATCTTTTTAAATATAACAGAAAAAGAAAACAGGAGGACATATAGCCTAAATAAAATACAGACATGAGAGGAAATGGAGAGAAATAATAGGATTGTAGATTTACTTAGATAAAAGCAGTCATCTACAGGCTCTGATTTATACAGGGCAATAAATGAAAAATGACCAGCATGTATTGTTATTTAGTCTTATTATCAGCCTCCCTTTGAACATGATTGCCTCTTAACAGCTCCTAAACTATGGTAGGTTTGGATTTGGTATCCTTCTGTGAAATGTTCCAGAATTAAGGAACTGCTTATGAAGAAGCTAAGTCTTCCCTCTTCAAGAAAAACAGTGTCCATCAGAGAGATTGAGATCATACTCTATCATTCAAATTTAACCCACTGGAGTATGTATCAGTCTTAAGACAGACGGATATTTCCTGGTAAAAGAACTGTGGACAGAATGATCTCAGCCATGGGAAAAGAATTAATGATCTCTGCGCAGAAGTTTCCCTAGGCAGAAACGCAAATTATATCCCCCAAATACTTCTTATTTGCACAAATATAACACCAGCGAAGACTGCAGTTATGCTGCTGGAAGCTCCAGTTTTCCCAGACCTTGAGCACCCCAAGCATATATCTGCAGTCTGTGTCTGTGTGCATGCATGGTACATTTGATAGGCTGGGCTTGCCATGCTTGCTCAGAAACTCTGTGCTCTGGCACCTGTCTATCAAGTTATAAAAACTGAATGCCACTCTAGGACCCAGGGCCTGAGAACCCTAAATCCACGGGTTCTGAAAAACAGCGAGGGTGGCCACAAAACTGTAAGGTATTTTGAGGAACAAATACAACTGTGTCTGAGTACTTCCAGAAAGAACCCTACAGGAGCAGAAATACAGAGGGGTTACCCTGTGATGTAATCCCAATAAGCTTTATCATTCTACAGTACAGATAACACAAGTGAAATAATAATAGGATCACATACACTGTTACACTGACAATCACATACACTGTTACACTGACAATTTTTCTCCTTAACAAATTAGTCTGGACAAAGCATAATAACAGTACAGAACTGTCTTTGCAGTAGCACTAGTTCATGAGACAAGTTAATTATGCTTCTACCAAGCACTGCATTCATGCAGTGATAAAGCTTTCATTGAGCGTCAAGTCAAAAGTGACAGAAACAGTCTAGATAAGTCTATGAATAAAACTGGAAAGTAGGCAAATGAAATAAAGTTTTAGCACACCTCACCTAGGCGCTTTTACCCAGTTTTGTACTGCTATTTTCATTTCACTTAGCTAAGATTTTTTGGTTCTTTCAATTAATTACCTAGTCGTCTCTTCATATTTGAAAGAATGCAAATAAATTTGAGTAAATTTAGAGAAATAAATTTATGTTAATCATTATGTTGCAAATTCCTTCAGTTTCAGATTTAAAGACTAAATGTATAGGTAAATGGACAGATTCTAACTATTCACAGCAGGATCAGTCTAAAAATGCTTATCTGATACAGTTTGGTGTGAGTTGTTTTGAAAACTAAAATTGGGAAATACAACTGTCTTCAAATACTAATAAATAAATAAACTATCTAATTAAATAATTAAAAAGAAAATCTCTTTAATGGCATAATTTTTGTTTTGCTATAACAGGATAAAGAACGTTCTCAATTAGAGTATTTATGGTTTTATTATGAATGAAAAAGAAATCTATGTCCAGCATTTTAGAAGCTTAGTGAGAAATTTCAGAAAGTAGTCTGTTTTCAGACATGTTAAAGAAAAACAACTTTGATATTTTTCATAATTTAATCTTTTTGCATTATTTCAACTCCAAAACAGGCCTATATGAATGCCATGTTAGTACTTTTTTTTTGTGAAATGTCCAAAATTACTAAGGTTCAGGAAGTATGAATCATATGGGAAAAGCAAGAATATGCTAAGTTTGCCACCAGGTGGATCCTTAAGCTTGCTGAGCCTCAGGAAATCTTTTTAAGTTGATAGGGCAGGGTTTGGCTTACATGGCAGTACATAATGCCAAAGCAGTAGGTAAGTAATAGCTGTAAGCACACCAGAAATGCATAATTGAAGCAGGAGTCATCTGCAGGTATATTAGTACTGATTCATTGGCAGATTTAGTCATCGGATCAGAATGACAGTTTTATAGTCTTTTGTGGCTGAGTGAGGAGTAATAAGAAATAATCATCCTGGGAAGAAGGAAAAGCATGCCCATGCTGTTATGTCTCCGAGGATATAGAACAATAAATCCATGCTCCCAGCTTTTTTCACAGGTCCACGTGAAAAGCACTCCTCTTATAAGCATGCAGTTCCCACTGGAGGTGGGAAAGGCAACATCACAGACTTAACACTACACACTTAAGACTGGGCCTGCATGGCAACAACTGAAAGGAAAAGGTGATTTTTACTTCTGAAAGGTGTCCAAAAATCAGCAAGACAACTAAGTTTGGGGTATTGAGAGACATGGAGTAAGTTTTACAGAAGCTACAGAGAGATGGTACAATTCGTCTTTACTGGTTGAACTGCTGAGTAGCCTGCCAGAAAGCAATAAATACAAATTCATTTCCTTCTTCTGTCAGAGGGCAATTCAACTGCCTCATAACATTTCCAGGAACAGCTATAATCCCTTGGTTATGTTTGATGGCTAATAATTCTAAATATTTCTCATTGTAGGTGTTTCACTTCGCCTGGATTCTTTAAATTGATACAGAGAGGATGTGAGTGTCATGGTCACATTTAGGACACTTAAAGTATGTAGGCATTTTCTTGAGTTAATTGACACCTGCCCAAATTGAACAGTTTAACTCACACCATGAATCCAGAGAGAAACAAAAAAATATCACATACCTCCATCAAATGGGATCTGCCCCCCACGATGTTCTCCAAAGCTGGCTGCTGAGTAACTTGGGTTGTAACCTTAGTGGCCTAGTGCTAAGAGCATTTTCAGAACAACCTTGCTATGTCTGCTCAGCAATCACCTCATGTATCTTGGTTGACTGCTGTTGAGACACCTTGAAGCCTTCTCTTATCCAGCTGTTTTGTGAATCTACCTTTAATAATTATTTTTCAAATTAAAACTATTCTTCAAGTTCATATCAAGCTGACTGACAAACTTCATCAATCCACTATTTTCAACATACAGTCTGCACAGCAAACTCCTCTGTTGGAGTCCAGAGCCCTGCACAGTGATGGGGAAAGGATGGAGAGGTCTTGTCCCCCAGAGTTTACACTAAATACCTGGAAGAAGAACATTGTACAGCTGCAGGGACAATTTTTTTTTTATTCTAGTCTGAAAGTAACCTACAAATAGGACCCCAGGCTGTCCACCATCTGAGCTCTCTTCTGACAGACTGCCACCTGAAAAGATGATGTAGGAATTAGACCTACCAACTGTATTTCTCACATTCATACATGAAGTGGATCTCTGACAAAGACATTCAGGCCAATTTCCATCTTGTTTGGCCTTGTGAGGACATGGAGAAATATGACCAGTATACATCAGGTACATAAATACATCATCCAATTCTCTTTGACAATGTGTGTTTTTGTATGTAAGATATGAGAATTTAGGAACCATGCTGCTCAGTAAAACAATACTCTAATGAAAATCCAGGATGTGACACACATATACCACTTGTGTAAAACCTTCTCAACTGAAGTAAATTCATGGAAAATGCACTTGCCAAAATCAGAGCACAGCCTAGGAAAATAATGACTATAATAATTTTTATTTATATTATCTGCTTCTATGCAAAGCAATTCTTGTGAGGACAGGCTCTCACCAGAAATTCTTAAACTTCTGAGGACAAAATAATATGGACATCTCTGAAGACTAATTGCTAGTAAAATCTCCTGAAGTGCTTTATGCACATTTTGATTATTAAAAATTATTTTTGAACACAGAACAGAATATACTTCTCAATTCTACCCTCACTGTTTTTGTGGACTTGGTGATGTGTATCATAACTACATGACTACTATTTTCCACAGTAGCCTCTTCCTATAGGTCTTTACACTCTTGTCTATGGCAGGTACGCACTTGAGTGGGTAACTGGGCACTATCTGAGCAAAGCAGGGAGTATCCTACATGACACACTGTACTCAGTATCAGTAAGATGCCCAGCTTCAGCCAGTGGAAAGTTGAAGACTGAAACTGTAGCTGTTGGAGAGACCTGACAGCAGTCTTTGTTTAGTGACCCATTTCAGGCCAACCATCCCATTATGCCTCAGAATATTAAAACTGGACTGTAAATTTCTGGAGTGTATGAAGAGCATAAGTCCTGGTTTTCCAAAGGACTTTGGGCCACATGCAGCTTACTTATTTTTATGACCACATTCAGGCATTAAGTTAATCGGTATGAACATACGAAGCCCTAGACATTCAGCTAAAAGGTGATTGAAGGTTCTCAATGCATAGTTTTTTTTCAATTTTGTTTTTACTTACTGCAGCTCTTAGGTAGTCTAGGCACAAAACCTACTTTGCCAAAGAAGCGACTAGATTGTTTACTCAGTCTATTCTCTTTCGTATAGTCTTCAGTCAAACAGAATCTGAAATTCATGTGATTATTGAATTATTTAATAACATACTCCTATTAAGGCTAATGTGACACATAGAAGTAATGCAATATCAAACCTGTCGTGCATTTAAAAATCACTTCAGAAATTCTTTACTGTGGTGGTTTTTTTTCCAGAAGCTTCAGTTGGGGGGGAGATTGCAGGTGAGTTTATCTCCTGTGGTTAGAGGACACAGATTGTCTTGCTCCACAGTATGTCCCCATGGCCCTGGAGCAATATTTTGTTCTCTGTGGAGTCTGAAAGTCTTGATAGAACCAGCATTAATTGGATGATACAGAGACAAGGATTAGGTAACAAGAAAGCTTGAAATCCCTGTGGCTTGAAAACCCTTCTTATGCATATTTAGACAATACAGTAATCCTAGACACTGCTTAGGAGCAAATGAAACAGGATGGCACATTATAAACACTTGCATAAATCCATTTTTCCTTCATTTTTAGGGGAATCTACTGAAAGACAAACATATAGTGGGAAAGCAGAGGAGGAATTCTATTTGTGTAAGAGTTAAGCCCAACCAAATAGTTTATGATTTTTTATTATTTATCTTCTCTCATTATAGTTTCCTGAGAGCTGTTTGAAGATAAGAAAACTGTGTCTCCTACTGTAGGGCAGGGAACACATTGTTGGCATTCAATAACTAGTAACTAATAATACTGATAGACAATTAAGTCTTCAACTAGTCACATATGCTAGCCAGTAAACATTTAGGTGCCAGGTAGCTGACAGATGTCCTTACACATAGCAAGTGAAAATACCTGCTCTCTGGGCATTTTTTCTCCATTCGTTTGCTAGCAGGTGTCGCTGCACACTGGTTTTGTTGGGAAGAACCAGACATGGAGTGGCAGGGTACAGGCTTGCCATTGGCATCATTGGCAATGAATACCAAGAGAGAGTAGCTCAGGGATTCCAAGAACCTCCTGCAGCTGAAACCAATATCAGTGTGAGGGTAAAAATGCCTGGAATGAGAAGGTTATCCTTTGACAAAACATTTTCATGTCAGTCCTTGTTCTAAGCCATTGCAAAAGCCCAGGCTAGGGCATTTAATCAATGAGTGACAAAGAGCTGGTGGGGAAGAAGTTTGCAATTCCTAGTATGATCTTTTAAGCAACCTGGTGTTTTCTAACAATGGAGAGGAAAAATCAGTTCCAAGGGTGTTTACTGTATTTCAGTCACATAGCTCCAGCCTTTCTCGCTGGCTGTAACATATGGATCTGAATTAGGAACAGAGAGATCTGAGGTGCAGGAAGAAGTTGAGTGGCCAGTTGAAAAAATCTGACATGCATTAACAACTGTGCTTTCTCACGACTGCATAAAAGTAGGAGGACTTCAATAGAAAATTATGTATTAATTGTTCTCTTTTTTGATTTGTACAATTTTCAAATCTTATTTAGACCTGGATGACCAACTTTGCTGACTGGATGTGTAACATGATGGGGCAGGATGTCCTATGTGCACTCTACTATGTCTCCAGTGCTCCCCTGAAGCATTAGACCCTGCCATCAATGCATCTTAGCTATTTTACCTCGTGGGATTTAATGCACGTGGATGGAGTTCCTAACCGCATTCCCCTACCTGCATCCAAGAAGTACTCAGAAAAGAGGGAGAGCCAAGAACAGGCTACTGTAGCTGTCAAAGCAATTTGCGCAAGATAAGAGCACCTGTCTCACATAGTAATACTGCCAAGGGATCCCAGCAGAGATTGATATCCCTTGGACTAAGCACCAGACAAGTCTGTGAGGAGAAGGAGACCCTGTATCCAAGAGTTTTAAATGTAATTGAAAATAATAAAAAGTGGTTGGAAGAAGATAAAAAGTTTGTCTTTCTGCAGCACACAGACGAGCTGCTCCATATAACATATTGCTGAAATGCATCAAAGCTTCATTTTAAATTTTCTACAATTTATACAGAATATCTCATTCTGCAGTTCTGTTCTGCTACACAGAGTAGAACTTTACTTTAGAACACAAATTCTTTTTGCTGTGAACTTCAGGTCTGAACTACAGCACAAAACAGGTCAGCAACCTAATCACAAATCTGGTTTTCAAAAATGAGGTAAACTGTAAGTTCTTCAGTCAAAAGGCATAAAAGCCTCTGGCTTGCTCAAATTTTATTACTAATTTCTTTCTTTATAAGCATAAGCATAAAGATTTACTGTTCTCTCTTCTGTCCTAGGGTAAATCCAAGTGTCTTTACTGCAGTTATCTCTGTTCTTCTGCTGCCCTTCTGAAATGCAGGAATAGAATAATTGGGGTTTTTTGCTTATTTCAAGAACATTTTTACTTGGCCTAGAACATGGTGACAATCATAACAAAACTCATTAAGCAATATCAGAAGGATGCTTATAGAATTGCACCCCAACAAAAGTCTCTCTGGAAAAAAGTGACATTTATAGCTGAAAAAAAATTACAAGAGAAAGGCAAGATACTCTAAAGAGTATCTCGTAGGGAGACAATAAGCTCCTGCCAGTGTCAGACCTGTCCTTTCTCAAGACCATAGGAAGCATAAAAAGAGAAGGAGGGAGAGACTTCATGTTCAAGAAGTGTGCAGATGGTCACTGTATGTTTCACATAGAAGTCATCCTGTGACTCTGTCCTACCAAGTCCTCCTGAAAAAAAGGTAACCATAAATATAGCTCATGTTAGAAGTGTCTTAACATCACAAGCTTCTCAGCTTCTCAGTAATAAAATCAGATCACAAAAAAAAAAAAAAAAGGAATCACGAAAAAAAAATTCTGGTGTCTCCTACTCTGCATTTCTGGGCCTATCTGACACACTCACAAACTGAAACGTTGTCCAGGAGAAATGATTTACAGGGAGTCCTAATCTCTAAATCTAAACCGGGGTTTCTACTCTCCCTGAGCAGAGACAGCTCAAAACCTAATACCAGGTCTGTCAGAATTCCTTTTGACAGTGATGCAACCACCAGATGGTGGCATTACCACTACATAAGATACTATGGCAGCATTTGAATTGGCATATAATTAATGTGATTCACATCACTTGTAGCATGTATGTAATTTTTGCTGTAAAAGGCAGTGGTGTTTTAAAAGGATCTATAACCATAAACCAAAGAACAACAGTCTTGCAGGACAGGCTCAAATTGTTTACCCATTGTTTCCACAATACCTAGCAATACTAGGAAGTCAGAAATTGTGAATTAGGGAAAACTGGTTCTAAGAACCTGCAACGACAGGCAGAGAGGAGCATTTTTGTCCTGAGATACCTGATAACACCTGGGTCATGTCCTACCCCTGTAGATGTCTCTCTCTTCATCAGTAATGAGTTTACATCCAGCTTAGGAAGAACTGGTACTTGGTATACAAGAATTATGGCTCAGCAATGGGGACAAGGGGGAAACTCTGTATGTATATAGCTACAGTTGCCTTCTTTTCCTTTCGCAAAGAAACTTGTTGCTGACAGAGGAGAGCAGTTGGCTACTGCTCCCTCTACAGTCTTCTGCAAACTGCCACAGGCTTCTCCTTAAAAAATAATGTTATCCAACTAATTTCAAGCTAATTTCTTACATCGGTCTTATACATTATCAGGGGCTCAAAAAGCTGTAGCCAGCAGTAACAGTGTGAAGTAGCATTGTTCACCTAGACATTTTTTGAAGCTGAAACTCCTTTCTGTATGACATCCAGGAAACAGTGCTTCTGTCTTTCTATATTTTTATTATTTTCTGTTGTAACTCCTAAAGTGGTTTTGGGAACTTTAGGCTAGAAGAGTCCTCCCGGGTCAACAAGTACGTTGGTGACCAGTATCCTACTGTCAGTCCCTCAACAGCTGACATATCTTGCCCCTACAATTTCTCTACTGGCAAGCCATTACAGGATGTTTGACCTCAAATGGTTAGCAGTTTTCCTGTGTTTTTCAGACTAAATTGGTTCATGTCCAATTTACACCCATTTGTTCTTGTGCTTATGTGCTTATGTTAATGTCTGAGTTATCAATGACTCAATTCTCCTTCCTCCTAGATCATTCCATGGGATGATGCAATTCCGTCTCAATACAAAATATAAATTGGCAGTTATTTACATGAAGTGAATCCCAGATCTCTAAGAATTCCTAGAGGACAATTTTTATTGCTCTCTCTCATTGTTTCTACCCTGCCACCTCTTTTCCTCATGCATGCATTTACTTAGAAATACACACTCTGCACACAGTAATAGGGAAGGAGTATTTTGCAGCTTTCAGTTCCCTATACCTCTGCCCCAGCATAGCTGCACAATCAGAACTCTCTAATTCGAATAGAGTTAAGACAGAAAAAAGAGCTGGTTTACTTCCACCATTTTCCCACTGGTGAGGAGTGCCTTTCCACAGTTTTGCTATTGTAGTCTGTGATTGCATGAGAAACCTTTTGCCAATAGAGTACACCAGTATTCCTGTATCAGCAAAGAACTTCTTGTGTAAATACAACCTTGTTCAACATCCTGGCAACCCTGGCACAGAATGAATAGAGCAAACAACCTGCTTCCTCATCCCTGAAAATGGATCTGAGCACATTAGCTGCTGCTGTTGGGCAGCTGGAACAGACCTTTCTTGCCTGGTACTTCCTGTGTCATTAGTAGGTGATTTCAAACCTGGAACTTTGAAAGAATACACAATTAACAACAAATATTTTAGTGCAATTTAACTGAGAACCCATCAACATTGTTTCTGCTAATTAGTTGTCTATTGTGCTGTTTCTCCAATATCTGCTTCTCTGTGTTAGTCTTGCACACCAGAAGACAGTGTAAACAAGCACTTGGAGCTGAACCCAAAGTTTACCCACCTGGCATTGGAACAGTGTGTGCAGCAGAGAGAGAGAGACAAACAAAACTTTCCTGAAAACCTCTGTTGAACGAGAAAAGCTGTGGAAATCTTGGGGAGAATAGGGGTAAACAGCATCCAATGTCCTTTATTAAAATACCATGAAAATTCGAATAGAGAAAATTACTCCCCTAAGACTGGAAATCATAAATGCAGGTATTACTTATCTGGTTTAGCAAAACTATTCCTTCTCTTTGAGAGCTTTTACTGACTCGCAGGAAATGGCTCTGTAAAGTGCAGTTGCCAAACTGTGCAGGACCTTTTATGTGTAACAGGGGCAAGTCCAGTCTCTGCTTCTCCATCTCAAGTGAACTAACTATGGATACAAGAAGCAAATATACCCAAGGGGACTAACCAGCTAACAGCAGACTTCCTTTGTAGATTTTATTTTGTGTTTTGTACTGCAACAAATGAAAGCACACCCCTCAGAACCTGATGAATGCTATTGTATGTTCTCATATAAGAGCAGAACTCAGGTAAAACTAAAAAGATCCCTCCAGGCATGTTACAGTGCACTCTGACTGCAGAATGCATTGGATTATTAGAAGAAGACAAAAATTTCTTCTCCTTCTTCAGCCAATGCAGAACAGAAAAATGCTTTCAGGACACTCAAGAAAATTAAAACCTAGCCCTTCTGGAGTTAATACATTTGTTGCAGTGTAGCCCTTATTTTACTTTAAAACTGGCAAAATGTCACAACGGTGTGTTAGGTCATTATTCTCAAGAACTGTTCCAGTCGCACTGGGTTTAAGTCTGCACTTCAGATTAGCACTTTCCCTTCCTCTATCTCTTCTTACAGACATGAGACATATTCCCTACCTCAAATTATAAAGGACATTCAGGCTTTATAACAAGTGTTGAAGCCATCTGTCTATATCTTTTATGTTTTGCCTCTTGACCCAGAAAACCTCTGTATACAAAAAAGGGCCTGTTTTGCATCACTTACTCTGATGAAACAGTAAAATGATACATGAGCACCATTCAAGGTGCAGGAAGTCATCTCATTGTCTTTAGAGGGCTAGGATTTCTTTTTAAAAGGTTTAGCTTTGGAAGTTATCTAATCTTCTCCATTTTATTATAATGATACTAGAAATGAAATGTTCATTATTTCCCTATTTGCAAACAAAATATAGTCAGAACCGTCTCCTTAATTTTACTGCAGCCTGAGACATAAAGTATTTAATACACAGGAAGTTCCATCTGAATATAAGAAAGAACTATACTGTGGAGAGCATAGCCTGCCCAGAGAGGATGCTGAGTCTCCTTCTTTGGAGATATTTAAAACCTGACTGGATGTGATCCTGTGCAACCTGCTCCAGTTGAACCTGCTTTGGGGAGCAAAAACCTACCTTTAAAAATTGTCTTTGAACTCATTAAACAATAAAAATGCTCTTAGAACTTAACAAGATGATCAACCTGTGATGGCAACTAGATAAATCTCATGAAAATATAGAATTTATTGAATTGTTAACTTAGAAGTACCAGTATTTTAGAATATAATTACTATAGACACATTTACTGACAAACCTGAGAAATATCTCTCAAAGACAAAGAACTGCAATCTGTAGCCAAACATTAAAGTCCCTCTTTTCAGATGAACCTGTACTAAGTGATTGGTTAGCTAAAGCTGGAAGAAAATAGGGCTGCTGAATGTGAAAGTAGAAAACCCCAGGCAACTGCATTATTTAAGAACACATAGGTAGTACAGATCAAGAAATCACAGAATTACTCAGTAGGCATCTTGGTAGGGAGAGAGGAGCATACTTTTACAGCAGCTGGAGGATTGTGTTCAATTTGGGTCACAGAAATGGACAAACTGATCAGTAGGCAGCAGAGCAGGAGAGATGCTTAATGACTTGGTGGAACTTGGACACAGATAATCAAAACCCCCCAAAAAATTATGCTAACAGAAAACAGAAAAAAAAAATGCATCTGGGTTTCAGCACATTATTTACCCCCCTAGATCTGCATGTTTTCTATGTTAGTAATACAAAAAATAATGTATTGTTTAATCTCATGTAAAAAATGTATGAGTAGTGGTTCAGGGAAAGGTGTGCCTAAGATCTGAGGCAGACATCACTGTTAGCAGGAGTGCAGAACATCAGAGCTTCCCTTCCTTGAAGACATATCCCTGGGATCCAGGTTATAGGAAGGAGCATTTCTGTTGTCTGCCTAAGTAAATGACAGCTGAAGATCAGGCAGGTGGGGTGGAGAGACACCTGCGAGGCAATGTGGCAAGGTTCCAGCTGAGAGGATAAATCCTTACCTAAGGTGATTAAGCAGAGTTCCGTTTACTTCAGCAGAGCTATGACATTTTACACTTCCTTTGTGTTGTCTTCTTACCATCCACAGGAAGGCTGAGATTGCAACTACATTATGCCATGTTCAAGACACACAGACCTGCACATCTGCTATTACTCATTGTACACCTTCCTTTATAGTTCACTGGGATTTTGTGTGCTTTCATTTCATGCTCATGAAGAGACAAACGTGTCTCTTTAATTCTATCTATTAGCATAGTCCTCTAATCCTACCCTTAAAATAGCAGAACAAAGGCAGCAAGCAAAATCTGTTTTGTTTGAATGAATTCAGCATGTATTTTTTTAAAGGCAAAACACCAGACTGTCATTAACAGAGCAGTGAGTCACCCTATCAGCTGTACCCAGTTCTTATTTATTAATAAGAACTGCATCCACTGAAATTGAAACTGTGCTTTCCTTTAGTGGGCAAGTGCCTCTGAGGAAAACCTGGTAGGAGAACGTGATCCAGCTTTTGGGGATGTCATTCCTTTCTCCTCAGCTGTGAAATTTTATGAATTTTTTTTGTGTTCCTAGAAACGCAAAAGGCATGTAAGGTGTAACCAATACTTTCTGTTTTTAGTTGCTAGCAAAGAAGGTCTCTACCACAAAAAATTTCATACTAATGGCATTTCTTCAGTCATTCCTGATATCACAGCATGTATTATCCTTCCTGTCATTGACAGTATTTTTTTTAGTGCAGCAGTTTCCCTGAAGAACACTATGTATGAACATATAGAATGAAAATATGAGGACAGTAAAAACATGAATGCAAAATTAGAAAACAGCATACTAGCAAAGGGACAGTCTCACACACCTGATTACATTAATGAAAAGTCTTATTCCTACAGTAGTCCTATTGACCTCCTAGATATATTAACAAGAAAAACACAGTCTGACCTAGATTCTGGATTAAAATAAGATGATGGAACCCTGCTCTGTATTAGTTGCCTATCAGGGATAAAGGCTACCAAACAATCATACCAGTTCCCCAGAACCAGACTTTGGCTGTCCTATGCTGAAATTTTCACTAATACATGCTGTGTATCATAAGGATTTGGGATGTGATTTAACTGAAAAAAGTGACATAACAATAGTTTTGTGTCATTGTCTACTGCTCCTTTTGATATCTGCTTGCTTGCTTCAGAAAGCAAAATCCCATTAAGTTACTTACACAATTTAATACATTATGCAAAAATTAAGTCAAAACCATGCACTTAATAATGTATTTGGAAAATGTGTTTTGGTTTGGTTTTCTCCACTTCACTACAACTAATTCAAAATTAGATACAAATTTAGCTGGAACGTTAAGGAGTTCACTTACATTTGTAATTGTTATTAAACCTAATGTTACCTTCAGCAATTGAAATTCAGTGGCATGCACAGAGCAAACACACAGGCAAAAAAAAAAAAGCTTCTGCGGCATGGTAACTACAGCCTCTTCAAAGAGTATAATTTTATTAGTAATTTTATTTTTGTAAGGCTCACCATTTTTGCACTTGAAAATGTCTAGGCTTTATCTGTTTGATGACCAGTCCAAATTATTTACTTGAGATCTTGTGAAGTTATTTAAAATATCCAGCAGCTTCTGATTTCTACTCTTTGTGTATGCACTTCCTGTCATAAGAAAATTTACTGGCTTCCAGGTGCTGTATCGATTCCTTGAAACAGCAGACAGGCAGGAAAACCTAGGGCAGTTAGAAGATTACTTTAATCAAAGATGGGACACTTACTTGGCAAATGACTCCCTTAGTGCTTACTATTCTTTGCTCACTCTGAGTTTGCCATGGCAAAGGAATGTCACCATAGTTGTTAGAGAGATGGAAAGTCACATTAGAATCTTATTTTAGCATAGAATTAATCTTGCGTGTTGATTTATAGAGTTTCAGTCAGTCTTATGAACATCTTGACTGACAGCACCTGCATATTTTCTGTAGGAAAGTACTCCACCATCTGATATATTCCCTTTATTAGAAAAGTTACCTTCGTTCATTTACTCCATGTAAAATTTACTCGTCCCCTCTATATAACAAGACCATGTAGGAGGACTTTAAAAGTTTAGGATTCTCTTTATGGTCTGAATTATATGGAAAACTCAGGTTCCTCTAGGGTTTTTTTCAAAAGAGCCCCTCAGCACTGAAATTTCCTTTGTTTATAGACAGCTAACACTCCACATGTAATCACACACAAACCCTGATCAGATGTACTGGATACTTTTACTGCATGCATCCATAAATGAATGCTTCTTCTGAGAAATCATAGATTTCATTTTCAGAACTGCAAGCTACCAACACCACAATCATAAAGGTAAGGACTCAGCACCTGTGTAAGCCAGATCTTTGTTATACCTGTGGCTGTATGTTCGTAACCTGAAGCAGGGAATATGTATAGATGTATTTGGAAATGCAGACTCTTCTCTTGTGCTAGCAATAAAATTGCTTTGGTAGTGATATCTTCCTCCATCATCTGTGATGTTCTCATCAACACTACCCCTAATTCCTTTTGGATTTGTGGCACAGACAATTGGGAATCCAGTGTAACAGTCAATTTTCAATAGCAACCAAAAAAGAATCTCTTCAAGCCAAATGGTCCCACAGGTATATATACTCAAATCCCTCTAATAGCCCTCTAAGACTAAAGGAAATATTTCAAGTGACAGAACAAGGGAAGCGTTCATGTTGTGTCCCCAGCAGTCATCATTTGAGACCTAGAAGTTGCAAGGTATATTTTTCCACTTCAGAACAATTCTTACAAATGTTTCATCATAATCAAAATTTCATCAAAAGTGGACTATGGCAGAAGAACTTGAAGATGAGATTCACATTAGGATCTCCATGTTTTATTTCTAGCTCACTGTCTCTTAACATATTTATTACATTTTGCAAGATCTTACATCACTTGTGACTGCAAGCCAAGATGTGATGTGACTAACAGAGAAGGGAAATCATACATAATGAGATGCAGCTAAGTATAAATACCCATCTTACTTCAAACAAAAAAGAAGAGTGGAAAAAAGAGGAAAGAAATCCTCTGGGACATATATTTTTAGATAGATTCATGAAAAAGTCCTTTTTGGAATGGTTTTGATTACTCATTTTAGTCTTTCAGAGCTTCAAGTACATTGTTACAAGCTGTCTCCATCTGTCAAATCTCACTTCAGTGATGCAGAGACCTATGTAGAGAGAGGAAAGAAAAACCAGATTTTCCTTAAAAAGCTCTGAAGGTGGTTGGTGTTTGGTTTGTTTTGTATTGTTTCAGTCCTGTTAGTGCTCTGGGAGTTTTGTTTGGTTTTTTTTTTTTCTTTTTCTTTTTGGACAGCTACTGGTAGTACAGTTAAATTTTTCTGTATCGAGACACAAAAAGAGAAATGTAGCTAGAAAAACATTGCATTATAGACAAATCACCTCCTCTGTATTTGTGTGCCCTACTTAACTAACTCATGTTTACTAAAATACAGTAGCCTTGGAATTATTGCAAGATGGAAAACTGCTTGAAATATGAAGGTGGAGGTAGCTACTGGATCATTTGAGGTTACAGAAGATAAATGTGTGAAATGTTTCCATACGTAGGTCCTGTGTCTTTGACTGGATTTTCTTAAAAATAGGATCAGTAAAGTAGAAAATTAGAAATAGAAATACTTTTCCAAGCTGTTGACACTGTCAAAGGCAGAGAGGCCCTGCAGAGAGACTTTGACAAATTAGAGGACTGGGCAATCACCCACCATATGAAGTTCAACAAGGGGAAGTGCTGGATTCTGCAGCTGGGATGGGGTAACCCTGGATGTATGGACAGACTGGGGAACGAGATGCTGGAAAGCAGTGCCACAGAAAGGAACCTGGGGGTCCTGACTGATGGCAAGTTGCATTTGAGTCAGCAGTGCCCTGGCAGCCAGGAGGGCCAACCTTGTCCTGGGGGGTATCAGGCAAAACATCCCCAGCCAGTCAAGGGAGGGGATTGTCCTGCTCTGCTCTGCACACTCACCTTGAATATTGTGTGCAGTTTTGGGCACTGCAATATAATAAAGATATTAAGCTATTAGACTGTGTCCAGAGGAGGGCAATAGAGATGGTGAAGGGCCTTGAGAGGAAGCCATGTGAGGAGTGGCTGAGGTCACTTGGTTTGTTCAGCCTGGAGAAGAAGAGACTGAGGGGAGACCTCTTGCAGTCTACAACTTCCTCTTTAGGGGAAGAAAAAGGGCAGACACCAATCTCTTCTCTGTGGTGACCAGTGACAAGACCCTAGGGAATGGTCTGAAGTTGTGTCAGGGGAGGCTCAGACTGGATATTAAGAAAAGGTTCTTCACCCAGAGAGTGGTTGGGCACTGGAACAGGCACCCCAGGGAAGTGTTCACGGCACCAAGTCTGACAGAGTTCAAGAAGAGTTTGGATGATCCTCTCAGGCGCAGGGTGTGACTCTTTGGGATGGTCCTGTGCAGGGTTAAGATTTGGCCTAAATGATCCTTGCAGGTCTCTTCCAATTCAGCATATTCTATGAATTTTCTGGTACTATCTACTTTCAGGCCTTCTATCCTGATATTGATTTCTGACAATGTGTGTGGTATATGCACGTGTAAGAGGTATATGCGCGTCTCTGTATGAGTCAGTTGATAACAGAAAGGAATTCCAGTAGTTGTGGGAACCCAGACTCCCCCCCCCCATACCTATCCACTGGCTGCTGAATATATTTGCAGATTGCTGTTATATCTCATAGAATAAGAAAATAAGCTCTAAAAGCAAAAAACAATCAAACACCCCTGTCAAGGCACTGCTAAGAAGTGTTTTTGCATTCTTTGATTAGCATCCACAAAATAAGTAGAAAAACAGCCTCTAAAAATAAGTGGATGAGTTCATGCTAAGAAGTGTTTAACTTGAATCTGAAAATGGGAAGCATCCAGTACCATATACTGATACTCTCCCCTTACTATTTAACAACCCAAGGTTGTCACTGCTGCCTACTGCTGGGTATCTCCTTCCTTTTCCTTTTCCTTTTCCTTTTCCTTTTCCTTTTCCTTTTCCTTTTCCTTTTCCTTTTCCTTTTCCTTTTCCTTTTCCTTTTCCTTTTCCTTTCCCTTTCCCTTTTCCTTTTCCTTTCCCTTTCCCTTTCCCTTTCCCTTTCCCTTTTCCTTTTCCTTTTCCTTTTCCTTTTCCTTTTCCTTTTCCTTTTCCTTTTCCTTTTCCTTCTCCTTCTCCTTCTCCTTCTCCTTCTCCTTCTCTTTCTCCTTTTGTCTTTGAGGTCTCTCACCAGTCTTACATTCTGCATTGCCCTGTCTGAACAATGACTTCAAGAAATGTAATCAGTTATTCCTCATCCATTCAGCAATTTTGTAATAACTTCTCTGCTCCAGGACTGTCTCTGTAGACAATTTTTCTGACCACATAAATTTCAGTGTATTTTTTACTGAGAGCATCTATTCATTCCAAGAAAATAGTATGAATATCAATGGAGAAAACAATGTGAATATCAAGGGATGAAATCTAGGCAGTTCTAACAAGAAAGAATGCCAAATTCTTTCTATTAAGACATGGTCTTCTAGGTGATGTAGTGCCCCTCAACATCCACTGAAATCTGATATTCATCAAACAGGAAGGTTTCTAAATGATAAATTACAGGGAAAAAAAACAGGACAGGATGTCAAATTCTGAAAAAGAAGCAATTTGTATTTATTTATTATCAAGATTTTTACATAAAAGTGTCTTTCATATATCAAAATTAATATCAATTTGCTCTAACTTCCTCCATCTCAATAAAGAGCTTTGGAAATGCTGCAATTCTTCAGCTGCATTTAAAACATTTGATAAGCGATCTTTTTTTGTATACTGATATACAATATATGCATCTGAATTGTTTCTTTAACACAAATCAGAAATGAAGGAATCAAATAAGTCTCTGGTATAATTGCAAGGCTTCCAAGTGAGCTACACTAAGATGAATTTGACTTGGGGCTTTATATTTAGCCTGGAAACAACCAGCCCGGGCATCTTGCATCAGACAGACCCAGCACACGTGCAAACACTACAGCTGCCACCGTGATGCAGATGCTAATAATTCAGTGGCTTTGTACCCTGTGATTATGCATGTGCTGTGTAGTGGGTCAGATTAAAGAGTTAAACAAAGTGCTTCTCCCTCCCCTCTTGGCGGAAGATAATTCAAACCCATCTGATATTCACAGACAGTTGGACAGCAGCTGAGGTTTCATTAGGAATCCCACGTATGGCCAGAAGCAACATACACCTCGGTGTTTCCGGGAGCCACAGGCAGCCACAGCAGATGGTAGAAATCATCATCCCCAGACAGTCATCAGGGGAACCTCAGGCCACATGCTTGAATTTTTCTCAATGAACTGCATAGAAGGCAGGCATTTGATCCATGTGATGGCAGCTGCCGGGTCCTGGGGGAGTGGGACGCAGTGGAGTGAAGGGAGGTTCTTGCAGGTTATTAACAGGTCACGCTGTGACATTAGCAGTCCGGAAATATCACCTCTCCCAGGGGGCTAAAACAAAAGCAAAGGAGAGGTTCCTCATAATTCAAACACAGTTCAGTGCTTACAGATTACGGCACATAATCTGCTTGGCAACAGCACAGTGCACAGAGACACTGTGCTATCTGACTTCCTCTTCTAGCTGTTTCCACTAGAAATGTCAGAAGGAATCCCTGATGCAGTAAATGTCGTATGCAAATCTCGAGAGAGGAAGAGCACAGCTTCCCTGCAATTTTTAGAATGAAAACTGGAGGCAAGGCTGATGGTAACAGTTCATCTCCCTCATTCAGATGTCCCCAGCCTTTTTGTTTCATCTGTTAATGCTAGACACAGCTTTGCTCATTGATCATCACTGTCTGTCTGAATCACCCAGTCCCCTCTGTGAGCAGTGAGACTTGCTACAACTGTCTGCCTCATTAGAGGGAAAATTTCCTTGGTGACATTTTAGAGGAAACAAGACATTTGGAGAAATAATCTTAAAACATTGCGTTTGATAAGGTGGATGGGTTTAAAAATCATTTCCCCAGCCTTATAACTGCCTACCTTTTTGGTCTCACCACAGCCCTCCCATACATAACCATCCATGCATGCCAGTCTGCAGATGGAAAGTTTCCAAACACCAGATCTGCTTTAAACCTTCTCTGTCCAGTGCTGACAGGTCAGGGCCGTGGTGCTCAGCCAAGCGCTCCAGAATTACATCCTGAGGAGCACAGTAATATTAATATATATACATGTGGGCTTCTGTGTACAGAAATAAGTGGGTGAGAGTGTGTGCATACACTCAGTGCATTTGTAAATACAAATAAAATTACTTCATTCCCAGAAACTACTTCCTTTTCCATTGCTTACACATTCTAGTTGTAAAATGGAGTTTATCAGGGTCTGATACAGACAGATTTTTCAACTAAATATGCTTTAAGATTCTGGTTATGTTGAGTTCTTCACCAACCACCTTTCTCAGCTGAAAAACTTTGTTATCTTCCTCCTTTGCAGGACTTTCTAATTTTGAGGGCCTTCTTTGTTTCCTGTCTTGCACAGTAGACAGCCCCCAGTCACACTTCTAGTCTTCTTTCTTTTCTGCTGTGCTGGACACTGCATTTCCCACTTTCTTGCTTGCCTATTCCATCCTGGTGGCACCTGGTCAAGTGGAACTCAGCTGATGCTTCTCAGCTTCTCCAACAAAATTCAGTGCTCACTGGACTGTTACTTAGGATAATAAATTCTAAATCCTGTCCTAAGGATCCTTTCTATTCTTTGTGTTATACAAGGAAACCATGAGTGTGGACTGTGCAGTGTCTGATATACTGGAATTTTCCAGTAGCCATTGCACATGAGCTTCATAATTGCCTGGCCAAGCAGCCGAAACCTGGATTTTCCATGCAAACATGGACCATTTGTTCAAGACTTCCAGGAGCCAGGAAGACTTGCTAAGGAGTGACAGAACTGAAGCTGTACTTGGTACTGTAAATTGATTACAGCACTCAGCAGCCTATTAAACCCCTTTGGCAGCATTTACTCGTGCCTGCAATATGGGGTGAAAACCTGGAACCTGAAATTACTTTAACACTCTGTTACAGTTTATCTAGCCCAAATGAGCAAGGCTGTGGATCTGCTCAGGTTGTCAGTCCTGAGAAGCGAGGTATAGTCTGTTCAGCAGTCAGGTGAATTTGACAGATATCCCAGGAGATCCCTCTTGAGCTGCAGCATCTTCTGGAAATGGGCAGTGTCCCAAAATATTTTCTAGAAATGACTGAGGGTAATTTAAAAAACAGGCATGTGTGGCATAAAGTTTGGGATACTGGGCAGCCCTACACTGAGCTGGTGCCTAAGACATGCCTGAGTGATTTCAGGCAAGACCCTGCGTCACAGTGCATTGGCAGTACGGCTTCCCTGGCCATTACCAAAAAGGCAAGGTTTGCTGGGAAAGGTGAATTCTTTCATAGAGGAACTGTCAGAACTGGAAAAAATGAGCAATGTTTCATGCTCATAGGATGCTCTTCAGGCCTGATGCCAAAGCAGGAACTTCATGTGTGGGCACTGTTAACAGCGGTTCTTAATTTTCACAACCAATTAAGGTTTGTCAGACTGGAAATGATGATGCATTACATCCTTGTGCCAAAGGATGTGTACACTTGACATCTTTTCAAAACTTGATATTGTCTGTTTGTGTATAAAAGATCTCAGCTCATATAGACTTGAGCTTTTGCTGACTTGTCATACTTTACGTACTATTCTACTGGCACTTTTTTTACAAGAATATGTGGTTATAACAGTAAGGACTCTTGTCAAGACAGTGAATTTATAGAAAGGTAAGTGAGAGGTGTGGGGTTTTTTTCTGAGGCTGCAAGAAGAACCATCTCCGTTGCCCTCTTTTGGACACTCTAATAACTTAATATCTTTGTTATATTGTGGTGCCCAAAACTGCCACAATATTCAAGATGAGGCTGCACCAGTGCAGAGCAGAGTGGGACAATCTCCTCCCTTGACTGGCTGGTGATCCTTTGCCTCATGCCCCCCAGGACACGGTTGTGCCTCCTGGCTGCCAGGGCACTGCTGACTCATATTCAACCTTCTGCCTATCAAGACACCCAGGTCCCTTTCCTCAAAGCATTGCCAGCCAGTTGAGGGAGGAGATTGTCCCACTCTGCTCTGTGCCGGCGCAGCCTCACTTTGAATATTGTGTGCAGTTTTGGGCACCACAATATAAAAAAAGACATTGAGTTATTAGAGAGATATCAAGGGCAATGAGGATGGTGAAGGGTCAGAGAGGAAGCCATATGAGGAGCGACTGAGGTCACGTGGTCTGTTCAGCCTGGAGAAGAGGAGACTGAGGGGAAACTTCATTGCAGTCTACAACTTCCTTGTGAGAGGAAGAGGAGGAGCAGGTACTGATCTGTTCTCTGTGGTGACCAGTGACAGGACCCGAGGGAATGGCAGAAGTTGTGTCAGGGGAGGTTTAGGTTGGATATTAAGAAAATGTTCTTCACCCAGAGGGCGGTTGGGCACTGGAACAGACTCCCCAGGGAAGTGGCATGAAATTAGCACTTGTGAAAGAAGTCAAGTTGACAGTTACCCATGAACTACTTATTCAACCACAGATAAATGCAGACCCACTGGGACCCTTCTCCTGCCCTTTAGTGCCATTCAATGCTGCATGTATTGTCTAGACCAAAGTCTCCAGTGACAATCTCAAACTGCATTTCCCTTGGTCCAGCTCCATCAGTTTTGTAGCAGTGTCTGCTCTGGCCCAGGTAAACCCAGAGTTTTCCATGCTGTCCCACAAACACAGCAATTAGCCAGTTATTTCAGACACAGTACATCAAATCCTATAGCCTGTCTAAGAGTAATCACCACTAAAAGTCTCAGAGGTGTGTGCTAAACCAAAAGATATATAACACCAAACATTTAGGCATGTATCTAGTAATTCTGACATAAAGAGGATTTTTTATGTTAATCCCTACATTTGCATTGACTGCATTCCCTGAAAGCTTTTTTTGTAAGCTAGGGTGCCTAAAGGTATACTGACCATTACCAATTTATTCTCGTTTAACATCTTCAGTGAAGCGAATTTTCACAGATTGGAGTTTTTTACTGCTGTATCTCTATACTAGTTGCTAAACTTGGTAAACTATACTAAACTTGCTACATTCAATGTTACTGTTCTCGTACTCTGTGAATAGGAAAGCTATCTGTACTTGAGGTCATTCAATCAATGACCTTCATTTTTTATTCTATCAACATGTATCCTTTACCTTCCTAAAATATTTCTGGTTTTTACATGGAAAGCCTTTAAAAGGAATCCTCATTTTATGAAAGGATTTCCGAAGTCAAAAATATTTCATGTTGTTCCTTTTTAGATTTGAAGTTTTGCTTTAGAAACAAGGACAAAAGAAATCAACACTTTTTTCAAGAGAAGATTGCACCCTTGATTTTTACAAGGCGTGAAGATGTACACTTATAACTTCTATTTTCATTCTCTGATTCAAGCTGACAGCTCAGTTACAAGTCCATTCATTTCCCGCAGGTGATAGAGGCAGTACTGGTGAACGATGTATCAGTGGGAATCAGAAAAGGCTGTTCAGCAAATATTACCGTATGCCACACCTTCCAGACACAACAGCACAGAATCACAGAATATTTTGATTTGCAAGGGACCCACAAGGATCTTCAAGTCCAACTCTTCAGTGAATGGTCCGTATAGGAATTGAACCTACAACCTTGACCAGACTCTAAACAACTGAGCTAATCTCAGGATCAACATATCTTTCCTACTAAAATAAGTCAAATTTCCAAGTTCTATTCTGTGGGGAGCTCATACACAATCAATAAATGCAAGGGAAAAAAACTTTGTAAATAATACCCACATGAGGTACTGAGATACACAAAGTGGTAAGAAAAATCATAGTAACAAGGCTGAGATGTTGAATCACAGCAAAATAGGTCATCACATACCATATATTAAGGTAATAATCTGTGCCAGTCCTATGGCATTAGCACACTACAAACATCCTGAAGCAGAGTCAAGATCAGCACGTTCCCTTTGGCTCACTGTGGAGTAAAAGGACACGGCTTCACCAGAAATATATGGGCTCATTTGCAGACAAAGCAGGGAGGTTATTACAGCTTCTGGCAAGGCAATGAAATATGCAAGGCCAAGAAGGAGCAAATTAGATCACAGCAGAAAATGAAACTATCTCAGAGCAAGCTTCTGATATTTTCCTACGCTGGCACAGTAATACAACAAATCCTCGAGGTGTCAGAAAGAAGCAGGCTCAAAAAGGTGACGGGAGGATACTGGAGGTGGAGCATTAATTCAGTGTAATCAGTCACTCAGTCCCCGAGTTATTGATTGCCAAACATAACCCTGCACCTTGAGAGAATATAGATTCTCTATAGAACATAGATTTTAGAAAAGCAAAGGTACATTAAAAGCATGCATGAGAAAGGCAAACACTGAGAAAATAGAAGGACCGAGAATGACAAACACAGAAAAGGAAGCAAAAGAAATAAAGGCACATATGCACAGAACAAGCAGTGGACAGAGAGAAAGGTAAAGCCATAAGAATAAAGCAGTGATTAAAAGAAAGGTTATCCCATAAATCTTTCTGCAGTTTTTTCAGCCTTTGAGAAGGGATTCAGTTGTAACAAGGGGAAGGGAAATCAAAATCTGCTTTAATTAGTAGGTATATAAAATTTATAATTGTAAATCATAAACTTCTCTTTTTACATTGTCTTTCACAGCTGCCACAAAAAATCTGAAAATACAAATGACAAAGCGTCTTCAAGCAAAAGAAAAACCTGGAAAAGATACTTCTATTTTTTAGTGAACCTTGGATGGTTCACAGTGAAAATTCTGTAACCTTGTTTTATTTTCACTGTATCAACTGTACCAACTTTTTTTCCACATATGCAAACTCTTATTCATTGGTGATTGACTGATGGGAGAGCAGGAGAAAAACTTTGAAGTCTTCCCTCAGATCAGGATTATGGGATTACAGTCAAGATTTAATACAGCAGGATTTCCCGTTACAAAAGTTTGCAGTTTGCACCAACAGTTCTTGTAGGCATTGGAATACCTTTCAGATAGCATAACCCAAAAGTCAAGGAAAAGCTGTTTCTGTATTTTCCTAACATGGTGTCAACCTGAGATATTAACAGTATCTAAAGAAAAAATGGTGTTGCATTTCTGAAGGAACTCCCATACATAGATGTAGGTATTTTCTGTTATGAAAAACTGGCAATCTGAATTGGTCCAGCAAAATTCTAAGTCAGAACACAAATTACCATCTTAAAAAATACTCCTGACAATAACAAATACATACAGTTGTTTTATTGCTTCTTTAAAATGTTTAACAAAGCACCAGGTGACCCTCTTTCCCACTGAACAGTTAGATTTGACAGGAAATTATTTTCCAGGGTCAGTGTTAACTAATTAAAGACCTCCTTCAAAATTTTCCTGGGATTATTTCTATGGACTTAGAAAGCTATAAATAGGAGCCCTGATTCTCCACCTCCTCACTCAGTGTTCACAGGAGGCTGCAGTGTCAATAGAAGAGGGAAAGACTTCCCCTGAAACAAAGGACTCATGCCAGTTATTAAAGGACTGCATTAGGAAAATCTTTACAAACTTTGGAAGACTTCATGAGTTTTAGCAAATAGCAAAATACCAAAATGTACTATATGTCTTTTTCCAATAGTTATGGAACCTACCATAAATTATAGAAATGCTTCAAAATAAAATCAAGTGCCCTTCTTCTGGCCAATATGAAAGTCTTTGAGATAATGAACTATAATCAAATTGGGCTTGTGTGTTATATTGCAGATTTTTATTAACTCAGGATAGAGTGACTTCCTACTACACAACACCTTGTGTTGCTAATTCTCCACAGGCTATGATGCCACCAAGATCATCACAGTTTCTCTGAGTCTGCCTCTGGTGAGAAGTGGATGGAATGTCTCAGAATAGAACAAAAAAAAAAGAAAAAAAAGGGGACTCTCCAAACTTGGAAACACTCCACTGCAGCAACAAAAACTACACTCAGTTGGAGCCAAAATACACCTGCCACAAACAG
This sequence comes from Manacus vitellinus, assembly GCF_001715985.3. Taxonomy (NCBI): domain Eukaryota; kingdom Metazoa; phylum Chordata; class Aves; order Passeriformes; family Pipridae; genus Manacus; species Manacus vitellinus. Next base: position 24,312,513 of record NW_021940682.1, on the reverse strand, counting down.
CAGTCTTTGAGCAACCTGAATGACATATACCAAGGTAAGGAACATAACTTCAATGAGGTAGAAGTGAAACAAAGTGAAGTTAATCTCCAACAGAGAAGATTAAGAAAGAAATATCCTAAGTTTTTGCAGAGAGGAGTGGAACTCCACTCCTTCAGGAGCTGCCATTGGCAGTCAGCTAATGCTAAAATATTTTTCCTTCCTTCCTTCCTTCCTTCCTTCTTTCCTTCCATGGGTGATGTAGACCATTTTAATTCTAAAATTCTAATTAGCATATGCTGTACAGCAGGTGTTCTAGCAAAATCGTAGGCATCTGAATAAAAGCTTAAAAGCCTTGGATTATCTTTTAACACCAGAACAGAAGACTTTAATCAGGTCTGCTGTGTCTGGCACATACTGAGAGTTAATTAGGTTTAGCAGTAGTAATCATAATGGAAATGCTTGGGTTTGTGGGGTTTGTTTTTTTGTATTTCACATCAGTAGCAAGATATGTGGAGAACTCAGCTTACTCTTTCAAGGTGACTTCTGTATTACCTTGGAGCTCAGAGGATTTATCTTCCTCTGGTCTATGCTGGTGGCTAAATTTCAGACTGTAAATGTTACTGTCCGTGAATCTGCCTTTCAGATAAGTACTTAAATGCATGGATGCATCATAGCTGGAACAAGTTACCAAGTTAAATCTGAAACACAACACACATATTGCAGTAAATTAACATGCAAAGCACACATTTTGCTTTGGGGAAAGCACATATTTTAAGTGGCCCCTAAGAAAGGACATACCTCAGTCAGTCTCACCATAACAAACTCTTAGGTAGCCCAAAAGAGCCTCTGTTCTGAGAAGCATGTTCTGTGTTTCTTTTTTCATTGCCAGTTGATACCTGACCCAGTCAAGAGACTCAAATCCTCTTGGCTTGCATAAGGATTGCAGAATTCTTCCCTCAGGTTGTGTGCTGTTGTCCTCACAAATCATTAAAGCTATTGATGATTCAAGGTGCTAACATAACTTCTTCACATTTCCAGTAAACCAGTTTGCAATGTATTACTATAGGAAGCATTTGAACTCAAGTCAAATAACTTCATTTTTTTTCAGTTATTATCCTTCTGCACTCTAGAGTCACAACTTACCAACTTCCCTGTGGAAGTTGGTAAAATTTATTCGTGCTTCAGTACAGTAGCACCAAAAGCAACCAGCAAAACAAAAAGGACAAAAAACAAGCATAAGAGGCCAGAAAATAAGAATGCACGGGGGTTGAGCAGAAGGAGCTAAGCTACTTCTACACTAAGAACTGGCCTCCCAGAAGAGACATTGAGTACTTGCATGATTAGACCAATGAAAGTGATTTCACTTTGGAATGAATTTATGACCCACTTTCAAATCCCTGAAGAAAATAGGGATTTAAAATGAGAAAGCTGAAAAGCCACAATAGCAGCAATGCAAACGTCTGCTCTTTTTCTTAGTTTTCTATTAGTGTCATGGCCCTGCTGTTAAAAAAAAAAAAAAAAACAGTGTGTCAACAACATGCTGGAGGCAATGAAAGTTATCAATCAGTAATGTGAAGTGGATTTAAGCAGCTTAATAGAGGGCAAAATGCAATTGATTAATGGTTAGGGAAGTACTCACTGATGTGGAGGTTTCAAGGAATTACAATCTGATTAAAATTCCATTTCAGAAATGCAGGGATATAGGATGCTAATCAGTCTAAACCACAGATTATTAGTGCCAGTTATTTGTAACAGCTGGGACTATTGTGATAAAAACAAAACGTGACTCAATTTTGGTGACACGGGGATCATTTATTTATTTTGAGAACTGGAGCACATCAGAGTAAACAACACCCATGCATCAAGCTTACTGGTCTCTGGCTGTCACTCAACACGTGAAAACCCAGTAGTCTGTTGGTCAGCTTTGGTGAGAAAAGGAAAACCTGGATCTCTTCAGTCACCTGCAACACAATAAGGTTCTGTATGTTCAGCAGAGCCACCTCATGAGGCTCCAGAGGCCTCTACAAGTGCTTCAGACTAGGGTGTTTTTGGAACAAAACTGGATTTAGAGGGCCTACCAGCTAAACAGGAGGCTGTAAGAGTGTTTCTTTTAGAGACGTTATGGTAAGATAAAATCACTGTCTATAGTCCTAAAAGATTTCCTTTTTTTTTCCTCCTGATTTTAGGATGGACATCTATTTGGACTGGGAATTCAAAAATGCAAGGAAATAATTAGTAACAGTAGCTGAGATCTGATTCGTTGCACTTATGTCCCCACAAAGCAGCAATCTCTTGGGCTTGCTTGAGAAAGAAAGAATGATTTAAGGCAGTACTTCTCATCAGTTCCTAAATTAAGCAGACCATTACTGTACTGCAGGATTTATATCACGTCTTTAGTAGCCTCAAATTTGAGCTTTTCCAAACCCCATTTGTGATGTTTCTGGAATGCACAGTCTTGTGCTTTGTGTGTTTTCTTTCAGCTCTGCTATTGACAGTATTGGTTTGCTCTGGCATGGCTTCTAGTTATGAGTACAAAGAGCTGTGACATTTCAGAAGAAGATGTGTAAAGTCATACTCCTTTCACTGGAGCCAAACATCTGTTATCAATTGAAGTAGTGAGCACTGATCCAAATTTGGAGTTATTCTGGCAAATTAAGTCTATTTCTAAAGATTTGTCAGGACAATGTTTAAGTAAGGAGATTTGATCTGGGTAAGAAACAGATATGTGAATAACTCCTAATTGCCACATATTTGATTCCTCAAACAAGAATGTCATTTGGGCTTGGAAAAAAAATATTTCTAAACTATTTCTAAGTACATACATATAGCACTAAAATAGACAATGTTATTTATCTTTTACTGTTTATTTTTAACTTCTTTAAAAACAAACAGTTCCTTCAGCTTGATGAATACAAGTTCATGGAGTGGCAGTTGGGGGGGGGAAAATAAGAATCATACAAAAGAGAGAATTAAAAAACCCCAAACAGACAAACAAATGAAAAAAAAGCCAAATTCCAGTTTTCGTCCAGCGAAGACCACTAGCATTCAAACCTCTATGGCCTAATTTAGGCAATTTTTCACTTCTGAAGCTGACCTCATACTATGAAGGAGAAAATACCTGGGGCAAAATGAACATCTGGTAGACTTGAAAAGATTGAATTTTCCTGACAAGCTTGTTGCTTTCCTGTCTAAAATAAAGAATATGTCTAACATTCTAAATAGAGCTAAGAAATCGCTGTGAGAAGGTCAACAGTTCCCCAGATGTGCCGAGTTTTACAGCTTACTTTTCCAGGTAAGAAACAGTCCTCTTATATGAGACAATTTACATTCATCTTAATGCCATGGGAAAGCTTCTGAATGGAGGCTACTCCTGATTTACATCCGTGTCTCTGTCACTCACTGATACCCACAGGCATGGGCCTGACCTTAAAGACCTATTAGAAAGAAAAGTACATGGTGAAGGTATTTCATCAGTTAGGGTAAAAGTTGTGGTTTACATATATTATTCAATGACACTAGATGGCAGAGCAGCTGTTTAGAATTAGTTAAAATCACATCTTCAGGAGTGGTTCACTGTTACTTTATTTTATAACATTACAGTTTGAAATGGTGTTGAGTTAGATATCTATGTTGCCTTTTGATTTTAATGAATTTCTTGGTTGAAGACTGAAGTCAAAAGTATAAGAGGATCAAAATAAATTTTATAATCTAGTTTAAGGGTGACAAAAGATTAAAAAAAAAGGAACAGAAAGGAATGTCCATAAGCCATTTGGCCACATCAGCTGAATCTCTGTTCCTTTGAAAAAGAGGATATAAAAGTCTGGGGTCTGAGAGAAGTTGTTGAATTGTGGAACTAGAAGATTTTGGACAACACCCTGAAAGAAAAGTTCAGAATTTTGATGTCAGAAGTTTAGGATTAGAAAAGAAGAGTGCTGGGTCTGGGCTTCAAGAGATAGAGAGTAATTCCTCCTGCTCCCTGGGCCTGACAGAGGCCATGCACCCCAGCTGTGGGAGCCCACTGAGCCCAAGGGGATCCTTGTCTTGGATCTACTCACAGGGACTACTGTGGACCTTTCACTGGAAGCACTTTCCCACCATCAGAACTGCCAGCATGTTGGTTTTCACCTCATGGTTACCATTTTGCAGGATAATTGCTTCTATAAAAACCTGTATCAAGCCTAAGACACTTGTTCACCGTAGCCTCCGGAAGGGTGGACATGCTGTGGCTCCATATCCCAGAGAATTATGATATGTGCAAACATGACCAATTGCTCACCCAGCATTGCCTAAAACTGTTCACCCGTAAACACAGAAATTTTACGGGTGTCCTTGTAGGGATGCAATTGTTATTAACCCTCACTGAATTTTGAGGAACACCCACACATCCTCTAAAATAATATAATTATTCTGAAAATATAAAAAATAAAATTATGGAAAGCAATAAAACCTTTCTTGCTACAGCACTTTTCTCTCAAGGCTCTGTTTATAGCTTATAAAGAGGGAAATATACTATGCTGCCATCAGACACAATTCAGAAGCATTTGCAAGCATAAAATTTAAGAATTGCACCTTTATGTCACAGAAGAGAGAGATAAATGGTGAGCAAGAAAGCTTTTACAACACAGTATTATGAGATGAGAGCTGTCAGGGCCTTGCTTCTGATGTTTTTGGGTCAGCTGTAGCATGAGTCAGAATGCAAAGAAGAGAACAACTTGCAGAGGACATTTGTGTCTTTTAACTCTGTGTGTGGGGTAAGGGCCATCATCTTTTCCCCTAGCAAGTGCTGTTTCCAGCAGAGAATCACAGAACCACAGAACAGTTTGGGTTGGAAGGGACCTTAAAGACCACATAGTTTCAACTTGCCTGCCATGGGCAGAGACACCATTTACTAAATTGGGTTGCTCAAGGCCCTACCAACCTGGCCTTGAACACTGCCAGGGATGGGGCATCCACAGCTTCTGTGGGCAACCTGTTCTGGTGTCTGACTACTCTCTGAGCAAAAAAATTTCTTCCAAACATCTAACCTAAATCCCTCCCCTTTCAGTTTAAAGCCATTCCCCCTTGTCCTGCCACTATCTGCCCACGTAAAAAGTCACTCTCCCTCTTTTTTTATAAGCCCTCTTGAAGTACCAGAAGGCTGCAGTGAGGTCTTCCCGGAGATATAAGATATACTCTGCTGCCAGAACAGACTGTAGGCACACATCTGTAAACACAAGCTGTAAAGATCACTTTGCACCTCTGCAAACTGGATGAAGCTCACAAAGAGAGCTGAAAGAATGAATTAACCAATTCAAAGACGTGCCAGCATGGGAGTTGCTATGGAAGCAAAAGGAAATATTTTTAGATTGCTCTTGCATCACATATTCTCCCACACAGAAACTCCCATTCCCTCAAATTACCTTTAGCGAGGAGTGAAAGAGGAGCATCTCTTCACTTCATCATCCATTCTGCCTGTTTCTGAGTTGGTAGTGAGCCCATGTTGGACTTATATGGTAATCTCCCAAGAATCTGAAAGCTGGTAGAAGACAGAAAGATGTGCGTGGCTGCTATATAGAGAAGGCATAAAATATTTTGTAACGTGAAATTCATGGCTGACTTCTGTGCATTCCTGTAATGAACATTCATTTGTTTCTTTCTTCTGCAATTTCTGGAAGTGCAGCTTCCATAATATCAACTCATATACAGACCTACTGTGCAAGAAACAGAAAAGATACCTTAGTTATATTATGTGCATTATGCAGAAGACATAAACAGGGCATATGTTTCTGCATAACTGGATGATTCCCTAGCGAATAATTAGCATTTTGGCAGAGCAACTTGCAACTATTTCTGTTCTTCTGCCAGAGAAATTTTATGGGGAGGATCCTGGTTTTGGTTACTAAAAACCAACGAATTGCATAATATCTGAGTGTAGCTACAAGGTACACTTTAAGGTAGATAAAGTAGCAAACTTTGCAAACTGTCTACCAGTGACCTCCTCCCTCATATTCTCTTGCTAGTTTTAATGACAGTTTCAAGATAAAATGTGAACTGGAAAGAAAGAGGACTGCTAATGGATGGTCTTTCTGAAGTATTGCCCCAATCTTAAAAATCTACATTTTTAAGTAAACGTATTATTTTCCTTTCACATTTCACACAATAAAATTAATTCCAAGTAGCATTAGGGAAAACATCCTTTGAGGACTGGCAGATATCTTACCCAGAGGAAAGGACTACTGTAATATCTACAAGGTTGTGGGGCTGTACAAAGACCTACATAGAGTTGCCAGGCTGAAGATAAGGATTGCTTTCACAGAGCCTCTTCAGCAAGTCTCAGGATGGTGGGGAGAGAGCCTGAGATATCCAATCCACACAAGTTCCTCTTTATAGTCATGCTAAGAAATGTTATACCTCAGATAAGACTTCCCACAGCAGACATTTCTTCTTAGATGCAGTGCAGTGCTTTAAGAGGGCAAGGGTACCACCAATCCCCCAATGCAGCTGTGGGTAGGTGTTCTCAAAGTCTTAATGTTTGTTTTTACAATGGACTTCTTTACCCGAAGTGGGGAGTAATGAAATAAATGTCAGATGTTGTGAAATGAATGGGGGATCCCACACTTGTTCCTTTCGCTCTGCAGCTGTACATCATAACCAACTCTTTTTCTCCATCCCACAGGAGAAAAAGAAGATGCTGAAGCAGCACACAGACGCCTGCCATTCCTATGTTTCCTAAGAGTTCAGAAAGGCTCCTGACAGCCTTTCCATACTGGCAGAAGTAACACTGTCCACCCCGCCAACAGCAGTGAGACACACCAGAGCAGCAGGCTGGAATCTGGGAATTTGGTCTAGCAGCAAACAGGCAGAAACTGAAAGGAAACCCCTTAGGAGTAGGAAGCAGCTCTGTGATGAGGGAAAGTGGGGTTCAGGAAGAGATAGATGCTGACAGATGTCCAGTGAGACCAATCTCATCCATTCCACTGTCAGGAGATTTCATTTGTTTATTATGGCCTCAGCCTCTCAATGTTAACCACTGTGCTTTATTAACAGAGTGCATTAGCTTGCAGCTCCCAGTAAATTACTGGCTGACATTATGTTTTGGCTGCTTTTGATTTGATATAAAGAGAGAGTTGTAACAGTAATCACCAAAAGGAGCGGACATCACCATCCATCACATGACAAAGTGATTAATGGTACTGCTTTGACCTTTTTCAGTTAGCCCCAGCCAGGAAATAGAACAGTAGCTTCTCTCTGCAGCCCTCCCTTGGACGCACCTCCTCTAGAATTGCCTTGATGCCTGAGAGGAAGGGGACATGATGTGGCCTCCATCACTTCGAGGAGAGAGAACAGATAGGCTCTACCCATCAAAAAGATGCTCAGGGGAGCAGAAGTCCTTAGAGCTTTCCTCTATCTTGGTAGGAAGAAGGAATTCCTAGAAAGGGATGGTTTGAATAGGGTGTACCCCTCATACTTTACAACTCAGAAGCAGAGTTTGCAAATCTGGGGCAAAACTTTTTAAGTGCAAATGACTTTCAGTTTGAAAGCAGGGTTTAACACTACCCATACAGCACACACTGCTTCAACAGAGATAATTTGCCGAAACACATTGGAACAGAAATTTGCTGAAGGCTTTGTATGGCCTTCCCCTGCAGATTACTAAAAATGTGATCCTCTTTCACTTTTTGTGAGCCCCCTTTTTCAATGGCCTGTTTACTGCCTCAAGTTCTAATATTTATACCTTTCCTCACTGTTTTATGAATCTTAACCATTATCTTCTCTTCCAGTTATGCTTTTGAAGTAGAGCTAGAACCCTTTTGTGCAGCTCAGGAAAAGCCCATTGCCTTGATGTCGTGGCCTGGGACAAGCAGAGTTCCCACCAAAGTGAACCATGTCTGAAGAAAATATCAAACAGACATGTCCACTCACTGAAAGCAGAAAGCATGAAATGTGGATGAACAGAACTAATTTTTTTGTATCGACTTAAATATCACTTGAGATGACAATTATCAGTCCAAAACCAAGACAGGGGAATGGGCAAGATAATTGCAGACTAGTTGGTAGGCCAGTGGGAGGATAGCAAGAAACAAAAGAATACTAGAGGAGAAGTTCTTCGGCATGACAAGCTTGGCTTGATTGATGGGAACAGCTGAGATCCACAGCAATAAGACAATCTGGAGAACAAATACATTCAAATAAGACGTTTAGCAGTGAGTGGGAAGTGAATATCCAGAAAGAAAGGATTTTATCAAAATTCTCAAAAGGTTTGCAGCAACAAAGAACATCATGACTGCAGCAAGTGATGAAGTTTTATTCTGCAGAGACACCTGGGTTGGGCAAGAGCCTCTGGAGCGATTAATCAGGTGAGAAACTTAATCGACCTTCTTAGGCCATGGAAACTGGGAACTCTGTAGTACTGCCAAGGATAGTATTGCTGGGTAAAGTGTTTGCTCAAGACAGAAAAAGGCTGCATTGTTCTAGAAATAAAGAGTGTGTTGTCCAGCTCTCTACTGTAGTACTCTGCTACACCTTTCTCACAGCCGCATCATGGAAGTAAAAATGGTTCCTGTCTGGGAAGTATTTGCCCTCTAAACAACCCAGAAAAAAGTGGAGAAGCCCTTTCAGATACAAGATATGTGAGAGAGCAGAAAATAGTGCAGCAGTATCTATTCCTGGGGCTGAGACCTTGCCTCCCTGGGAAGGCATTCGTGCTGGCAGGATGCAAGAAATCACTGCAGGTAAGTAAAATAGGACATGAGTTTGCATCCACTAAGCACATCACATCCATTTAGTTAGTTCCTTCTGCATTTCTCACCTAATACATACAGGGGCAAAGCTTCAACAAAACTGCTCTGAAGGAGCATACTATGGATGAAGCCATAGTATGCATAGATCATCGCCTGCTACCCATGTTTCAAGTGCAAGCCCTGCAGCTCTGGAGTTGAAGGACAAGATTGTAGTGAGGTGGGACAGACACAGGGCTCTGCCTGTTCTCCACTGGCCCATAACTACACAGGATCAGCACCCACTCCAACAGTAATGGCAATAGGGGTAGGGCAGCAAACCGAGGACTCATCTTGTTCCTTGTAACATGGGCCAAATAATTATTCTTTTGTTACATTTTTTTAAACAATGTTGTGCTTCAATGGGGCTTTTAAGGAGAGCTGAATATTGCTGGTAGAACAAATAGGTCTGGGATATGCACTGCACAAAGCATGTTAGCAGAGCAGGATCAGCTGGGCTAGTGAAGCCAGACAAGAAAGCAATAAGCAGGTAGGACATAAGAAATGTGAATTTTCTCACATTTTTTCCCTTGCTTGCTGTTGGCTGGCTCTGTGATAATTTCTTTCCCTGTTCATTTCATCAGTTACTGTGTAGTAGGTATTGTATCAAATAAAACTGTCTGCAGTGGAAGACCCAGATTATTCTGGTTTTATTGTTGTGAGGAAGTTAGTGTCAGTAAGGGTTCATTACCCAGTTTATCTGCCTCAGTGTTCTTTCCTTGACTGAAAACTTTTGTTATAAACTTTCAATTCTATTTTCTTACCTTAATGTCATGTGCTGAAAAGGACTTCTTGGTTGTTACAGACATTCAAAGGTAGATCTCATTAAAGATACTGTTAACCATTCTCAAGAATAGGACAGTGATTAAGAAACTTTCCTCTTCCTTACAGGCTTTAAAAAAATCTGTTCTTCATTATTGACAGAAATGGTTTTCTCCCCATCAGAGATGATGGTCTTAATATTGGTTTGTTGCCTATTATATGTATATTCCTAATTAATCCGAAGCATACATACATTTTTATATAAAGTCAAAGTGATAAATAAGACATTTAGGACACAATTTAGATGATCCTAGCTAGAATTGCAGCATAGTTTAAGCGTATTGACCCTAAACACTAGATCAGATAGCCTTCCTGAAGGCACTGATTTACATCAGTTGTGTTTAGAGCTAATGGGAGAACTCTAGACTCATTCTTGGGGCTCTCAGGATGATAAGGTTTAGTCACCTTGGTGCAATTACCCACATGTGATGAGCCTGGCATTCGGTTTAGCATTTAGGCAAAACCTGTGATCCCCGAGGTTGTACATTCTCCACAGACTTAAGCCGGTGACCACATGTCGGTGCCTACTCATGTGCGAGGTGTTAAAACTTCCATCATACTCATCAGACATCTAGTCGTATGGGCACTATAGGTAGGAGAGTGACACCCAGGGATGGACTGAGCTACCTAGACAGAGATGTCTAAGGCTATTTTGGTTGCTGTGGATATTCTAGCAGCCTCTAGCTACCACTCCAGAGCTGAGGATGTCCTATAAGTCATAGGTCATTTCTACCAGCCTTCTGCAGACATTTCAGGTGCTCTGAGGACCCCAAATGGCTTTGTGTGGGCAACTGACTTGCAGACCTAATGGCTGGTAAGCTGAATATCACTCTCAGCTCTAGTGAGACTGCACTGATTAGATCTATCCTGACTGTAGTGGGGCCACAGAGGCAGGTACTTTAATCTCAATCTGGAACTCACCACTTCATTAACAAAAACAATTGCTGTTCGCAATATCCACTTGTACATAATTACTTATTGGTCAGTACAGTCATTCAGGGAACTGGGGACTCGATGTGAAGCTTTGTCTAAACCCAGGAGTCAGACTCATCTGTACTCGTCTCTGTATCTTAAAAGAGTATCTAGACTACTATGCTATGTACTACCCAGAGGGCAGGGATGACATCTCCCTCCCTTTAGGCCGAGGAGCCCTGTGCAACTCAGGAAAACAGTAGGAAAGTGTGTAATGAGGAACCTAGTGAGGTCTAGCAGCTACGGCCTACATTTGGGTAGGATCTATTTCCTGTATTTCTCTGAACCCGGGACTTTCTAATGTAAAAGACAGGTCCATCTCCCAAAGCTCTCTAGCAGGTTATACAACCAAGTTCCTGTCTCAGTTATTAACTTGTTGGTCCCATGAGTCCATCACATATTCACAAACTGATACAATGTTTTTGCTCATTTTATGTTAGACAGAACTTCAGGGTCTGCATGTATCACAGGCCATTATATTTTACCTGTACCAAGGTCAATAATTTGGGCCTGATTAAAACTTGACTTTCTAGAAAGACATCCAGAGTAGATAAGTTATCGCTTGTCCTGGAAAACTCTTTTTCTGTTAAGAAATATGTGCTCTCTTTTAAGTTGAATTTGTTCAGCTTGAGCTTCAAAACATCCATTCATCTCATGTTCTTACCTAGTAGGTTCAGTAATCTTTTAACAACCAATTTTTCTATTCTAGTTCTAGTGCCTGGTAACTGAGACATCTCTTAATCTGCTTTTTCAGTAAACTTTGATTTGTCCTTACTCAATACTCACTGTAACTCATCCTTTCTACCTCTGAATGGTTTCTGCACCCTCTTCCAATGTTGTTGGCTCATTTTAAGCTGTCGTCATCGGACTTGCACCTGTTCTCACCAAGACTGTACAAAAATGTTAAACCATGACAAGTCATTGGTGTATCAGACGATGGCCAAAGCATTGCACGGGGAGCTCACCTGGAGTAGCTTTTTGCCCCTTTGGTACTGTTGTCCTTTCCTGGGAGTGGAGACTTCTAAGCCTATTCCTAAAACAGGAGAGATGAGAAAGTAAAGGAAGAGAAGCTATCTACTATATGAGGCTGGTCTGTATGTCTTTAGGGAAATGAGCAAGTGCTGGTAGTGGTGGGCACTGAGGGGTTGAAGTCCAGAAGACCATGCAGCAAAACAAAGCAAATAGCTTGTTTCAGAACTGACTATAATTTTAAAAGCTGGTGGACCTGAATTTTTTCTGATACAGAACTGTCTCCTTGTACCTCTAGTTTTATAGTAAAGAACAAGTAGCATCACAGAGTGGTATTGCCATGATCAGCCCCCATGCTACCATGCTAACAGAGTTAGCTCATGAAATGTATTTGATGTACCTGATGAAGTGGCAGCACAGGCTATTGAAATTGTTGTTCACTCAGGCCTGTGAAGATTTTAACTATAATCCCAGCTCTGACTGTTCTTCTTCTTCCAAAAGTAACTCAATGCATTTCAGTTTCCTCAATATCCCTTCTCCTCACTTTTATCCAACTCTGTAAATCCACGACTTAGAGTTATCACATCTTTTACTAAAGAACCCTGAACCCACTTGTAATTTCTAGGCATTACTTTCATTTCTTTCCTATTCTCTCATATTCAGCACTGACAAAAGAATTAGGTGCAAGGTTTCTGCCTAATTCCTGCCAGTAAATATTCACCATATATCCAGACTTCCTCCTGCTCTCCCATCTAAGTATGGAACACACCCGTAGTTCCCTACCCTCAGGCTACATGTCTCTAGGAATAGCTCTAGTTAGTAAATATTGTATTCACCCTGACATCCAAAATGCCACCAGTGTCCTTCATGTGATACTGTGGGGACAAAAATGGCAGGAATCTAAGAATCATTAGGGTGTAAGTTAAATGTTGTGCTTTCTAGAACAGTCACTTCATGCATCTGCCAAAATTGCTCAGCTGAAAAGCAGACTGGCATACCAATTTTCAGATTTTCAGATCTTACACTGTGTATACCAATGCATTTGTAAATACTTTTTCACTTTTCAACTCTATTATTATATATGAACTTATTTCAAAAAAGACACCTAAAGCTACTTTTTAAATAATCTAACCATTTAACCCTATAGGAAGGTCACAAAGATCATAAAGGTTACTGATTTCAACTTTTTCTTGTAGAAGATAGAATAAACAATTTTCTAATTTTAATACATTTTTATTTAAGAAAATGTAATGAAGATTCAAAATTAGAGGAAAAATATTAAAATATTTATTTTAAATGTGTTCTCTCTCTGACCAACAAAGTAATTAGCTTTGTTTCTTTCCAAGTTTTGCATGTTTGTATTTTTACCCATCTATTATGGTTAGAGCAGCCCAATGTAACATTAAAAGAATTAATCTTATCACCACTGAGGAAGTACTGGAAGATAAAATCAGCATTGCTCTTTGATCATTAAATGACTTTAGAATTCTGTGCACAAACAGATCTCTCTCTCCCTTATCAAATGTCAGAGATACAGTTATGGCTGCTTGTGAAAGATATCTTTTTTCCTGCTCAAACAACATACACAGATCTTCAGATGGGACACATGCCCTTTTATTTTCAAGTCATTTCTCAACTAGATAAATTGACTTTATTTGTAGGCAGCAGGAGGGAAATTTTTGAGGTTTATTTTCTGTAGGGAAGAGAAGAAAGTCATATAAAGGCAAATTAAAAGACTAGTCTCTGTGTCATATGAAGGTGCTTGTAATCTTGGAGCACAGCTACCTAGCTGGAGGAATATACTCTCACATCCACAATGTGCACCATGCTCAAAATATGTGGGGGGAAATAAAAAGTAAAGCATTACCATAATGATGTGCAAATAAATCCATGAGCCAACATGGAGTTGTTTTGGGTGATGTTGATATACATAATGAATACACCAGTTAGGATGAATTTTAGGAATCATACACATATCCACTAAATATGTGTGCTCATAGTTAAATGAGGCATCTTTATGATTCACTCTAAGGAGCCTCAGATTGGGATTGGGCCATGGCTCATGCAAGACCAGCATGGACAGTAGCAGAGGTGGTTGGAAGAGCAAGGGCACAGCAGCATATGGAGGATGGAATGGGAAGAGAATCCAGAAGCCAGGAAAGGGAGTCTCACAGTAGGTGATTAAAACAGCAATATAACCAATGTGGTTTTTTTGTTTATTCAATTTTCAGCAGCAATTATGAGCTGACATTAATAATCCCAGTAGAAATTTGGAAAACTGGCTTGGACTGAATGATGGAAGGTCAAGTAAAAAGAGGGCAGAGGACTCACAGATCACCTCTTCCGCATCAGCTCCTGTGATCCAGACTTACTGCTCATTGCCAGGCATGGTAACTGAGAGAAAAGCTTGTTTCAGTGAATGAGGAAAAGCATTTGGACTGAAATGTAGTCATAAGGAAAAGATGATTTACTGCTTTTCTATAAATCTGTGCTTTTCCCATTGCCCAGCATTTTCCTCCTGCCCACCCCCCACCTTAAGGCTCTCAACAGACATGTTTCCTGTTTTGCATGGCTGTTTTGCAATGGAATATTTCAGAACTTGATCACAGACTCCATGGTGTGCTGAGAAACATCCAGTCCTAATGTGCCCTAATAGAATGATGTAAAAAAGCAAATTGCTAGTCTTTCCTCACGGCAGCTTAAGCAAATTATTACCTAAAAGTTTTAGATGTTTGTTTGAAATGCAGTTTTTTATTTTTTTTGGTCAGGAAAATGCTTTCTTTTCTTTTCATTGGGTTCATTTGACTAGCTAAAGCAGATAATACAGTTGAGTAGACCACTAGAGACAATCAATTAATCAATGAGAGAAAGTACTTTCACAGTTGGTGTCTAAATATACCTTCATATGCACATACAGATACACACACACACTGCAATTGGTTAGTAAAGGCTCCCAAAAACTCAATGAGGCTGCATAACACCCTTGTAAAATTTCCTCAATTTTCTGATAATAGGAAAGTAGCATTTATTTGTTCCTGGGAAAGACGTGCATACCCACAATGTCATTAATCTGAAAAAACCTGGCAGAAGAGAGCAGAATCTAATTTAGCACAGGAGTGGGGCGCAGCATAACAGGTCAGTTTAAAGCTGACACTTTCCAGCATGTGCACAGAGCACTGAGGTGCTTATTTCAAATCTTTATACAGAATGAAGTCAGTGAAATTACACAGGGGATGAATTTAACCTCATAACTTTACTGATCTATTTCCTACAATTCTCTTAAGTATTCAGCTGCTTCCTGCTAATTATTTTTGCATTATTTTATGGAAGGCTAATGTGTGTCACATGGGGCTTTTGTAAAATATTCTTTAATCATCGTCACTCAAAATATATGGATATTTTCTTAATGGTTATTAAAGTGAAGCAAGTGCTTTCCATACAAATCTCCTTTAAAATATTTTGTTAATGCTCACCCCAAGATGAATTTTTACTTTGTTGAAATTAATGGAGCTTCCCAGATTTACAAGAGTGTAGCATGGATGGGTGAAAGTGCACATTTAAGGAAAAAAACCCCATGTTCAGACCATGACCAAAGTTTGCACAAAACAGTTTTAATTTTTTAAATCTGACTCCAAAACTATTTTTCTGTATCTCATATCATAGGATTTCCTATTAGTAGGCAGAATTAAGCATGGCCCCCCTTTCATTTTTAATCAGTTTCATATCAGTAAGGAGTAGACCTGGGGTATTGTGAAAATATATGAAAGCGTAAAGATAGATGGTTGCAAAGCTCAAAATGATCAGCCTCTGCTAGGGCAAAAGAGTTTGTGCAGGCTGAACCTGCTACATGGACCAGTTTCTTTAAAGTTAGTACTATGTAAGATATGAAAACAGGGTCTCATATTATGTGCAAGATCCATTTACTTTAAGTATCCTGAATTAGATATAACATTGTTCAGCATATGCCTGAAAAAACACGAACAATTTCAAATTCTCTGCTTTCACCTGCATGTAGCCTTCTCAGAGCAATTTGCTTTTTTCTGAGTCATCTTCTGTATAGATTAATACTAGAGTTTTCCATATTCCTTGCAAAATACTCCAAATACCGCATTTAAACAAGCAAACACTTAAACAAAAAAATAAGTAGTAGCTTCAGTGTCATTTCCAAGCATGGCCAGACCAGACCCAGGATACTATGAAGTCAAACTAATCCAATTCCTATTCCAGTGCTTTTTCAGTATTTTTATCTTTCTGGAAGATGTTAAGATATGGTCCAGCAATCAGTCCAAGCGTTGGGTAGGTGGTTTTACCAGTATATTCAACCAAGTGTTTGACAACTTGAATATACTGAATAAAATGAGAGAGTGGAAAAAAGAAGCAGATGGTCTTTACCTTGCTAATGCCATCCTTATAAATCATCCAAAAGGTAACTTAATTCTATATGGCTACTTATCTGCTTAAATTTAAGTATCTGCTTATGTAAATTCTGTATGTAATTGGAGGCCTGCCATGTTTTCCAGGACCAGACCAACCACCCCTTGTCATTATAATTCAGAGTTCTTTTTTTTTATATCCATTCCAGCAAAAGTCTCACCACCACGATGACAGTTGCAATTGCACAAGACATTTCAGTAGCTGAGCTAAAGCCTGAATACAGGCCAGCTGATCTCCTGGCTTCTTTTCCAAAGGCTGCATTGCTCTTACTCAAACAACCTCCCTGCATGGGTTAAGTGGTGTTGATTTATAATTTACCCCACTAGGTAACAGCCCTTGAGTATTATTTCCCAATCAGACAATTATTCCTTTCAGCTTCTTTAAAATATTCTCTGCTGCTTTGAAATAGGAGAAGCTGGGGTGCATAGCACATAGTCTTTAAGCTCTGTTCGTGCAGCTGAGAGAAATGACTCATGCTGCCAATGTGGATTTACTCATTAGGTCTGTTGTGCTAGTAGATGCTCTTGAGAAGCTGACAGTGACCAAATATTTCCTTTTTATCAGAGCAGCTATTTCCCTCTCATCTTGATGCAGAGCAGCTCTGGTTGTCACTGGTATGTGCTGTAATCTTATCAGATCTGCATTCTCTTTCTTTCCTCCTTTGCTCATGAAAAGTTACTCTACTGACTTTCTCAGAGTACATTACCAGTGCTATGCCAAATGCATACAAAATATTTTGGTCTCAAAGGAGTTAAAAATTCAGAGGTGAAATGAATAA
Organism: Manacus vitellinus; assembly: GCF_001715985.3. Classification (NCBI taxonomy): domain Eukaryota; kingdom Metazoa; phylum Chordata; class Aves; order Passeriformes; family Pipridae; genus Manacus; species Manacus vitellinus. The sequence continues at coordinate 24,295,803 of NW_021940682.1, read as the reverse complement.
CATCCACATTTTCAAAAAGATCTTCCTATAGAAAGGGTCTTCATTTTGTCCTTTTATATGGCTTCCAAAATTAATTCCAGTTCTGATCTCTCAAATCATTTCTGACTAAGATCCAGAAAACCTCAAAATAATTGGCAAATCTCACTTTTCAAATCATACTGTTAGGTTTGTGTGGAGCTGAAAAATCTTTACCACATCTTTCACCACTTTTTGTCTTCATCACACAGCAATGAGTAGAAAAACTTCCCAGCAAGGAAGTCAAGGACTGATTTTGTGATAAGACCTGTATTCACAAAAATATTCAACTGTCACTGGGGATCCAAAGCAGGCATGATCTGCCACTAGAGGCTTCCCTTGGTGCTCCACATAGAGAGTCTGTGGTGTCCCAGACACTGTGTTGTAAATGTTATTCCATTCTTTCGCTGCTTCTCTCAGAAATTGCAAGTGTGTTTGTTGCAGTCCGAAATTCAGATACCAGCAGAAAACAAACTGCTAGGATTAAACAGGAAACCTTGGGCCACAGGGGCTGGGGAAAAACCCACCATCTGAAAGACCAGACAAGATCCATTGACCTGCCTCCCCCAGCAGGATGTGGAGAGACATTGCATGATGCTATCAGATACCCCATTGTTTTCTCCCCTCCCTGTATAATCCTTATTTTGGGAAAAGCAGACCACCCTTCCCCAGTATAATCTTACTTACTGGAAATATCAAATCCTTTTTCCCCCAAATGTAAATACGGGATTCCAGAAATGTAAATCCCCTTTTTCCCTTATGTCACCCCTGCTACTGGAAATGCTAATAGAGGAATGTGGAATCCCCTATTTGGCATAACCCTGTCTCCTTATTAGCATGTTATGCCCCTGAGACCCTTAAATAGCGGTTCGCGTGTTCAATAAAGGTATTCCAGTTTTTACCCACATATCTGGGATCGTGTTAGCTTTATTGGACCCTTATATGTGTGAGCTCAGTTCATCAAATTATAAGCCATGATTAAGTCAAATCAGTTCTTTCATGAGCAATTACTCATGGATTAATAGTCAATGAATAATGATAGCCCATCATCGCTGCAGTTGATTTTTTCCAGGTTAGGTGGGGAAACCTTTTGAAAAGCCAAATAACACTGCTCTGGAAGTAAAGGTAGAACTCCTCAATAGCAGCATGGCCCTTTTAGATAGTGAATTTAAATAATAGCGTTGTCTGTGAGTAAGGAGAGAGTTGACAAAGTGGTAAAGTACTACTTAATTACTTCAGAAAGCTGCCTGGTATTAAGGTTTCAGTGCATCATATAAACAAGAAGATCATTTATATCAAACTTAAGGGGTTTTCCCATTAAGAAGGATTGAATGTTCCATTTCATAGAAGTACATCTATGACTTTGTACAGAAATTGAAAATATCTAGACTTACAACAAGTAATATGCTTGACAACAAGCCTTTCAAAAGTCAAGCAGCAACCTGTGTGATTTTTTCCCCTCTGGAACAGGAGAAAAATTATACAGAAAGTAATTTATTTTAATGAACAATTTTTAATTTTCTTTCCTTGTCTTTTCAGCAGGATAGATTTGCTATAAGTATGGGGTAGCTCTTTCATGTTCTTTATTTCTTTTCAATGATCCCAGTGTTCCACAGTGCTTAATCAAGAGAAGTCTCCAGTGTTCATGCAACTGGATCCTGTTTTCTACCTCCATGGTTCAGTCATTAGACACTACTTGTAATTCATACAGGAAAGTCTGTCTGTGCAAAGGAAACATCCACACTGTTCATAGGTCTATTTTGTTTCTTCAGTCTGCCCCTATTTCAATATTACAAAGCATGTGAGTGACAATTTTCAGTTTAACTACCTGACTTCATGCTCACTACCAGACATAGAAAAAGTTCTTGAGACAGGCACTAGGGATATACATAGACATCAGCATTACAAGTTGCTCAATTATCATTCCTCACCAAACACTTTTTGGGGCCCTTGGGTAGTAAATCCATTTGGGCTTTGGAACCTTCCCATGTGAGCAAAGCTATAGCTGAGATTTTCTGTGATTGTGCCTCTGGACTCTACAGGATTGGCACCAGCCCATAATAGCATGAGCAATTTCATGTTGAAACTTTCATAAGTGACATACACTTGGCCTGAGTCAGTAGGACAAAGGAGCTGGAAGACCTTAAAATCTTGTTAACCAAAAGTTTAGAATTATTATTCTCTCAGTGTATATCCATAAATAACAAACTGCTTTACCCTCCCCCTCTTGCCACATATTCTTTGAAAGACATTTACTCTAATAAGCTTGTCCAGTTTCTTTTAGCAACTCAATATAACAAATGATCGCTTTCATAGAGTCACAGAAAAGAGGTCTGCAATGGACTTTGAGGATATGTCTTCAGTGCTAAGTAACAGAAAGCCTAGGAGGATGCTTGAACACTGGAGCTCTGATTGTCCACACTGTTTTATTGTTTGCTCTCTGCAACCAGTTTTCTTCAAGACAAAGCTGCTATAGAAGGGGCAGAACATGAGCCAGTCCATGTGACTTTGTCCCAGGACCAGGAATCAGCCCTGAGGCAAGTTAGACACAGCCTGAAAGGTTGTAGCACCATCTTTTCTTCTCAAAATAGAAAATATCATCATGCAGTAATTTGTTCTGTTTCTATATGAATCAAATCTAATCAATGAGCTTTGTGGGCTGAACACTCCAGGGTTGTGCTCTGCCCAACAACTTTCATTATTTCTGAATTTTGCTCTGCTCCCACTGACATCAACAATCCCTCGTTGTCACAAACCAGCATAAATAAATTGCTGCTACGCCTGCCAAGTCTCAAATTCTAGTATTCCAGTAAATTTACAGTAAAACAATCATTTGCATCGCTTGCAAGATTCTAGTGATTATATTAGTGTTAGTTTATATACAGTTGGTGAGAATAACAGACGCATCTTCTCAAGCCTTAGGATAGAAAATTTCCCTGCCAAGATAGTCCTAATTTATAAAGGTCTGTAATGCCAGCTCACTGCACTTCCTGCGTAGACACCAATCCACATATCTCCACTGGAACAGTTGGGAAAATCATTCAGTAAAGTAATCTCAAAATTCCTCCTGGGCCTTAGAAAACCCTTGGGAATGCAGGAGATAATCCCTAGCAGGAATCCTTGCCACATGTTTGTTGTCTACAAAGTACAGCAGAATAAACCTGTGTTAGATGATGATACATGGAATTAGTATTGCAAGGCATCAGTAACAATAATTCTCAGTTAGACCACAGTACCACTCAACATCTTCAGTCAGGTTTTATGAAATTAAATAAGGGCAGAACTTGGCCTTGCAATTCTACTCCCTAAACTGAAGAAAATTCAATTATGACCAGTATTGTAAGTATTGTTACCCTTATTCAAGACATCCAGTCACAAAGAGACAAAGCAATTGCCACTCATTGCTAAGGCAATAGAGATGTCTTCATATAACAATTCAAAAAAGAAAATATTTTTAACTCTGTGTGTATGAGTATATGGATTTTTAATTTCAGATTTGCTGGCTTTTCCTCTTTGATATTTTATTTTTCCTAATGAAAATAATTTACAGGAATAAAATGTGATAACTTCAGGGAAAGTTTCACTTCTGTCTTCATAACAGACAGAAGTTCTCTGAGCATGCAAGGTCCCTACACAGGACCTGCACATCAAGCCTCAAGTCCTTTCTGTTTCCCAGGTCTGTGAGGTAATTGGAAGAAGAGCAGATGCTGACAGGACAAAAACCAGGAGTAGAGAGAGACATAGCCCCCTGTCCCTACTACTGTCATAGCATCAGTTCCCAGATATCAGAAAAGAGTTATTTTCAACAGGTTAGTAGCCTAAGCACTAAAAGCTTTGTGTCCTGTCTGTAATCTGTGAGCAGCTCAACAGCTGCCTCCTCCTCCTTCTCTATATTTATCCACAGAAGCCTCGTGGATGTCCCAGAATGCTTTTCAGTTGGTTTTGCAACACTCAAAATCCCCGTTGTTACAAAAGAGACTCTTTCAGTTCCTCTCAGCAGGCTGCTGGGCTATGGTCCTTCAAATAAAAAGTGGCATCTTGGGTTCATTACTCTTACTCTTTTTAATGTGCCTTCTCCCTAGAGATGACTCCCCACATTTAAATTACCTTTCCTCTTTTGCCAGTGTTAATGTTATGCATTAGACATTTGGCATAGATGCGATATATATTTCCTCTCTCCCAACTTCAGCTTGTATTTTGTTCCTAAATGAAAACAGACTTCATAGCGTCCGCCCCATGTGGCCAATCTCTCTGTGCTACACCTGCTTTCACGTTACGCAAAACACGGGGAATCACAAATAAAACATCTCAAAAAAAATGCCAGTATGTAACTTAAAATACCCTTGATAAATTGCCCATGAAAGTATGGCACTGCTCTGGGGTTCCTGCTCATGTGCAAGCAAAAAGTGTACCTGCCATGCAAGTATATACGAATGGAATGCTGATACTTGTAAAGGATTTTTCTGGATCATATCTTTCTTGTTTGCAAACTCTTCTTTAGACTATTAAGATATTTTAATTCTTTTTTACCTTTCAGAACATGGGCAACATGATGTCCTAATCATATTTTTCAAGTCTCCCATCTCTAAAAAGGCAGTCATTGTTCGCAGAACACTTTATTAAGATGTTGTTCCCTTTTTCTTTCTTCAGCTCTGGAAGGGTGAGGGAAAATGAGTAGACGTTGCAGACAAAGTAAGGTTCAGACAAGAAGAGCCTGAGGCAACAGTGGCAGACACTGTATCATATCTCACCACGATGTGACACTTATAACACCTTCACAACATTTACCAGGATCAAGGAGGCTGGTGAAGGGACTGGAGGAAAAGTGCTATGAGGAGAGGCTGAGGGAGCTGGGGTTGTTCAGCCTGGAGAAGAGGAGGCTCAGGGGAGATCTCATCACACTCTACAACTACCTGAAAGGAGGTTGTAGCCGGGTGGGGGTAGGTCTCTTCTCCCAGGTAACCAGCAGTAGGACAAGAGAGCACAGTCTTAAACTGTGCCAGGGGAGGTTTAGGTTAGGTATTAGGAAGAAATTTTTTACAGACAGAGTAATCAGACATTAGAATGGGCTGCGCAGGGAGGTGGTGGATTCACCATCCCTGGAGGTTTTTAAGATGAGACTTAGTACCACGGTCTAGTAACCACAGTGGTAGTGGATCAAGGGTTGGACTTCATGATCTCAGAAGTCTTTTCCAACCTGGTTGATTCTGTGATTCTATGATTACAGACAGACACTGGAAATACTTTTTTGATACCTAAATTTGAAGATTTCTTACCCAAAGCACAATGTTTTTTCTTATCCTCTGCCTTCAGCACATTGCAAAGAACCAAATATACAATACTTGGTTTTGGTAAATTCTGCAAGTGTGTTTAGATCTTTTCTGTCATTAGTATGGTGTTTTGCTTTGAAAATGTGATCTGCATTATTATTATTATTGACACTCTTTGCTTTTGAGGAAGTTCATGCTGCCCTCACTTGTGGAGCAGGACACCACCATGTTGTCAACAAGTAGCATGTGAAAATTTATGCATTTATTACACAAACTGACAGAGCTGTCAGCGTATAAAAGAGAGTAAGCCCCATTTTCCAGCTGGGGAGTTGAGATTGATTTAGCCAAAGTCCAGTTGTAGCCTGACCATACTGTCCTTAAACAGTAAGATGAATGCACTGGTTTCATTACAGGTGGACAATGTATATTAGTCTGCACATATGCCCTTGTGCTTTATAGAGGGGGTAGAAGATATAAAGGTGCCTTGGGGACTCTAACACCAAAATCCTAACTTCTGGAGGCTAATAATGCGTCTAACTGATTTCACCAGAATTACAGGGCCCCAGCGAGTGCATGTGTCCACTTGTGCTGCTGGAGATTGGGCTTGGGGGGGCAGTTTAGTGACAGCTCAATGGGAAATCAGGGTCAGCCAGTGATGAGTCTACAGCACTCCTCTGGGATGTGGTAAATGATCTGCAGCAGCTGCAAATTGGAAACTGGAGAAAAATAGTGTTGATACCAGTTTTCAGACAAGTACTTTAAGGTGGAATTTTTCAAGATGAAAAAATTCAGATTTTGATTTTCAACTTCTTATGTACCCAGAAGAAGGTGAGCAGCACAGCTGGTTAGACAGCTTTTCTCAATGTTTGTAAGGTAATAAAAATTCACTGGGTGTGTTTGATCTTTCCTGTTAGTGTCTTGGTGTTTGTATCAGAGATATCTAAATTTTGCAAGTCTGGAGCTAAATATTATTTGTATGAAATCTTTGTCCTGGTACTATATCCTCCCTTGCAACATCATTCACATGTAGTTGTTCTGCTGTCAAATGCTTCAAAACTCTAAGTAGCACCCCTTTCACTGACTCTCAGACAAATTGAGTAATTGGATTCTTTCTGTCTTCCTTGGATTCAGGTTATAAACTGCCATACAATGCTATTTACTAAATTAATTTCAATTCTCCCACTTCCGCTTACCCTCCTGTATGGGCCAAACTTCCCCTTCTTCTCTCCTGCCTCCCCTTACTCCTTGGGTGAATAACAACATATGTCTCAGTGAAACACAAACCCACCTGTTTTTAAGCACTGTTTGTCACACCTCCTCCCACAAACTCAATGTCCCAAAATCCACATGCTCTAAGTAAAATTCAGTACTGATTTTGAATGGCTGGTCATGGATCTGGGCTGGCTTTTTTTCCAGTGGGAGGGATGGAGATTCATTATTGTTGAGATGACTGGTATAGGAACAAAGCCTTATCCTCCAAAACAAAAAGGCTAACATTTACCATCTCTAAAAGTACAGGAGTTGAAGGGAAATGAAGAATAAATTAAAGGTCACTGAAGTAAATGACAAGTTTTCCATCAACTAGAAAGCACTCAGTCAAACCTTAAGAGTACAGAACAAGCTCCATTTTTGGAAAAGAAAAAGTAAGGCTGATTTATTGTGATTCTAGATGTAAAAAGTCTCCAGAGCTAAAAGAGAAATAATAATGATTTTTTTTTACTGGGATGGACACTACGGCAGTGGCAGTTCAGCAAAGCAGGGTTATTTCAGGAGAAAAGCTCACCTGTGACCAATAGCCTTTACTCATGTGTATGTGTCTTATGCAGTTGCCATGTTAAAACTAACTCCAAAATATCATTAATCCCAGCAGTAACAGTCTGAGAAAGGTCCATTTCTAAGAGCTTCTCATAGGGAAGTATCAGTGATAGGAACCTCTGCAAGGAGAAACCTCTTCCTGCTAATTATTTAAGGGACAAGCAAGTACCAAAGATGTAGATGAGGAGGTAAAAAGAGGAAGGAACCAGTCTTGGAGCATTACAGCAAAAATCTCTGTTGTAGAAAGGAATATATTGGTCCAGTTGAGCAATATGTCTCTGTAGATATGCCTGAAATAAACATCAGTGCTAACACCCCCACAGCTCCCTTTGGATTTTAATAGTTTGAAATGAAGCACTTTTTTTTCCTCTGGAAATACTGCTACTCTGGATTTGAAAACCAAAATGAGAATTATACTGTTGGCAAGTGCAAAAAATAGACACATGTCAAATATTGGCTCCAGAAAAAGGAATGCACATTTTTAGAAATATCTTCAATTAGAAGGTAGAATTTTGGATTAGACATGTTAAGGCGCCAAATGAATCTATCAGGATTATAAATGCCTCTGCACTTCAAGTTCCTAAAGACCCATGCATGCTTTATATGCAGAATACATCTCTGAGATTAGGCCTTTAAGTCCTTATTTTTCAAGCAGAGATAAAATATAGAATTGTTAGGATGTGATGTGCTGATATTTCCACCATACTTTGCAGTGGTGTAAATGATTGTTAGAGGACTAAAGTTGTGGCAAGCATGGCTGAGGTACTCTAAACTTGAACAGATACATGAAAAAGCCACCTATATAGGAAATTCATACTGAGCTTAGTGTTATGCAGCATGATCCAAGCTCTAACCTTCATAAGTACACAAATACACAGACTTGAAGCATCTTCTAAACACATCTTGGATGATTCAGCTTCAAACATGTTAAATACAAACTCTTTTAAAATTCTGTTTGATCCAACCTTACCCATAGACTGATACAGAGCTGTTAGACCTATATTAGCTGACGACTTTCATGCTTCAAAAATGTAACTATTTTATGATATTATGATAACTATTTTATGAATGTGGGCTAAGTTTGCTCCCATCTATTGAGAAACATGCAGATGAAAGAGCAAGTGATATCACATAATGTATCATGAATCATTCCCTTAGTGATTATTAGTTGTTTTCTTCCTGTTTGCCAGTCATTCCGGAACACTCCCTGTCTGTCTGTAATTCTGGTGGCTTTCTGCATGATTTAGATGGACATATCCCACTCTGCAGATAGTCTGCCAGGAGAGCACTTCAGCATTATTCACTGTGTGCCATTAGTGGTAAGCAACATGTCATTTAGGCTATACAGTTCTGTTTGTACTATCTGGTTGTGCAATGGCAATGCTGAAATAATGAATGATGAACACACTTCCCAGATGAAGTTTCAGATGAATGACTATTCATGGTAACTAGCATAAGACTTTCATGATTTACTTATGTTTTCCATGAATATGTTTATAGTCATCTAAACAATAAATTCAGCAACCAGAAGAACCAACTTGTTCTGCAGATTCTGAGAAACAGATTCAGGTTAAGAGTTCCCTGAGCTTCAAGCCCTTTTTAATATGTGAAAGTGAATCTCAGCATTTTCAAAGCTGATAAATGTTGCATTCCTACCTGTTGGATTACTTTTTTTTTCATCCCTGCCAAAAAAAAATAAAAATTAAAAAAAAAGAAAAGTTGATTAAAACTGTCACTTTTTTTTTCACAAAGTTCACATGGGAAAGGTAGTTTGTGAACAGAGAACTGAAGTACAGGAGCTCCTGAGTTTTAAAACCAGCTCCAATAACAAATGTTTCATTTACTGTTGGTCAATTCCGTGGTGCAACACACCAAGAGTGTTTTTTGTTTCAAGCAAATAATAGGCAAAAAATAGCTCTCTGATAAACCTGGCCTTTTACTTGTGAAATATCTATCATCTGTTTTCAGTTTGCTCACACTATTCAACTTATGCCTCACTCTTTTCTGGATTTTGGGGGGATTTTTTGTAACTGTGAAAGGAACACAACAGAGCCTTTGGAACACTTTGTGGTCAAAGGTGTTGTATAACCATCAGTTATTTATTATGAAATGAATGCACTCTTATTCAAGTGAATTCCAGCATGAATATCATATGACAGGACTGAGAGGAAGCTTGTTTATTCTATAGAGCAAAGTAGTATTTGTCTTACTAAAATGATAACATTGTTCATTTATCTTTGGAGAATTAATCTGATATGTCTCTTGGTTAAGCTTTAGAGACAGATTTTTCCACCCTAATTCACCTTGTCAACTATTTGCTCATGTGAACAGTCCTACGTAAAGTTCAGGTCATACTCTGTGTGAAAGAAAAGAAGGAATAGCTATGTCTTAGCCTCTATTCTGGGCAACCTTGAGTCTAGCAATGACATTGACTGGGAATATAAGTGAAATAATCTAGGCATAATATTCTTACAGTGGAAATATTGTAATGTTAGCCAACAGAAAAAACAATTAGATTTAATTAAATTAATATATAAGAAAGATTAAAGACAATGGGGGTTCTTCCTCTTGAAAATAAAATGTTTCAACACAGTAGAAGTTTACATAGAAATAGCTTGAAGCAAAGGATGGAACACTGTACCCACAGTACTCAAATGAATGACTTTCATTCAGCAAATATTGAACATGACATAGGTCCAAGGGCCATGACAATCGCAATAGTCAAGAAATGGCATTTCTCACTAAATCATAGCATAAACATCACAAAGACAAGGCATATATGATATTCAAAATATGTCTTTCCACCTTACTCTGAGAGTCTATGTCCAAGCCAGTGCTTGAGCCTAGACATGAGACAAGCTAGACCAGCAAGGTCTAGCTCATGTAGCAGATCCAGAGTAGATCTGGATTGGAAGTGTTTTTTTCCACACGCAGCCTACAAATACACTCACCTTTAGCACTGTTGTTACTCAATTATCAATAATAATGACCCCCGCTAGGTGCTCTTACCCTCAAAGCATCAAATTTAAATAATATAGATGATAAATATATCAAAACAGAAAGGAAATCAATCAGGAAGAAAGCTTGCATGGTCTTCAGTAGGGTCATGCTTATTTTAGTATTTTAAAGTTTGGTACATAAGTCTCAAGTCTTTCTGATTCCTATGCATGTGTGCAACATATAGCTCCAATTTCATGTTATGAAAACACCCCTCTGATAGCCTGCAGGCCATTCCCATGTTATATTTTTTTCAACTGAGAAAGTCCCCAAACAAAGCAATAATTTGGCTTTGAAATTATTTTTCTTTGATATTACTTTGCAGCTTTTTGCCCCTCACAGGAACTCCACCAGACCAATCCTATTTTATTCAGCATTACAGATGTAGTCCAAATTTCTCCACCCCTTATTTTTAAATGGAGTACTTACCAAAGAGTGACTAGCACAGTAATAAACATGAAATCTGCATGATTTGTAAAACTATTGTGGCTCATTCTTTGAAGAATAGCTGGGCACTCCTGTAACTCCTGGCATGAAGCCCTTAGCCTGCAGAGGCAAGTGGGCTCCAAGTATTTACAGTGCTACAATTTAAACTGTGGCTTATGATTTTGATTCTGAAGGTCCCAGCTTTGGTTCTCTGTGGTTTTTTTACCAGGTGACTGCTGTGTTGAAAATCCACCTGGAAATTTATGACCGCGCAGTGACACAGTCATGACTGGGACTATAAATCTAAGTCTGAATGCTGTCAGCAAGCTTCCTTCCCTTCACTACTGCATTTTTAATGCCTGAGCTAACTAAGATTATTTGAATTGCTTCAAACATTTAAAATATTTATGCTGCTACAGAAATCTTAAGGTCATAAAGCAATTGTTACTAATAGAAGCAATGTATTACTGGAGTCAGTGTTTGTGATTCTTAACTTTCGTCCTGCTACATGACTCATCCCATTCAGTTATTTAGAAGTGAACATTTTTTTAAAAGGACTGGCTCCCTCACTGAAAGAACTCTTTGATAAAGTACAGTCACAGCAAAACAGATCCAAGAAATTGAACTGAGAGAATGAAACAAAAAGGAAAGTATAAAAATCGATTCCCATGTTATTATTTGTGGGCATTTGGTATTGCACCACATAATCTGCCAGCAAAAGCGGAGGGAAGGACAACAAATGCAAAAATGTACATTTAAAATACATTCAAGACCTGACCTGGAAACTTGGTTTCTAAAATAGCCAAGGCCAGAAACATTTTCACACTTACAATTGGAAGCATCTGTGCAGAAGCTGTTCTTTACTGCACTGAGTCACAGGAGAAAGGGGAAATTTTCCTCCTGGTGAAGACCTTCATTTCCTAGTACTCCCCCAGCTTTTGAACCAGATCAAACCTAAATCCCAGAATCTAACAGCCAAGAAGAAATCTGGTGGTGTACAGTCTCCTGATCTGGCTGTCTGCATTATTTGCATTTTGTACAGATTTCTAACCCCAAGGAAGAACAAGAGAGTGAGTGTAGCTGTAGATTTGAATAATACTGCAGGTTAAATTATCATAACAAATCTTCCTGATGCCTTTCAGGGTACTTAATCTTGGTTCCCTAACTTGGCTTTCTTCTTTCAGCCCCCCAGCTCGGCAAGCAGGGGAGGGCACTGTCACCCTGCTCTGCACTGGACTCTCGGATGCCATGGTGTCAAGCAAATAGGAAGAGGAAATACATCTTGCATTCAGAGGAGATATGGTTCAGTGAAGTCCTAAAAGCTGTGTGTGAGCAGAAGCAGCTGCTGCGTGGGGAAGCCAAGGTAGTGAATGGCTGGGCAGGAGGAGCTGCTGGCAGGTCAGACATTGCCCCAACAGGAGGTTTAGCAAGGGCAGCCAACCATCAAGTCATAGCTGTGCCTGCATGGTTGGGAGGAGGAGGAGTTCATGCCTTGGGGTACCCCTTTACAAAGGCCTCTTCATGTGCCCACGCTAGATATTGTGCCTGGCTAAGACATTACTTTTCATGCTTACATTTCCACAGATCATTTATGGTAGTTTTGTGTTCATTAAGTAAAGGGGATTTGGAAAACCTGTGCAAGTTTCTAGCCTCATGCCTAGAGGCAGGCAGAGGACCCTGTGGCACAACCAGTTGCAGTAGGAAGGACTGCAATAGAGTGAGATTTCTAAATCTAGAACTAAGAGAGAAACAGAGAATAACCAGCAATAACAGAGATCTCTACAGCTTGCATATAACCCTTGAATTGCTATATCATGATGCCAATGGTGGGGCTGCACTACACAACTAGGATGACTGGCAGTGACACTTTACTGGTGCTGCTCCCACAATGATTCTCCATCTGCAGGAGAAACTAATCAGCAAAAGTTACTGAGCCTAGCATATTCAACACAATGCATCTGCAAAGGCATGTTGGGAAGCCACTGTCACCTCCCATCTGTGAGCACTTCCCTGTCCTTTGGGTCTCTGAAATAAGCAGCACGTGGCTTGCATTTCCCATGTTCTGCAAGAGCCATCTTGCCTGACTAAAAGAAGCAAATGTTAGATGTTGTGTCCTGGGAAATGGCAATTTGTGTTACCAACAAGATGCTCAAAATCCGTGTCAGATGTTAACATCTGTGTGCTGAGAGAGGAGGAGTGAGGAGCCATGATTATGGCTATGGTGATAGTAAATCATGCAGTGAGCATCTACGTTTTAGCTGCTGATCCCTCTGTCCCACTTATACCAGGATCAAGCAGAAAGTGGTATGTGAGTACCTTACCTCTCTCGAGAGTACAGGCCCTAGCTGGTCAACATAAAACAGCTCTGCTAGTGGTAGCCAAGGCAGCAGAGTCGACACTAAGAGACAAGGACTTCTATTGAAAACAGCAATGAGATAAGAAAATGAACAGTAACAGCAAAAATATTAATAAGAAAAAGGTGTAAGAAAAGAAACAATTTACATGGAAATCTCCTGACAATAAACAATACCAAGCATCTCCATCCGTCACATTTTCTTGACCAGAAGGAATCCCTTCTCCCTGAAAGCAACAGTCCCTTCCCCCACTCCCGGCAATGACATGAGGTGGTATAGAATAACCTCCATGTCTTAGCCACATCCCCTCACGGCTACTGCAAAAATTAACTCTATCTTGGCCAGAACCAGGACACTGGGGCATGTTCCCAGCAGCACGGGAGATTTTCTGCAAGTATCTGCAAGGCTGTGACCAAGTTGGTGTCCACCTGAGCATCACTGGTGCGTGACAACACTGCTCCTGGTCTCAGCGATCTTCTGCTAAACTTGTCCACAAATATTAAATGTACCTGAGCTCACTATGTACAGTTGCACGTGAGCCGCTGCTAATCCCACTACAAACCACTTAAATGGCATTGTATTCAGTGCAGGTTAAGTATTTGCACAATGGGATACAAATCCTAACTGTCTGCTTTTCTTGCTATCCATACTTTTTTTTCACTTCACCTTAAGCCTCTGTTCTTTTCATTTGCAGTAACCTAGTTCCATTTTAAACAGTTCTTGAAAAAACAAGCAGAAAATTCTTCTTGTTAGTTATGTTGTTTCTGCAAATGTAACTTTTTATACTAGCCTTAAAATTTTACTCTAGATTTGTTTTCCACCATCTGCATGATATCTTTTCTGCAATTTATGTTATATGCTCTACTCTGTCCTATCATTCAATTTCAGGATACATTTTGTGTGTAACATAATCACAGACAGCTGTATTATATCTAAATCTGTCTAGGCTCAAAGCCCAAAGAACCAAATTGTCTTTCAGTTAAAAATCATCTGGTTTACCCAGAAGAGATATTTTTGCAGTTTCTTTTTAGAAATTTGCTGTTTATGTTTGCTTTTCTTAAGTGTTATCTTTAAATCAAATGTCATCGTTTGTCTGTGCATCATAACTCATCAGTACAAATCAATTTCTACTCAGAAAGCTTGAAATGGGACTCAAAGACCTAAAATATTTGTGTGTGTTTAAAGTATTGAAAGCATTTGAGTGGACAACTAAAATCACTTGTTATTAATGGAGGTTTATTTTTACTGGAGAAATAGAGTGACTTATGATCACCATAGAGTGACTTTTGCTAATCAGTAAATTATTTTTGAAGTAGAGGCTAAAAAGCACAAAATGGGCTGGTCTTTTATTCATTTCTTTTTCTTAATCGGAATAAAATTGTGAGAATTTTGATTCTACAATATGGAACTTTCATTTAAGGAGTTAAAATAGTCATAGCACAGGCACTGTCTCCCAGTGCAGACAATATTTCATCATTTCAAATCTGTTTCCTACAAAACTTCCAAAGCTCAAAAATGTGGTACATTGATGACGTTTTAGATAGTCTGACATGAGGCATTTGCCACACTGTAAATACCTTGTTGATATTGGCCCATTAGGCTCTACATATTTTTATTTAATAATAGAATTCAGCAAGGCAATATTTAAGTTTTTATAAAATACCCCTGGGTTTTAAAAGTCTGTAGTATAAGAGATAGTTCATAGTATAATTTTTCCCAATGGCACTGCTGTTTTTAATGAATGTGTATGCGATGCAACCCATCAAGTTGCATCAGTGAACTCTAGCCTGGCTTGAAATATTTGCAGTGCTGGAACTGCAAGGACTGTATGCCCACAGGTGATGTCAGAGGGGTGAGTACCACAGTGACCCAACGTACCCACCCACGGAAATAAAACACATTAACCAGGTCTGACTCTGCTTCCTTCTTTGCCTTGTGGAATATAAAATATTTATGATTAAGCTTTGCAAATGAAAAACAGAGCAGTTTCTGTGCTCATTCAAGCTGCACAGCCTTATTCTGGGTGATTCATTCATTGAGTCAGGCAGCCATGCATGCAGTCATTCATAAGTAATGCCATGCTTCCCTTCAGCATGCAAGAATGATTTACCTCTCTGCTGCCTTTCAGTGTTTGTTCAGCAAACACACTAAACCAAAGAGTTCCTATTTCAAGCTTTGTCCTTATTTTTAAAGAAACAGTGTTATCTAAATGCAGGAGTACAGGGTGCTGTATATAGAGGCAAGTACATATGTCTGTAAGAAATGGCTGCAATCCATAGTATCCCTCACAAATTATTCTGTCTTTTCTTGGCATCCATGAAAAGAGGCTTGTACTTGCAAGCAAGAATTCAGCTCCTTTTGCACTCATGCCTTACCAAAAGCAGGCCTATAAAAACACACTGTTTTTAACATTCACCGGGACTCCTAGGGGAGGACTGATAACTCACCCTTGCCTCATTCAAACAGACATGAAGCAACAATAAATTTTCTGTTATCAATAATTTTTTGCTAATTTCAGCAACTAACAGAAAATAAAACCATACAGACCAAGGAAGAGCTTTTGACCTGGACAATTTTAAGGAGCTATGAAGAATGAAGATCTGGCCAGAGATGGAGATAGTCAGTAACATGTGCTTGATCCTTGTCAATTCATAGCGTAGGGGATTGGCCTCGTTCAAGTTTGCATAAATAAAAGTAAGGTACTAGTCTAACCTAATCATTTTAGTACTCTACCCATTTTGAGAGAGGGAGTGAGAGTAAGTTTATGTGGAATGAAAGTCCTACGTGATGCTGCCTGTAGGACTCCCGAGTCTTCTGGCACTACCTAATTTCTGTTTATAGTGAAATTACAAGGTCAACACAAGTAATATCAACAAATACACAGCTCATGGCAGCCCTCACAGCTAACAGAATTCGGAGTGCAGACACACTGGGTGATACAGAAGGTTTATGCAGTACAGACGCCTCCTCCCCTTTTTGGAGGGGAAGAGATCTTTTTTTCTTCCTTCTAAATAGACTTCGGAGCTGTTGAGAAAGTTGGTCGCAAACAATGTTTTATTTCATATAAATCCACAGGGAAAAAAAGGTAACTGAAAGTTAAAAACATTTCTAGGTGTGACATGTTCATACATCCCAAACATCTGGGTTATCACAACTGGAAACCCTTTGTGAACATATTTTCATTAGTCACAGAAAAAGTCAACTCATTTTTTCCCATTTTCTCAAGATTTTGAAGTGCCACACTGTATCATTAAACACAAGTCATCAAATTATGTCTCAAGCTAAAAGAATTTCATGCTTTGAAATTCTTTTGAAGTTGTCAGATCATTTTATTTTTCTGGTTTACTTTTTCAGTTTTGATTCTTAAAAGAAGGAACTTCAGTTTATCTCCTATTATTGTTCTCTTTTATAGCTCATCAAAGGACACACTTATGAAGAGGTACATATTCATGGTAAAGAATAATGTTTTGAAACTCTACTGATAACAGCAGGCCTTTCTAAATACCTTTTTAAATTATTTACCTTTCTTCTTTTTAATCAGATTTTCCAGGAAATTAGAATTGTTTTCTTTGAATTTTTGCTTCTTTACTTTCCGATGTATGTAGCATATTGCACCAAAAAAGCAGTAATATTGGATCACATTTTTCTGCTGTCTTTTAAGTTCTGAAGCATTTTAATTTTAGGAATTTATTTAGGACACCATGTGTCCATTATTCCAGGTAGCAGTCTATTGCTGATCTTAATAGTTTACAGAAAGAAAAATGCATTCATAGAGAATACAGGTATTGTCATGTTATGGATTTACTGAAGTATCTGTCTGAGAATAATTTTTAAAGGAAAAGGTAATTTTCCACTAAGTGATAAATTCTATAAAGTGGGTGGTTAGTGTAGAAAATGTTGATTGTTTTTGAAAAGAATGGAACACCCCAAAAATCTGAAATACTTTGGCAGCAGTACTTTGTTTCTCTGTGCTTGTGAGTTTTGAGTCAAATTTTGTCCAAGTAATTAAATGAAATATGCACACTAAAGCTGTGAATGTTTCATTTTTACTTCAAAGGATTTCAGCCTGACTTTGGTTTGGAAAAGCAGGCCTCCATTACAATCAATATATGGTACCCAACTCTCCGAAAGAGATCCCGAACTGGTATACAATGAAACAAATCAACAGACATAACAAAAACAAATGCCAATGTGGATGGGGTAGGAGGAAGATGAGCCATGTAGTGCAGCCATGACCATGGGATTCTGCTAGACTCATTTGGACTCAAGATTTATAACTCTACATACTTTGTATAAAATTCTCTGGACTCTGATTGCACATTCGGACAATCTGTTATACTTGACCATAACCACTTGTACAGGACACAGTGAAAAACCTTCCACCACAGAAGTTATATTTTTAATTCAGTAATACTATATTATGTTACATAAAGTGACAAATGCTATACCAAATGCAGTAGCTCCTTTTCTGAACAGTATTTTGCACCCAGCCTGGTCACTTCTCTAGGTAGCTGGGTACTGACCTACAGTTAGAGCACTGAAGGTAACTTCTTCTTGGTCAAACAGCATTTTTTAAATAAATATTAACCTGATGGGGTTTTTTACATATCTACCTGATCAAAGAGGCTTGTTCTCTCTTTGCTTGAGGCAGAACAGTGGAAAGAGCAGTGAAAGCACACTCTGAGGGTCTTTCCTGACATTCCTTAACACTAACACAACTATTACTGTTAGTGTAAAGCAGCATAATTGGATCTGTGGTTCAGTGTGGAACCTTAAGTGAGACTGGATTGTCCTAGCATAGGGACGACTGGGCAAGATTTAGGTCCTCCTAAAAAAACTTAAAAACTCAGAACTATAAATCATAAAGAATCAGAAAATTTTTAATTGTCTTCTTTTTTCAGAGTAGGAAATGAGGCAAATGAATATAAAGCGTGCAAGGAACTGAACCCAGAGCCTGTGATTTCACTGAATTACTGTTTGGCAGATGGTCTCTTTTGAAGCCAGTGAATTAACCCCTGCCATTACCATTTTCTTTTCTGCTTCATTTTTAATTGCTTTTGATTACCTTTCTGAAACCTCAGCAGTGCCCCACTCTGTCTTACGCTCTTTGTAGAGTGGATGGTTGAGGAGAAGAAGTTGTCTTCGAGTTAGCTGAATGCATGTCCACTGTTTTTTTACACACGAAGGAAGGAGTTTGCCATGGCTGAAACATAACAACAGACTATTCTTTCCTCACAAAGGACCTGCTCTTGTTCTTTCTGGGGCAAATTAGATTGTCTACACTAACCTCTTATTTGAAATAAAACCTCTGCTTTTCATATACTGCATAAAGGTGAGTTCCGGAAGCACCAAAGTCATCTACAAGATAACACTCATTAGCAGGATTGAGCTAATGAGGACTACTGACTATTAAAACCACTCTAACTTGTTGATTTGTCTGTGTACTGCAGCAAGTGTGCCTTTATTAATGTGCTGCTTACTACCTAAATCTCAGGTTGTAAGTCTTGTGGAACAGATGTTGATTTAGGATTAATACTCCAGACAGTGCAGGGGGTATTATATTCTCTTTGGAAACCCAGTCACAAGAAAGAGAATGAATAATCACCAGTAGGAGTCTACATGTTTCATATACTAACTTCCCTAGAAGCATAAACAGCTCAGTCATCAACATGCTGTTCATCAAGATGTTTCCAAATAACAACTCCTTTAAGAAACAGGATATTATGGGTTGAATAACATTTCTACTCTACTTTTCTCCTTCACTTTGAATTCATTTAGGTACCTTGAAACCACATGTAGAAGTTGCAGTGACACTCTCTGGAGAAGGCTGAGCTGATTACTTTCTGATCCATGGTCTGCTGAGACTCCAGGCACCAGGTTCTTTATGGTACTGATTACCCTTGCATTTTAGCCCATTAAGCACTGCATATCTGCTGAGCTATCCAACTTTTATTCAGAAAGCTAAAAACCTGTGCCATCATCCAGCACTCTGCAGATGGCCCAGATATTGCAGCAGCACAATCACTCTACTGTTTAGGGTACTTTGTTCCTGTCTCTGTGAATTATGGGGTGTCAAATCATGGCATGTGTTGCTAAAATAAGAGGTAACCCAACCTAATGTGACATAATGGGATACAGCATATGGGTTCAGGGAGAGAGATGGGAAGGGAAATAAACTAGATCTATATCTGATGAAAAATCAGTGACAAAAATTTGGCTAAGCAATTATATTTTATCATATTATTCAAAGAAAGAATGAAATTTTTGTTCCACTCTGACCTAAAAGCAAAGTAATTTGATTAAATAGCTATAAAAGTAAATTCAAAACCTTTATTTGTGTTTCAATTAGCTCATAACTTCTGCTGATCCAAAAGATACCCCACTTTGTCAGCATGAGCAGACTCTATAATTTGAAAAATTCTGCAGAAGCCCTTCAGTTTCACCAGTTTGGAATAGACATGGGGTGGGTTTCAAAGCCCATAGGTTCCCTTCAGAAACATGTTTATGATTTCCTGTCAAGTTCATGTCTTCCCACTCCTCCCAGCCTTACAGTTCCTTGGCAGCAAAAGGCTCTGAGAATCCACCAGTCTGTCCTAGGTTCAAAGCTCCCCTTGCCTTCAGAGATCGTCTTGGTACTTGTGGTTCTCATTCCATGGCAGATCAGAATCAAATGTTGCAGTGCCAAAATTCTTTGTGAAATGGCTTTACCTCCCTCCACACAACTCTACTCAAATATTATAGGAAGAATCAAATTAACTGCAGAACTGTATTGCAGTGACACATAAAACCAATTTCTTGGGAGACATTTAGGGTTTAGCCCACAGGCTCCTGTCCCTCTTTTTCTCTCTTTACCTACACCTAGATATGCTCAGCAGCAGGCAATGAGAAAGAGTCTCCCAAGAGAGCAATACATTAGCCTGCAGCCTTACTGTTCTCAAGGGAGAAGTACTTGCCCTGTTCTAGAATAATTGTTTTTAATTGCAAAACATCCTCTGCCTAAATAAAAACAAGATTCCCCTTGGCAGATTCAGACAGGCCAATGGTTATTTATTATTTGAAATATCATTACACATTTGAACTCAGTCACAAATCAGAATCCCAAGGGCCACCTTGCTGCATATAGATGAACCTAAATGTACAGCTTTGTATCCTTCCATTTCTGACTAAGTTTTTTGATAAGTGGGTCACCGAACTAGAGAAATGAGTGCAGACAGCAAAGAGCAGCGGAAAGACGTTCTGGGCAAAGTTCTTGTCTTATATTAATGTGGTACTTGAGTGTTTTTGAGCAATATATACAGGGTTAGTTTCTAACAGGAGAAAAAGGGAACTGAAGAAACATTTTAAATGGTGGAGAAAGTTTCAAAGAACAAATAACAGTCTTCTACCAGCTACTTTAGAAAATATACTGTATACTGTAACCTTACTGGATGCAAATTTTTATATTCTTATTAGGTGCAACCGTTGTTTCAGCTCTGTTTTTAGTATTTTCTGGTAAAGTTCTAAACAAAAATCAGGATTTTTTTCCATGATTTATCAGATTTCTGGTACCCAACCTTTTCTTGCATCTGTTTACTTGTTTCTGAAAGGTGACTCACAGAAGAAGAGCTCTGTGTTGGTGTGTCCCTGCACATTTCATGAAGACCTCTTTTCCTCCATTCCAAAACTATCAGCTCCATTAGGTGCACACCAGAAGAGTTTGTTCTAGTTCTCTGTCCAACTGTATCTCTCCTCAAAAGTTGATTACCTCCAGGAAAAAGAGTTTGGTCACCGTATGCTTTCCCCACAATTTAAATGTTTCTAAAAACCAACCCAATAGACCTACAAAATCTATTTGTAAGGGCACTGTCTGATGACTCATATACAAGTTATAGATGCAAACTAAGATGGAACAGAATCAGCAACTCATTGCATCTTTGCTGAGTTGGTAGAAAACTCCGAAATCATAGCTCTGGATATGAGAACCAACCATAAAAAAAAAACCAAAGTACATCTCCCTACTCCCTGCGGACAACCAAGTCTGCTCAACTTTAAGCAACTATTAATGGTTGTCTTCTGAGATGGAAATTAAAAATACATTTTAAAGAATAAGAGGTAAACTCAATAGTCTTTTATGCTTCCTGGATTAACCTCATCCCTCTTGACTTTGCTTTTGTGTGAAAGTTTACAGAAGACATCAACTCTGTTTTCTATATTTTTCCATCTATTTGTCAGTTGTTATGTGAAACTCTGTTGTGCTTTGAAAAGATGATTTTCAGGATCAACCAGATGTTCCTTTTGGGTTGATTTTTCAGCCTGGGCAAGCAAAGGATGAAGTTTAGTCCCATGGTTCTGGACACATTTCCATCCTTACTTGCATAGCGTCCCTCCAAGGATTCTCTCCTTGTAACAGGTATCTGAGATAAACCACAGAAAGGGAACAGGATAGAATGATTTTTTTTTTCCAGATGACCCTTCTGCATGTGTTGCTCACAGGCCCCAGCACATACAGCTCCCCAGATTTGGAGTCAAGGAAGAAAACCAAGAGTAAAATCTTTTCAGAGACAAGACACTAACGTGTTTCACTAACTTCACTGGGAGGTGGCACTTCCCTGTATTTCAAAAAAGTAGGGGTGGATTTGAACCTGAAATAGCAAGTGGTTTAAGTCATCTCTTTTTATTTTACAGCACTATTGTATTATGATCTGTACCTAAGACAAATTATTCTTCTGTGAGAATATTATTTATCTTAACAGTATTGCTCAAAACAACCAAAGTTCAAACTAGGGGACAAAAAAATATATGAATTCAAATTACATTAGCAATTCAGAAAGCCAAAGATATGGACATCTGTGGGGTTATTGTGGGTGAACACAACATGTGGGTGAACTCAGAATTTTGTTCAAAATTCCTCTGTTGGCTCATGGATTGAAGCAGCAATCACAATTTGCAAAAAATAAAATAAAAGGTCAAAATGCTAAATGTTGTAGTGACAGTAATTCATGCTTGATGGAAAGCTAACTAGCTATTTCAAAAGCAATTTTTTTTCTATTCCCTATCAAGATGCAAATGTTAGTCTTACAGTGCTGGAGAGTCATAATTCTTAGCAGATATTTTCCTAACATGAGAAATTGCACAAATTATCTTCCAAGAGTCTTATGAATAGGAGCCATGAAAAAAAATTTTATAATAATCTACAAGCAGTCAAACCCCATTAATTTATTTTTATTTCATCAGTGTAAGGCTCAAACTTATTACATGGTTTTTTTGTTGGGTTATGGAATCAGTGTCACAGTATCTGCATATGCTAAAAGCACAAAAGCTACAGGGAGTCATTGACCTACTAAAAGGCATAAGAATACCTGATATAAAGTGCTTAAGGACTTTGAATATATTTTAAAGCCAACACCCAGATCTATCCTCTATCTAGCCTGATGCAACAAGTTGTCATTCCACATTGGATCGGTGGGAAGAATGATTCATAGCAGCACTGATCAAAAAGTGGGACACAGACTTTTGGAAATCTTTCCCCTGGGATGACAGACTAATACACCTTTATAGCACAGCTTTGCTGAGTATCAGAGAAGGCCCTGCTGAATAAGTGAAACCACAGTAACATAGCCCATGCACAAAATCCAGCTTGCTTGCCCAAATTACAGACAGACACAGACTGAGAAACACTTCTCCTAGGCAACCCTGTATTACCTGAGCAGCCTTTGGAGTGAAAGGCCAACCAGCACACATGTCGGGAGGGAATGGACCACAGAGCAATTGTGGCTTTGACAGCACCAACACACACTGTGGTAGCAGAAGCTGTTCACGTCTCCTCTCAGGACTCAAACAACTTGACCTGGTTTCAAGTATGGATGAAAAACTTTGGTCTTTGCCTTCAGTGCTAAGGAAGTCCACACTTGTAGGTGGCTTCCACACAGTAGCAAGTGCTGAGATATCTTGCAACATCATTTGCACAGAAACAAAGTGTTGCAGTTCCCTGCCCTGAAGGAAACTATACCTCATCAACCACAGATTCACTGTTAACAGTCCCACAGTGATAAGAGATTTATGTTATCATGAGTGACAGTGTTTGAGGCTTTGGGTATTTGTGAAGACAGAGCAATTAAACACTGTTTTAGGTAGACAAAAACAGATGCACTAGCACATTCAGGGTTTTAGTTTATTTTCAAGTCTTTTGGAAAAAAATTACTAGAAAAGAATTGCAATTTCAATGTCATAATTTTCCAGAATGCTTTCTCCGAACTCATTTGTATGCCAGAGTTACTCTGCCTGCTACCAGTAGAAATTGCATCACAGCCTCAGGAGCAAATTAGCAGCCTGTTTCTCATCTGCAGCAGTTGATTTCTGTGTCTTTTAGCAAGTTGTGCTCTATCATAATTGTAACAGGAGTTTTTTTCCCAGCTGAAGCCCCAGTGTCTCCTCTTCTGCTACAGATATACCTCTGCAGCACAGCATCCTGCTGTCTGGTCTGCACCTTCAGAAGGGAGAAAAAGGAATGGTGCTGGCAGCAACAGCAAGGCACATGGGAATGCTGGAACAGGGACAATTTTGCTAAGGATAAACAAATTTAACTAGTGTTTTCATAAAATATTTCATAAAAGGATGTTCAAGCCTAATAGGACAAGACATTCTGGCCTAAAAACATATTTTACCTCATAATCACACTACTTGAATATTTCCTATGGTTTTCTATGAGAAATACTGGTGCTTAAGCGTAAGGGAAATTAGCAATGAGTAAAATATTCTATTAGTGAATAGAAAGCATATTTACACTACAATACGGTGACATTGTTTCAGGGACTTGGGTAAATAACCCAAGGCATTTCCAGAACAACGCCTTTCCAGTTATCCAGACTCTTCTTAAATTGGAGGATCACTAAGCTGACAAAAGCTTACTATGTCCCTTTGAAAATCACCCTCGAGTCAATGGGTTCCAATGAGTTGTGGACCTAACTACTGCAGTAGCATCTCCCTGAACAACAGTAACACAAGATAGAACTTTACAGATATTTTGCTTTTCAGTGTGCAAGTACTTTTGATTAAAATTTATTCAGTGTCTTTTGGTCATTTGAACAAGGCATTGGATTTATAAATTATATAGCACTCTCCCTGCCACACAAGCTGATGTTTGATCATTGGCCTGTGCCTAAACAGCAATGTTAACCTAAAACCACTGTGTTCTTTTCTCTTCAGGCATGATTCTTGCTCACAGTGCTTCATGCAGAGGAGCTGAAAAGAGGATTTACAGTGAAGGGAAAAAAACCCTTCCAGATGCCAACAAACCCAGAATTTTTAATACCGGAGCTGCCATTATAAAATAATAAACCAAATGAACCTAAGAATATTTTACAAAATTTACTGTCTTAATGCTTCCAGTGAGGCCAAACAAATAGTCTTAAGAGATATGGTCCATGCATTCATTGTTTCTGTTAACATCCTATGAATGATTAGCTCATTGTTGCATATAATGGAGATACCCAACTGATCTTAATTTACATTAATTAGTGTATCCTAAGCCATGGCTAAACATACATTGAATATCCGATTAAACTCTGAAGGGGCAGTATGGTCGACCAGATAAGGCACAGAATCAGGATCCTGGATCCAGAAGAACTGGATTCTGCTCCTAGCTGACTCCAAGGTAACTACCCCCCTCATGTGTGCCTCAGATACTCGATTGGTAATGCAAGAGAACAATTTCGTCTGAACAATGGTCTTTAATACATACCAAATCTCAGACTTGTAACTTGCAAAATTTTTAAGGTGTACCTGTCTTTGCAGATCAGAGAATGGCAGTGGGATGTCTTTGTTTCTAGAGTGATCAGCATTAAGTGCAAGTGTCTCTTTACTGGTCCCCTGGGCATGAATGACTAAGTCATTGAGAAACCAAGAGATGTATATTGCAGTATAATTAGCCTCTTCTGGTCTCTATCAGCAATGCAACCCTTTCCTTGTATGTTAGTAACCTACATCCTTGCCTCAAGAAAACCCCCTCTTTCTGCAGTGTCTGTAAGACCTCCCGCAGAAGCGGTGACTGTTTCAGTGTTCAAGGCATGAGGAGATCAGGGAGAGAGAAAATAATTAGATACATTCACCTAGATGAAAATACAGATAGGGACCCAAATGAGCAAACTATTTTAACCCAGATCTTAAAAGCTAATGCTTGGGAACAAATTGTTGTATTATGGTCGTGCTGGCAAACAAACAATATGAACAAGGGGTACTGGAGATCACTTTGTCACAACCTAAAGGTCCTGTCATACTTCTACATCTCTTTCAACCAATGATAACTGTCACAGAGTGCCTTGATCACTCCTTTGTAGGATGCCTGCATATTACTTTAGTCTGGCTCTCCTCTGTACTGAGAAAAAGAGAAGTATACTCAGATTCAAGGGAAGGTGGGATTCAGTGCCCCATTTTATGCATGGTGAACGTTTGTTTCCACAGTTTTTTTCCATCTATATCACACCTTTGGTCCATCTCTCCGTTTATTCCTCTTTCTTTATCATCTAAACTGTCTTTCTTTCTTTTTTTTTTTTTTTGGTCCCTGCTTGGCCAATATGTCTCATCCATTTTAAAGACTCCTGCCTTTAGTCAAAGCAAGGTACCAGGGAATACCAGCAGCTTCGTACATTTTTTAATCAATACATTTAATTATTTTACTCTATCTGCTGTGTTCCACAGGGTGGAGCTCCTTTAAAGCATCCTACAGGCAAATTCATTATCCATCCTGAACTTCCCTTTTCTGTCTATAAAAAAGTACAACACTTACTGTGCCATTCATTTCAATACCAGCTTGAGCCTGCAATAGAGAACACTGCCACTGAAAAAGGCACTTCCCTCCCACCTGTACAGATCACTACTTTTTACCCTTTTTCTGGTCCTTCAACATGTGCCAGCAGAAACAGTTGTATGGCAGCACAATAAAGAGTCGGGAAGTTGACACGGGTAAAAATAACTATATTTTGCTTGGTTAGCTGTTTTCTGCATCAATGCTTGTGCTGGGCTAGAGTGTCTGGTGAAGTGAGGGTGCACAGGGGATGCAGTAGCCAGAATAATCAGCCAGAGAAAAAGACAGGGCAGGACTGTCTCTTTTGGCAGTGATACTAGTTTCTGCTGGCTTAAACTGCTTGTAAAGTCATGGTATCAGGCCACTGGCCCCACTGCTTGTCATGTAAAGATGTATTACTTCATTGTTCCCTTGTGTCCTTTTGTCTCCTTCTAAACTTTTTTTGTTCTGCCTTTTGTTACAGTGGAATTTTAGAATGTGTTGGATTTTTTTATAGTGATTTAAAAAAATAGTAATAATTACAGTCATAGAAGAAAATGCAGGTAGCAAGAGAAATATTTCCACTAACTCAAAATGATCTTTTAATATTTTTTCTCACAAAGCAAGAATTCTGATTCATGTGTTCTTTTAAGCATAGATATATCTTGTTGCAAACTGAAAAAAAAATAAGAATCAGATATTCCTTCCCCAAAAAGAAAAGTTTCTAACAGCTCAGAGCTGTTGTAACATATCCTTCTTGCAGAACTTTTTTCTAACTTTTTTTAGGAGTTACCAGCAGTAATTCTTCTGAGACAGAATGTTATCCTTCTGAGAGAGACAGACCAATCTTGCTGCCTTGAAAAGTCCTTTTCCACAGCCACAGAATCCACCAGTCTGAAATGTTCCTGAAAGGGCTTTAGCAAAGCAACTTCTTTTCTTGTTTCCCCTCAACCGTTGTCTCTCAGCTGCCTGAGGCTTTGAACATCCAGAAAGTGAAATAGTATCTAGAAGCACTTATATGTGGCCATGGCAGGAGTGAAGGGAGTTTTCAGGCTGAAATAACAGCAGAGGAAGCACAAAGATCAGATGGAAATCCTGCGTAACATGAGGCACCTCTAGTATCTTCAGTACGCTCTACTCTCTTGCTTCCTGATGAGGGGAACAGAGTCTCTGCAGGTCTTGTAGTTCCCGGGAAAGACTCCTGGGACAAGAAAGTGATCTGTAAAATCAGCACAGACACTCTTCAACAGGACTTCCTCATTCCCTGGGAATGATGCTTCCAGAACCACCCTCTCCCTGACTTGTCTTCTGTCCTCTCTCACCTACCTTCCTACTGCCTTGCTTGTGCAGTCTCACCTCATTGCCAAATAACCACAGAAATTACAAGCATGTACAGAAATTACAAGCATGTACACCAAGAGAAGATGGCTGTGAAGCTTGTAGAGGTGTACAGTAATCTGTTTCCTTTCTGTCTTCTGGGGAGAGGTGAGTACAGATCAGTTTCTTTGTGTTTATGAAGAGCCCACGGCAT
This sequence comes from Manacus vitellinus, assembly GCF_001715985.3. Lineage (NCBI taxonomy): Eukaryota > Metazoa > Chordata > Aves > Passeriformes > Pipridae > Manacus > Manacus vitellinus. The sequence goes on along the minus strand of NW_021940682.1, from coordinate 24,268,635 downwards.
TGCTGCACCCCAAATTAGCATGCTGTACTGAGGCAAGGCTGAGCTCATACTAGCACATGTTGCTGTGCCCATACTAGCACTTTGGTTTGGGTCATTAGCGCAGCATTGAAGAGATTTCTCAAAATGTACTGCACTTAGCACATATTGATTGGGGACCAGAGAGTTTCTGGTGCACCTTTTCCAGATGCCTGTTGGGAAGGCTAAATACATGCCCTTTCATGTGCTGCAAGCACTAAATCAGGCAAAAGGGGCCAAGCCGAAACCCACTTCTTCGGGCAGCTTTGAATCACGTATTCAGGGGATGTATGACCCAGTAGACAAGACAAAATCCAATCCCAGTTAAATTCCCTGAACCACAACACAAAGGTGTAATGGCCTCAGTTTCTTTTTAACAATCCACTCCTCTAGTTACAAATCTCTTGATAATTAAGAGATAGCCAATGCTGTATCATTATACCCTTGCTAATTTTCATCACCCAGGCATGAGTTTCTTACATTTCCTTCTGTTCTCCTGAAAAATCTTGATTACAGAAAAACAGCATCAAGAAACCTGACATAATGTTGCCAATTTGATGTGTACTTTCAACAGAAATTTGAAATATATTTTAAACCTTACTATTAAAATATTTAGTGTTCTTATTAGTATCTACCAGTGATTGCTGACAGTCAGTAGAAATAAACCCTCCCCCCTTTTACATGTATTTTGATGATTTTAATAGCATTTTCTTGCTTTGTTAATGACCAGATTAAAACTTCACTGGGCAGATTTGAGCACGGGCTATACACACCTTGCTCTGTAATCAGGGCCTTATAGGACCCTACTGATTACTTCTCCTGAGGTTTTTTCCTTTTTTTTTTTTTTCATAAATCAACTAATTTCTTACTTTGCTAGGTTTTTTGTCAATATCTGATCTGTTAGAAAACTCACACATTTCAGCTGTTGCCTGAATGTCAGACCAGTTTCCTTCCCTACCAAGAACTTATCAAAAGCAACAGGCAGAGTACTGATAGTGCTAATAATATTTGTCTAATGACTCCGTCTCAGTTGCACAAGAGTGATAAACCAGCAAACAGAACGAACACTCTGGCAGAAAGCTTGTTTTTAAAGGAGTATGATATCACATCAAAACCAGCTACAGAATATTTACTGATGGCTCAGAAATACTTCTCACCTCTGTCTAAATGTAACACATTTCAAGCAAGAAAAGAGGGACTACATGATAGCCAGAAAACATTAAATATATAATTACTTCTCTTTGGCACACACTGTACAACCCCAAGCTTCTTATAATGTATGAAATAAGTACACCTATTACATTTTGAATCAACATGAAACCAGGACTTGCAAAGTTAAATGCATCTTAAAAAGTTGTCTCAGTTTCAAATTGGAACTTATATTTGTAGTAGGTGGTCATGTAGTAAGATAAAGAGTTTATGCATGTGTGTTTTTAGTAGGTGGATTTCAGTTTCTATCTTTTGTCTCAGAAACAGCAAAAGGGTATATATAGTATTTTGGCATAAGGGCTTTTACTGGGGGTAAGGGAATCAATATTTTTTTAATTTAAAACATTCCACTAGTCCTGGTAGATTCTTTACATGATAGACTGAAATTACTTCTGTCTTAAAGGTCACAGGATTGAGGACCAGTGGTGTTGGGCTCCGATCCTAGCTTGCATCCACTGTAAAATCTTGGTCAAGATAAACTCAATATTTTCACATTATTTTAGTCTGGTTTTACTTCTCAAAAGTAAACAAGGTACACTTTGAATTATCTAAGTTCAGGTACCAGGAATTTAAGTGGCATAAAATGGGTTTTTGCCTAGACTCTTCTGCTGAGCCAAGAAGTCATGTGGTCATTGCTTCCATCACCCTTGTTAGGTTAACCAGAACTTGCTTTGGTATCCTGATGCTACAGTGGGCTACACCATGTACACAGAGCTGATCTACTTGTGCCTCAGGTTGTATGTCACAAATATTCTGTTTTCCCAAAGCCCAATCAAAGCTGTAGCTTTGTCTGGGCTAGCAGACATCTAAAGAAGCATCAGCATTGTAGCTGTTAACATATAATAGCAGAGAAAAGAGATAGAAAAAACGTAGAACAGATTTAGTGACTAGTGCTACAGAAAACTTGAAATGCTGGTTAAGAGAATACTTGGAAAACCAACACAATCTGAAAAATCCTCTAATGTTATCAAGCACTGGTCTTCTTTCCCCGGAAATCAAGGATCAGGATTCTTTTCTATCTTACTCTACTTTCTAATATATAAAATAAGTATCACTAAAATAACCCTAAGAAACAAGGCTGGAAGGGACCTCTTGAAATCTTCAAATCCAAACTTTAGTTGAAAACAGATCCTTAGACGAGGTTATCTAGGACCCTGCTAGACCAGATCTTGAACATTTTCACGTCTTCTCAAGGCAACCTCTTGCAACCTCTCTTCTCTATCCTGAACAATCCAAATTAACTTAATTTTTCTTCATTTCTCCAGCTCTCTGATCATCTTGGTGGCCTTTCACTGGAGCACTGGACAATCTAAATTTTTTATATCTGTCTCTTGAACTGGACAGACTACAAGTAGACACATCATTCCAGGTTAGGCTTACAAAATGCTAAATATAGTGAAATAATCAAATTGTTTGACCCTAAAGATGTTGGCATTGAAAATACAAGACTTTTTCAGCTCTGCTGTAACATCTAGTTTTGTCTTTCATCCTGGTTTCTCTATACTTCATTCCGCTATATTTTCTTTTCATTCCAAGGTTAATTCAGGTTGACAACACTCATTGTGAAATTTGAATCCTTCCCAGGGAAAACAACGATATTCAGAGTGAAATAGTATAGAAAGTTTTCAGTATATTCTCTTTGTAAAATAGAAGGTGGCTTTATAGTTTTTAAAATAATACAATGGAGAAACCATTGCTTCTCCTCCCAGACCGTAGGATCTTGCTAGAAGGAACTCATGTGTCATCAACTGCAGATATTTAATATAACTAATTAACCACTCTGGGCCTCACTCAAAAATCAGTGGGAAGAAATGGAATCCTTCAGTCTTTGGAAAATAATAAGAAAAAAAGCTGTAAGTATTGATAAACTGTTCATTTCTCTCCAGCAGATGACAAAGGAGTGAACAGTGTTTATGATGGAAAGAGCATCACTCTTTCTATAGGGTTTCTTAATGCAAGCAAGCCCAGAATGTTGGTTTACTCCTACTGTTAAAAGCTCTAATGGCTGTGGGCCCCTGGCTTCATAACTGCCTTACGATTTGGCAGCAGAGTAAATTAAATAGGGAGAAGAGTCAACAAAAACCTAGGCACTTGTGGCAAGGCAGGACACCAGGGTGACTTGTGCAATCATCCAATCTTGAAAGAGAACAAATTCATCAGGAAACAGGAAGATTGGAATCTGAGAAATGCCTGTGGAGTGGGGTTTTTTTCTGAATTTACATTCCCATAGCTCAAGAAGTGAAGGATTAATGATCTCTTAGTTCATCAAATATGTTGAATACTCTATTTTGGTAAAAATGCTTATAGTTCAGACATTGCTTAGCATTTGCTGCCCTTTTCCTCTATTGTATCTCTCAAGCATGTTTCGGTTCTTTGAAGGATAATGAAAGATCTCTCCTGGGAAAAGGGAAGTTGTGAGTGATAGAGCAACTGAAATGGCACCTGGATTTGGCTTGGCAGCAAGCACAGCTGGTGAGCTAATAAAGTTGACATTTCTTATGGATTCTTTTCACTGTGGCCATGTGATGAATGTCATTCCATACCATCTCCAATTCTTCACAGGGGAAATAGAAGGTTGGTATATTTTTGGAATATGCCTCTGTCAGAACAGGCTCACTGTCTACCTCTAAAAATCCTTAACTGAATGCTAATTTCAAAGCCTGTAACATATGACAACCTTATTCTTTGGTAAGAATTGATGATTGGGGGCAAAGAAAACATGCTGATCCATTAGATCCGCACAGACGTCGAACAGTATGGTAAGGAGTATGTGGTATTTTATTACTCAGATATCATTCTCTGTGTATATGAGGCATTAGCAAAATTTCACAGGTAAATCTTTTCTTGAAAATGCATTTTCAAGTTGAAAGAAACAATCTGTAAACCCATGTGATGCTCTTCAAACCACTTTAAGCATATAAAAAGTCCAACAACTCTACCTCTTGGGTTTGGTTTTTTTCAGAATGAAACATTGAAAATCTTTTTCAAACTGTGATTTTGAAATTTCTTTAAATATATTGAAGTATAAAATTAGAAGAACTGACAATCCTGCAAACAGATGTTTTTGTTTTATGGGATTTGTAGAGCTTTCAGCCTTGGGTTGTGAAGCAGAGGTCCAGCTCTCTGTCACATCTAACAGACATGGCTTCAAATCTCCACAGATCAAAAGTTTCTAGAAATTTGTTGTGCTTAGAGTAGCTATGACAGCTCAATTCAGGAATTGTGTAACTCCTGACGGGGCTCAACCACAGTTGTGGAAAGCATCTGAAAACGGGTTTTCAAGAAATGCTGGCCATGAGGATTGAATGTAGGTGTAATCTGCACACTAAGTAGCCTGGAGAAGACAGGCAGTGCAGAGAGCAAGAATATGCTTGTGGTAGTGGGAAGCGTTGTGAGATGAGACTGCCACTTTCTCCTTTACCTTGATCTGTGAAAATAAATGCTTTTTAGATTTTCAGTAAGTTTTCTTTAAGCTTTCTTCAAGGTATTTCAGTGAAGTAGTTAAATGTTCAATAGTGCCCAAACTGAAGCAATTCATTGTGTTTTCAGTGTCCTCAATGAGAGGACTAGGTTGAAAAACAAGGTTTTCTCTGCAGATGTGGAACAGTTCTTGAAGTGTCGAAACAAAATTTGCCTGTGTTAAACTCCAGATTCAGACTTCAGGATTTGCATTAAAGATCTAAAATTCTGCCACTAGATGCAACAGACTGCAGGATAGTCTGCACATAAAAAATTTTTAGAAAAATATTTTCTGTTTTCCATAAATTTTGGGGGTTTTTTGAAATAAATTAAAGCGAATATAAGACATTCATTGTTGTTGAACTAGACACATTAGGAGTGCAACATAAATTGGCTGTTTCAGGGGAGCAGAGGGAAAGGGAAAAAATAGAATTTTTTTCCTGAAGTAATAAAGTATGTCAAATCCAAAGTCTATTGTGAATGCTCCAGGGAGATGAATTTCTTTTTGCTATCCTGCATACAACCTCTATGAGCTACTGGTAATGATCGCTAACGTTGTTATAGCACACTTTAAATCTGTAATATGTTATAACTCTCTAATAAACTAAGGAAATAATATATGTTCTTTCCTCACCTGCTAAACAAATGGCAAGGAGTGTAAATTCATTTTTTTGACTTTCTTTTTTTTATTGCTTTGGGCATCTTAAATTTAAATAATCAGATTCAAAATACTGGCTTCAATCTAAAACAGATATGCTTGGGAGAAAGGAAGGATCCTTTTTCAAAGGATCTGGTAAACAGTAAGCAATTAGCCACAACACGCTACCAGGGATTGTTTCATTGAGGCTGCCATACTAAATTAACCAGACATATGCCCTTGGAAGGACTAGTAAAGCAGAACTACTTACAGATGTTTTCAATTACTCTATATGAAACCATGTGCTTCTTCTTTGATTTTTTTATTTGTTTTTCCACTCCAAGGAAAATTAAAATGCAAATCCAACTAATCTAGTCCTTCTTTCCCCTAAATGGTAGGACTTGAATTATTGAATATTAGCTGCCAAAATCTCTCTGAGCTACTCCCTGCGGATGGATTCATGAGACACGAGTAACTTACAGTTTTTGTCTTTCCTTAAGGCCATCCTATCAAGATAATCTGCCTTAGTTGCAGGCATTAAAGAGCAATCATGACTGCTTAGCACTATATGTCCCGTTGATGTTGGGAGCATCTGGAGAACTGGAAATGAGTTCATAAATTAGTAGGGAAAATGTCCTTGCAGTCATATCAAGACTGAGTGCTTCAAGTATAAAGAAGTCCTCCCCCAGCATCAAGCTAAAGATTTTTTGATTCCTAGTTAGAACTGCTCCTTGGACATTCTTGCGGTCTTGTCTCTGAGTTTCTTCACTTTGGTTTTTTGAGTTTTGTGTTTTGATATGTAGACATCATTTTCAGGAAGTTAACATCTCATGAGTTCCCAAATGTCATGTGAACTACATTTGCAGTCCAAACAAATTCTCTGTCCCTGAGAACAGTTTGTAACTAGGCAGTATATATCTGCACTAAAGGTAGATTTAATGCACAAAAGCAGACATAGTAAACAAAGGAAATTATCTTACTTGAATAAGTCATCAATGACATGAGCTCAATCTCATTATCATTTCTCTGGAAAGAAAAAAATCCTTGTTTTAAGCCTCACTACCGGTGGTTTAGCTGGTGCCCAGAAAGGCTCCTGCAACCTTATGTGAAGTACCAATGTCCCTGAGCTTATGTCCCAAACTCTAGCAGCCTGGTAGATAGATGATCTGAGTCATCCTCTGGGGCACCAAACTATCTCTATATGTCAATATAATTTGCACAATTTAAGGCTATGCACCTGAAATCCAGATATTCTGACACTGAAGTTTTCTTTTTAATATACATCATTCCCAGCATAATTGTTGAACACAGGACTAGAGGGTCACTGACTGAGAGCACTGTGTGCAGCACAGAATCTGAAGCATATGGGGTCAACATATGAGAGAAGCCAGCTGGGATCTGATTCTGTGACTCTGACATGAGCACTCTGCCTGTCGATCCTGGACTCTTAGTTCATTCTCAGTCCAGTTCTGTACATTGTCTAATGACTAGTAAATATAAAACCGCCAGGCTAAGCAAAGTCTAAAACTTTATATGAAAATAAATGAAATCTTGCATTGTGGTTACTCAAATCAAGAAACGATTGTATAAAGCTGGTTCTACAAACAAGACACAGTCTACTTGCCTATAAGCACTTGACAGGAGTGCTAAATTAGGATTTTGTTTGCTATTAAATTCTCTTCTAGTTAGTGGTGAAAGATTGGTACTTCCAGCATAAAGCAGGAAATCACTGAGAGCAGAGACCTACATAAACATGAGACATGAGACAGGTCTGGGCTGGGGCACAATCTTGACCTTATAAACTCTATAATCAGAGTGCTGTGTAAACTTATCCAATATGACTCAACGTATCAGATTGTCACAAACTGTTGAATTTATTATTTAAAACATTAATGAAGTCTGGTAGTTCTACGGTATCTGGAAGAATGTAGTGCATAAGAAAAAAATGCTTTCATTATTTATTTAATATTTTACTGCCTATGACCCAAGAAATACATAGACACAATCTCTAGAATGAAAATATATATATATACTACTCATTTTTAGTTAAACCTTGCCCCAGAATCTTGTGCCTCACAGAGATGGTAAACCATGATTGTCAGTGATTTTTAGTGCTAAGAACAATAATCAGTGTATGTACTGTCTGACAACTGTTCCCTGTAGAATTATGAAGGCAGCATATTCCATTATTTGGCAATATCTCAACACTCCAACCATATATTGTCAGCCTAGGTTTTCAGATGACTTACCACTCAATTTCCTAGCTCCTGTGGGTATAAGTTTATCCCTCATGTTACTTTAATGTAGCTTTGTGAACTTCCATTTCCTTTGAGAATTTTATAGAAATAGAAGTATTACCCGAACGCATTAAAAATATTAGTATCTGCAGACTAAGCAGTTTCTCCTGAATTCTGTAAGCAACTCCTACAAAACAGGAAACCATTAACTGCCATGAATATATATAACCGTGGATATGTTGCATGGGATACTTATTAAGACATTTACTGATGAGGTAGGGGGTTTGGAAACTGGTTTTGGTTATGGAAATACTGACAGCAGCAGTACTCTTTTCACTATCATAAGGCCTTATTAAAAAAAATAGAGGGGAAAGACCTACACTTTAAGGCCAGTTGTAAAGATTTTCAGAGCTTGCAGCTTTAGAGAAGCCCGCCAAAAAAAAAAAGTGTCTCATACAAGTTATAAATGAGTGCAAGCTTAATTGCCTTTCCAGTTCTGAAGATTCACAGCTAAGGCATGACCTGTCCCTGGCTCCCCTTACCTTCACTTTTAGGAAAACAGACAAACCAATGTCAGTGAATGAAACATTGGGGATGAAACACAAGCAGCCATTGATAAGACCTGGGAGATCTATGTCTTGAAGGTGTTTGCAATTTAACCTGAAGGTGAGTTGGTCATTGCAGTGCAATGGTGTTAAGGATTCTTAACTAATATGCCCAGTCAAAAGACTGGCATCTTCATCCACCGCACTAACTTAACTTTCTGAGTGGCCAGAATGTTTAGTTCCTTATTTAGTACTTTCCACTGGGCTGTAAAAGAAGCTGTAAGATTATTATTCACAACCATTATCCTATCATGGAAAATTATAGTTGGAGCAGTAACCATGGTTTACAAGCTTGTATTTGTGATCTATTCCCTCACAAGGGATCCCCAAGCAAAGCAAAAAAGAAATAGAAATACAAAGCCAGACTCAATTTCTAAGAGGAAGAGAATAGCAAGCTTACAGCAAGACAGAATTTTTTAAAAATATGTCTGAAGTTAAAAAAAAAAAATCCAGAGGAAAAAGGGAAGTCTAACTTCAAGCCAAAGAAAAGACCATGTATATCAATGAAAAGAAATACAAGATACTGATAGACAGCCAGATGGTCATGGGGCAGTGCAGTCCTCCTGACAGATTCTGAAGTTGAGATAGATATCTTGTCTTTGTTAAATTTCTGTTAAGGCACTGTCAGGATCCAGAATATTATTAAGCATTTCTAAATTTAAGAGAGTAATCAAGCTAGAAAACACACAAAGAACAGTCTCATGACGCCTGGAAATTTAGTGCTTGTGTTCTGAGCCTGTGAGCATCCAGTGTGCTTCTATTTCAAAGGATGTTTGTGCTACTTGTTTGCACCAGATTTCTGTTGTGTTTAATGCCATGTTTCAGGGGTCCTCTGGTAGCTTGGAAGGGACAGAGAAGAAATTGCAGTCTTGCACATATTTTGTACCCATCTTGGCAAGGTGAAGGAGAAGATAGCTTCCTCTGAGCATTCTAGGTTTGCTAGAGATGAAGATAGGACATAGGCGAGGAGTGACGAAACACGTGGTAGCATTCAGTTCCTATTTTACTCATAAGGCTATTATGTTCAGGATCTAACCTGCAAACCAATCTGGAGTCAGAATGTCATTTTTTTCCGGGTCAGGCAGGAACCTTGCTTTTCTTTGTAGCATGTCTTCCTTATAAATTATCTAATGGAAGGTTGGATGGTCACATCCAGACGGTAGTGTTCAATGGCTCAGAGTCCCAGTGGGCATCAGTGACGAGTGGTGTCCCTCAGGGATCCGTACTGGGACTAGTGTTATTTAATATCTTCGTAGATGAAGGGATCAAGTGCTCCCTCAGCAAACTTGCAGATGACATCAAGCTGAGTAGTGCCATTGACACTCCTAAAAAATAGGATGCCACCAGAGGGACCTGGACAAGCTTGAGAAGTGGGCCCATGGGAATCTCATGAGGTTTAACAAGACCAAGTGCAAGATGCTGCACCTGGGTCAGGGCAACCCCCAGTATCAATACAGGCTGGGGTATGACAGATGGAGAACAGTTCTGCTCAGAAGGACTTGAGGATGCTGATGGATGAGAGGCTGGACATAAAACAGCATATGTGCACTTACAGCCCAGAAAACCAATTGTGTCCTGGGCTGCATCATCTTTTCTGGTCATGTATATATTTCTAAATGCCTGAAGCTGATGCACCTACTTTTCAGTCACCAAGTGCCTTTCTTTTACTATCTTACTACTTTCCCTTACTCCCTTAACAATGGCTCTAGGTTCTGAGTGTCTAGGAAAAGGGATTTTTAATAATGTGAGACAAAACTGTGGCAAATACATCCTTGTAACACCTCTTTTTCCAAAATTTAGTTGCATTTTAAGACTGACTAAATCCATTTTAGGTATCACCAGTTGACTTACTTAGTAGTTTCAGAAAAAAACTGTAGAAAAATTATGAACAAACTCCAGGTTTGCATGCCCAAGTTGTGTGTAATCCATCCTCTACAAAGCCAACAAAGTAACTGCTCCCATGAAGGAAGGAGGAGCTGAGAGTAAATATCGGCTGCTCCCACTGCCCCTCATTTTTGACGCAGCAGAAGCAAGCATCGGGGACCTGCCTCAGCAGGGTGTGAAGGAAACACACATTTTCAAATTCAGTGTCCCTGTCCCACCAAATATTCACAGAAACTACTGGCAAAATATGTGCCTTCTCCCATTTCACTGATGGTCCATAGAGAGAGAAGCAACCTTCTCCAAGAGCTCAAGTGTTGTTCACCTTTCTAGAGCACGGGGCAGAATTCGCTTCCCACAGTCACTCAGAGCAAAGTCTTACAGTGCATGAGGCAGGAGAGGAGGGTAACTGAAAATAGGAAGGAGACTGGAAGAGAATAGCCATGGGGTCCCTTCCACTTCTGTGCTCTCCAAAGGCAAAAATTACAGCATCTAGAGAGAATTACCCGCAATAAATTCTGTAAATTCTGTTCGCATAACTACAGTGAAGGAAGGTAAAACCTTAGATTTATTTTCTTTTCCATAAAAGCAAAGTTTCCTGAAAAAAAAAAAATATATATATATATACCTATCTATCTAAGATGGGACATGGAGACAAACATGGGGTCCCAGTTAAATCCCCAGCAAGACTGTAATGCATTTTGTATTTGGTTGACATAGTTCACCAAGGAATTTGTCACCACCAAAGAACACAGTTGTTAAAATGTGAAGGGTTCCAGCTTCTTTCAAGTTCCACAATTAATTAACAATCCCAACAATTTAGGGCATTTTTTCAAGTTATGTTAAGTCAACTAAAGTGTCACATGCTGTTAGCTCACTTTAGAACTTGTCTTATATAATGTTGCTGTAAAACATACCCTGGTAGGACACACCAAAACTAAAAGCTCATGGCTCTTTATGTATAACTCAAAGAAAATTTGACCATAGGCCAGTAACAATGGGCATTTTTAGTCATACCTATGCTGAGTGGCTGTCAAATCCAATTGCCTGGCAGTGGCTTAGCATTTCAGGTTTTGTAAGGTTATACACTCCCTATTAAAAAGTAAAAATGACTTCTCAAAATCAGGGCTCAGCATTCCTTATTCTTAATTTATTTTCATTACTGTCTGAAATGTGACTATTTTTTATAGCATGACTGGATATTGTGGTTGTAGTAAGATACACCCAGAGATATATTTCTCGGAGAGAATACTGCTGCTACAAATATTCACGTTTACATAATTTCTCAATGGTCAACATTTTAAAGCATGAGTCTTGGCATTGAATGGCCTGTGTAAACATCCAACACTGCCTCTAAACCTTCTTAACCTTCACCATCATTTCAACCTCATTTGTCCTGTTATAGCTGGCAAGAGCATTAAAACATCCTCAGCATACAGGAACGGTCTAGTTCATGTCAGACATAGACCCCTGAGGTAGTTCTGGGGAAGCCAATGAGCACACATGGTACAGCACAGCACAGAGGAGGCTGATGTAGCCACTTTCATATTGTGAAACAGCCTATGCATTCAAGCTACTTTGGTTGGACAGGCAAACTCTGCCGTCCTCCATGTTTTCCTTCTGGAGTTCAAATTCAGTTCAGGTATTTGCTATTAGATACCATTACAGGGATATTTATATTACTCTACAAGTAATATAACAGCAGTGGTAACAAATCTACATCTATTTAAAAAAAAACCCTTCTAATCAGTTAAAAAAACAAAGGAAAATGTTTGACCCAGACAAGCAAATGATCAACCAGCAGTATTTGTTGAGCAATATGACAAAAACATTCACATTTTCCAATCTGCTTTCCTCAAAGTCCCGAGCTGAAATTACTTCATAAGTCCTTATTTTCCTAGTCACTAACACACTGGTGGCCAGGGACAGATGTGATAAAGTATAGATTTCAGTGTCTTCTGCAATGACCAGTGTCTTCTTATCCTGTCCTCCACTGCCACACCTAATATTCAAGATGAAAAAAACATTCTTGTGAAAATCAGTGTGAGCAGGAGTGTCCTTCATGTGGCAAGCCATGTGGTGTTACTTTTTTGGAGTATTAAAGAGACCGGAAATTAATTGTTCACCTGCATGTTTGTCTGTTCCACGGCGAATACTTTCCTTCTCCAAAGAATTTTGTCATCAAATCTGGTTTTTCACATTCTGGCCTGACTGTTGTTTGGAGTAAGCCAAACAACTGTGCAACAGCCTAGGTAGTGCTAAAGGTGAACCACTACTGATTTTAAGTAATATTGATCAGAAAGGGAAGTTTAAGGAAAAAATTAAACCAACTGTGATGTTTTGGAATTAAATAAGATCCTTAACACTTACTGGACTGTAATGTACTCCACTCTGATTAACAGCTATCTGTCCTTAAGAAGAGAATTTATGTCTCAGTGTTGTGGCAATAGTCACTGTCTAATGTTGAAGGGCTGGAGGTTAATATTTTATGTGAGTGATTCAGATTTACCCCTGTGCCTAGAGAACAACTGATTACACGTTTGGGTTAGGCTCTGTCCAGTTTGTCATCCTTTGTTACTGTTTTTGTTGTTCCAGGAAAAGCAACACAGACGTGGGTGAGCTTTTCCATGTGGCGAGATGAGAACGCTCTTCAAAGAGAGGAACTTGGTAGGAGACAGATTTGAGGCTGTGTGGGGGGATTAGTCACTCTGCTGTCTGGAAGACTTCTGCTAACTGAGATTTTGCAAGTCTTGCTATAGAGAGGATGGAGAATTTCTTGGTCCCTCCCAAGAGAGGACATAACAAGAGAATAATGATGTTTAACATAGTCTTCATGCAAACACCAAGAATTGGCCTTTTCCTGTTACTGACCTGCATATTGCTCAACTCTTCTCCATTCTATTAATTCCACTACAAGTCCACACTTATTCCCTCTTCCAAACAGTCTTGCCTGTGATTACTTATTCTTATCCCCATATTTCCAATTCTGCTTCTGTATTTCTCTTTCCAGTCCCTCCAGATTTTACTTCCACCATGGATGTTGGCTGGGTAGGCTGTCAAATTGCTCACAGCCCACAGAGCTGGAGCATTGGATAGGACAAAGTACAAAGAGTATCAGGACCAAGTCTGAACAGCAGAGGAAGATGAAAGAGCTCCCCCAAGACAACAAGTCTCTACACACACCTCAAGGAAGTTCTGTGTTGGGCAAAGAGGGTTGTTAAAGGAATTTTTTCCAGTCAGTTCAGAAAAAGCAAGGTTTTTAATTATCCAGTTCCACAGAGACAGATTGAAAAGTAGAGACCTGGCCTCTATTTCTTCCATGTCAGAGTAGGTCCTCACCACCCATTTGGCATCCAACTACCTCTTTTTCCTTGAAGATGCAGTTGCATTATTCAGGTTAGTACAGTATTACCTGTTTTGATGTGCTGTGTGCTGTTAAGCTAGATAAAAAACTGGAAGCACTCAACTGCGTAGTACAAGTCTCTACCCCGGGAAGATCATACAGCAACACATAGACACGCCACTACTGCCAAACCCCTAAGTTAGTCTCATGCTGACTTGGTCTTGCCTACTGTTTGTCCCATCCTTACACAGACATTTATCCTGTATACAGCACTACCACATCTGAGCACTACCTCTCTTTTGGAAAGAGGGGAAGTAGCAGGAGGTTTCTTTTTTTAAGGCACTCATTCTTGTCTGTTCTAATAATGCCCTCCAGATCATTTCTATGACCTAAGGAAGCTCACAAATACTGTAAGAAAAGTCATCTACATCTATTTTGTTTCAGGCACTTTCACCTGCTGCTGCATCCCGATTTTATTTTATTTCAGTAGTGTTTCTGCCTGCCACTTCTGTTCACACACGTAATCCTTTTCTTGCTTTTACTGTTGATGACAAGCTTACCGGAAGAGGTCATCACAAGAAGAGAAACTAATATCAGGCACTGGCATTCCACTCCCCCACATTTTTACCTTTGCCTTTTGTTTTGGTTTTTTGGTTGGTTGGTTTGGGGTTTTGTTGTTGTTTTTTTTTATTTTTTTTTTCATTTAGTGCTTAGGCTACAAGTGTGAGGAATGGGTACTTCAAAGAGCAACAATAGGTTCATGACACTCTGTGTTCCTATATATTTTTATCCTCTTACATTTTGTGTAGGCATTGCTTTTTTGCTCTTTGGTCAACTTTGATCCCTAAGAGCTTAACATGACTTGGATAACACCTGTTGATTTAGGTATCACCCAATTACAGAAGCACTGGTTATAATACAGTAGAGCTTATGTTCAGCTCCTGTGAGTTGCTCATGGGTCTGTTTTTTCTAGGTCATCACCTGGTGTATTACCCACACTGTAGCTAGGAAAATTTTTGATTTGGTCACTGGTGTTTGCTTTTGGTTAAATCAAATTCATTTTTCATTCAGGAGTTAATAGTTTCAGTTGCTCAGCTTAAACAACACTTCTAGTTTCTCAAGGTACTTCATTGCTGTACTTGGTTATAATTTCAGTATAATTTGGCTGTTTATTACAGTCAAGTGAGATGATTCAATTTCCTTGCCAATTTACTGAATTCTTATTATAGCAGGAAACAAAACATTTTCTCAGTGAGCTAAACTCATTTTTTATGGTGATGAAAGACTCATTGAGAAATTGTTCTCGACAGTGGCTGCAGCCATTTTTTAATACTATTTTTTCTAAGGAAGGAAGACTTTGTTTAGTTGTTTTATTATAAGGTACAGGCTAGCATACCTATGAGTATTATACATATATTTTACATCCTCTAGAAGAGAACTGTGAGATCCATACTAATTATCACAGGATCTCATTTTATTTCCCATGACAGCTAGCAGGACATTTTGATCTCTTACTAGTCAGAGAAAGCACATTTGTTCCAAGGTGAATTTACCAGTTCACAAAAGAAAGAGTAATACCCACACTTCATTAACTCAGTCTTAATTACCTTGTACATACAACAGGTCTTTTCCCTCTAAGGGGATATAAGTAAATCCTTACTGCAAACAATTATGGGGTGAATGGCAGGAGTTGTCTGAGACTGAAACTTTTCTGCAGTGTCTTCAACATTAATATTTTTCTTCACAGGCTAAATTTTAGGAAGCGTGTTTAGATTTACATCTTTTATGGAGCAAAAGTTTCCACTCTGACATTTTATGTGCCAATTTTTGGCTCTCAGAAGAGCCACTTATGCCCCTAAAATGTAGAGCTAATAGCAAAGATGATTATAGATTTTGATTTGTCCTACTACTCTCCTTATACCATTTTTTACGCATATGCCAATGTATGCTAGGCCTGCACAGAGGGAATAAAATATTCTGCATCCCTAAACTTTAGAAGTTCTTTTCATGCAAACATATGCACCACTGTATAATCTACACCATGAGTGTTTCCATACCTATTTGTAGAAAGAGGGCTGTAAAGTCTGGCTGTGATGTTTCAGGAGTATGTGTCAATTTAGAATTACTCGGTTTTTGATTGTCCCTCTCCAGATGTCTTGAATAGAGCTGAGAGGTGCACAGTCTGACATGTGCTGAAATATCTCAGAGGTGAAACTCCAAGACTCTCCAGTTGCCACTGAGTATCCAACACAAATGTGACTCAGGCGAAATTTGCCATGCCTCCAAATTTGAAGAACGACAAGCACTTCCTATTTTAATAGGCAGTTTTCAAACCACCAAATATGCATCACTGAAGGAAGTGGCAAGAGGATAGTGGCCATGAGATCAGGACAGGGAGAGAGAAAGGAAAATCTGGACTGTTTGAACACAGAGCAGAAGAACAAGAGGGGAGTCTGAGACCAAATGAGAAGGAAGTTAAAAAAGGGATCCAGAGGTAAGAAGGAGTTATATGTGCGAGAGAGGGAGAAAGAGCAGAAAGGCACAGCAGAAGTGGGAATTAGACTGGAAACAAGAAAACAGGGTTTTCTTGCCACCAGGCTTGTCCTCTGCTCCAAAGCCTAAAAGGGCATCTTTCCCCTGTTGTCAACAGAAACACAGTTCTAAAGGACAAGTTTCATCCTTGCAAAAGCTAATTTTCAGAGAGACTACCTACTTTTTACCCTGTCTACCTGGTAGCATTTACTCTATTCATTCCAGGGACTCCATAGACATCTGCAACTGAAACTAATTTCTCTACCTTCCTGTTGTAGAAACCATTATAATATTAGAAAATTTTCGCCTTGATATTTTCTCGAAAACTATGAAATCTTTTTAAAAAACTATATTCTGAGAACATGAAGAAAGCAGAACAGCATATTTAGAGAGTTAAGAAGGTTCAAATTTCCTTGATCAATGATACACATTATGATACCAAGAATTAGATAATTATACGTTGTTATCATTTCCATAGGATTCCTCCTCTATCCTTGCCAAAAGACCAATACCATCTCAACAGCAGGTCTTCAATATTTTGGTTTTCCTAAATTTAGTTATTTCCCCAAGCCTTATTTAATGCTCACTATTCACCATCTCTCCAGGCAGAATAATTAATTGCCTCACAGATATTTTTATGGTGGTCATCACAGTAAAAGCACAGCTGTGTGATGTTCCCAGTTAATTTCTAGCAAGTTGAAGTCTCCCATAAGGACATAAGTTTCCCTTAGTTCTTCTAAGAATAACTCATCGGTGTCATCGCCCTGACCAGGAGGTCTGTAGCAGAGTCACACAATGACATCTCCATTATTTGTTTGCCCCTTGATTCTTACCCAGAGCTTCTCAACTGTACCATTGCCAACTGTGAGCTCCATACATTCCAATCCTTCTATTACACACAGTGTCACCCTTCTGCCTCTTCTGCTCTGCCTGTCCCTCCTGAAGAGCCTGTAACCATCTAACAGGGCACTCCAGTCACAGGACTCATCCCACCATGGTTCACTTGTGCCAATGATATCAAATGTCTGGGACTGGGCCAAATCTTTGAGCTCCTTCTATTTGTCCCTCATGCTGCATGCATTGCTGTAGAAACATTTCATGTGTGGTACATTGCAGGAAACACCTCATGAGAGACTGAGGATCTCATTATTGCTTGTTTCCTCAAGTTTTGGCACACCATTCCATCCTTCATGACTGATGAGCCTAGTTTTGTCCCTTTCCCCCTTCCAAGTTAGTTTAAAGCTCTGTCAACAAGCCTCACTAGCTCCTGTGCTAGAACTCTTTTTCCCCTCTGAGATAGGTACATCCCTTCAGGTGTCAGTAGAACAAGTGTTGAGTAGATCATCCCATGGTCAAAACCCCCATTTTTTTCCAATTACACCAGCCTTGGAACCATTCATTGATATGATGGATCTTCCTATTCCATGTTATGGGGCTGCTGCATGGGTTCCTGAACTCAGAAACCCCGCTGTACAGCTGGGTCTTGCCCTCTGGATTTCCCTTAACTCATGGCCACTTGAGCCTCAGGGCTTTGTATTTTTAACTCTTCCCATTCAAAATAGCAAAACATATACAGTAGCCCCTCTTACTCCAGAGTATCCTAACTTTCATATTGATATCTGGCCCCATTTTATCTGTCCCTCTTAATTTATATGTTCATGTACCTTTGGTGACAAAGTTTTCTCTTGACCATACTCTGTGTGTAGCAGAATGTTGTGTATATATTTCTCCAGTCACATAAATAATCCACTTTCATTTGCATCAAGTACTATGGGATAATTGCATCTGAAGGGATGCTGAGAAGGTTTGCAATGGGCACTACAGATGTTTTACCTCATCATGGCCCAGCAGACTTTCACATCATTGGCTCATGTAAACAGTTCTGCGTAGATGTGACTTGCCTCTGCAGTGGCAGTACATGTGGAGCTTAGGAGTAGTGTCTTTACCATTTTTGCAATTTACTCAAGCCTTCTTGCTCTGTATCCTGCTTGATCCCCTCTCCTCTGTTACAGTTTCCAGATCTGAGAATAGGTGAAGGTCTCATTGTTGAGCTAGAGGACTGACACTATACTGCAGGAAAAAGCCTACATGCAACTGTTGCAATACCAGATTGTAGTGTGTTGACCCTGGCCAGGTACCAGGTACCCACTAAAGCCACTCTCTCACTCTCCGTCTGTAACTGGACAGGGGAGAGAGAAAAAAAAACAGCTAAGAATTCATGAGTAGAGATAAGAGCTGGGAGAGGTCAGTGACTGATTACCTTCACGAGCAAAATAAGACTCAAAGTGGGGATAGTACTTATATTTATTACTAACAGGATAAGAGCAAAAGAGTGAGAAATAAAACAGTCTTAAAAACACCTTCCCCCCACTTCTCCTTCCTTCCATGTTTTTCCTCCTCCCCCCCAGTGGTGCAGGGGGACAAGGAATAGGGGTTGCGTTCAGTTGTTGTTTCTGCTGCTGCTCAGGGAGAGGAGTCCTTCCCCTGCTCCCATGAGGTCCCTCCCACGGGAGACAGTCCTTGATGGATCTCTCCAGCGTGAGTCCATCCGTGGGGTAGCAGCTCTTCCCAAACTGCTGTTCCATGGGTCACTCCTCCATGGGGTGCAGTCCTTCATGAATGAGCTGTACCAACATGGGTCCCCCACAGGGGCCGCAAGTCCTACCCGGGAAAAACCTGCTCCAGCGTGGCCTTCCTTCTCCACGGGTCACAGGCCCCCGGTAGGACCCTGCTCCATCCTGGGCCTTCCACGGGGTCACAGCCTCCTTCATGCATCCACCTGCTCCAGCATGGATTCCTCCATGGACTGCAGGAGGACAGCCTGCTTTGCCATGGTGCAGCTGCACCACGGGCTGCAGGGGCCTCAGCTCTGGTACCTGGAGCACCTCCTGCCCCTCCTTCTGCACTGACCTTGGTGTCTACATTGTTATTCCCATGTTCTCACTCCACTCTTCCCTGGCTGAAATTTCTTCTGCGCAACAATCTTTTTGTTCTTAAATATGTTATCACAGAGGCATTACTATTACTTCTAATTGGCTTGGCCTTGGCCTGCGGCAGGAAATCCATCCTGGAGCTGACTGGCACTGGCTCCCTGGAACAGGGGAAGCTTCTAGCAGCTTCTAACAGAAGCCACCCCTGTAGCCCCCCCCGCTACCAAAACCCAGCCACAGAAACCCACTACACAGACTCAGCCAAAATAGCCATTAAGTCCATTATAAAAACAGTATGCAAGTCTTTACCTTATTCAGAATTTTATCTTGTGTGATTGTACGTCAAAATTGGCAAGGATAGTCTTTGTGTGGGAGTATTGTGGGGGTTTTGAATTAAATTGTATTAATTCCTTTTTTTTCCACATTATTTTTATTTTCCAAAAGAGTAAGTGGGGAGACAGTCAAGCTGGATGGAAAAGGTGCTACTGACTCATAAGGATGAGAAACAGCCAGCCTTAAGAAGGCATTCTGGATTTATGCTTGCTGATTCATAACTTCCTACATACATGTGGGGAAAAAAGTGTGGATTCTACCCTGAGCTATATTCTGTAGGAAACCCTCCCTCCCCTCACGAAGTGAAACAGTAGTTTCAAAACTGTAGGAGGACTTAGCTTCAACTCCCAGAAGATGTTCCCTTGAAAAATGTTTAGAATGATGACCTGAAATAATTATCCACAACCACCAAGTCCTACTTTCTTTGTTTTCAAGAGAAGTTCAAAACTAGTTAAAGCTCAAATTTCCCAGACAAATTATCAGGTAAAGTGTTGGATTCCAAAATATAATATCTGCAGAGAGGGATTTGAGCAGTCTCTGCAAAAAGTCAAGAACTACGAGAGTTGGGGAAAAAAACCTCGATGCAAGAAGCAAACAAGATACCATCAGTGTGACATGCCCTGCTGACATGGTTTGAAGCTGGCTCCCTGCCAAGTCTCCAAACCTCACCACGAAAACTCCCCCTGCCTCCTGAACCAAGGGAAAAGAAAAAAAAACAAGAGAACCGAAACAAGAGAGAGACGGCTAAAGCAATATATATAAATATATTTACACTTATATTACATTTATATACAATTGAAATATATGTACAATTTCAAAAGGAAAAGGGAAAGGGAAGGGGGGGAAGGGGAAAAAAAGGAACAAAAACCAAAAGAAAATAACACGATCAATAGCCCAAGATCTAGCAACTAAAAGAATTAGCAAAAGACTATCTTACTACTCTCTTTGGGACAACAGAAAGTCGTGCTGGAACGATCACCAGCAACCTCCATCTCCCAAGGTCAGCAAGGCCTTACCAGGCCTCACTCCCATCAGGGAAACCTGCACCTCCAAAGCCACTGAAAGGAAAGAGAGCTGAAGGCCTCTCCTCCTTTCTTATTATACTCCCGCTTACGTAAAAATCGTAGAGAATACCAGGTAAATCTGGGCACTTCCTTGGTTACAAACTGGTCACCAATGAAGGCCCAGACTAAACTACCACACCTGCCCAAGCCAAGAGTGTCCCATCTTGATTTCATCAATCCGTGCAGGAGATGTATTGTGTTTTATCTCTCCTTTTATGTTCTATGTATCCTTTGTATTTTGCAATCCTGAACACCTTTCTCCCCCCATGAAATCCCCCCAGATAAAATGGGTTTTTACTACGATGTAATTGTAAGATCCTCAAGATTTGTCAGCCTAGGTTTTTCCCTTACCTCATCCTTGTGAAACCCCCCCAATTGTAATAGAATGACTATGCATGCCCCCTGTTGAATACGTAGATCCTGAAAACCTTAAATACCAAGCTGTAAAAGTCCAAATAAAACATTCCAGTTTTCTCACCTCCCTGGGATCATCATAGTTATTGACTCACTACAGTAAACCAAATGTACTGATCAAACAAATAAACAGAAGAGAGTTGTATAGGGAAGGTACTGAGGGGTTTGTGGAGAACTGTTTTTCCTTTTCCATGAAAGTGCTACTAGGTCAGTTTTTTCCCTTATGTCCCAAGTAATTAAACAAAATCAAGAATAAGAAGATAAAAATTAAATAAGTTGTTGCAAATAGTGTTTAATTTCAAAGGGACTTAAAAATCTACTTGTATGTGTCCTAGTTAGAGCAGCCGGGACCAGTTTCATCACCGTGTGGATGTAACCCAAACTGTGTATTCTACACCCTCTATGTCATTTCCCAGGAACTGTTAACAATAGACCATTTGCAGCAGCTGCTCGGAGTGAACCTGGCCCCTCAGGCTATAGTTATGGGTTATGTTAACTCCCCTCCAGGGAGTCATTAGCACCTCCACACCCAGCCTGATGGGTCATGTCTGCTAATGGGCCATCAAGGATTCCAAAAACATCTCACAACTCACATCACTCATTGTGGAACTCCCCATCCTGGGGGAGGTACTGGGCATTCCCACTCAAACCTGAGTGTATATAATCTTGCTGTCTTGGGACTTCTGGCCCCATTCGTCAGATCCAGAGGACGACCAGAACCTTGACCAGATTGGAACCACCACCCTCAACCAGACTGCAACCAGCACTCTCACCAACAGGTTTTCCCTCTCCTTTTACATTGGACTCAGGGGGATCACGTGGGGCTCAGCACAGGGGCCAACGAACACCAGTCTGTTTGTACCCCAGGGTGCTGGGTTATACATCTGGGTTTTGTGGGTTAAAACCAATTATTTGTCCATATAATTATATTTATTGTATTATTTTTATTAAATTATAACTCTGATTTATAATCTCTTTTGAGTTGAGTTCATTTCTTCTGCTGGTTTACCTTCAAACCAGCACAGTATTCGAACATTTTATTGATTATCTATGGTTTTTGGGCTGTGCCTGGACTGGACATCTCAGTGAGAAAGAGATATGTCCAGAGCTCCATCCATGCTGCACTCAGTGTTGTGCCCCAGCTGGGCAGCCATTATGTTGTTCTGCTCAAAATTCTCTTGATGGCAAGTGGCAGTCCACATTCAGAGGAAAAACAAAATTTCACTCTTGGATTGACAAAATTCTTAACCACTGAGAATTAGGAATGTGATTTGTCCAGGAGAACCCCTGAAGGGACATGACCCATGAGGTCTTAGGCATGCACCAGTCACTGCCACCTCACTTCACCTGTCCAGCTGTAGGCTGTTTCTCTTGGGACACAGGAACCCTCAGTGCACCTCACAGTCATGCCAAGGGCAGTGTTGGAAGTCTGGTACTCTGTGCCAGTGGGCGATTGCATCAGGTTCTGTGAACTGTGTTCCCTACTCCTTACTCCTATCATGCCATATTGTTGGGCAGGTGGCCATTATATGTGGGCAAGCTTGTCATGTACGCACTTTTCCTTTAAAGGGGTCCTGGGTATCTGGGAACTAAGATGGGACTTAGGCCAGAGCTGCTGCTGCTGGATGCCAAGCCTGCTATCCCCCGGCTAGTGTTGCCTTCACCATAGGCTGCTTCCTCTGAGGCTTGAGTGAGTTTTTTACATGCACTTTGAGCTCAAATTATAGCTAATTTGTTAAAAATATCTGATTTTCAGAGGATCCCCAATACCAGTTTTGTAAAAGGACGCAATCCACAGAGGGTCCAAGATAAAGTTTTAATTCTAACAACTTTTTGTGTAATTGTTCTACCAAGGAGCCCCAAAAAACCTGCCTGTCCCCATAGCATTGGTTGACAGAATCAATTGGCATAGTCAGCAAGATCCTTGGCTTAGAATGATGACTGAGTCCCCCTCCTAAATGACATCTGTTACAAAAGGGTTTCATGGAAAATGGACGGCAAGTTCCTAAGTGGGATAAGGAGTGGTTAAAGGCAATAAGCCACAATCTGGAAGCCTTATGGAATGAATTCAGTAATTGGAACAATATTAGTAAAAAAAATACAGAAGAGAGGAAGGGTTGTGCTGGCTGTTAGTTGCACTATGGAAAACTGAGAATTAACAGACTGAGAAGTTAGAAAAAGAAATTAGAAAGGGAAAGAGTGAATTTTCAACAAAGAATTGAGAACTAAGGGTGAATTAAAGGCTGGCAGCAAGTATAGGAAAAGGGTACATCTCAAAAAAAAAAAAAAACACCACCAGATCCAATTAATGCCACAGATTATAGAGAAAGCAAGAAAACACCCTGAAATGCTATTACAAGGTAGTGATCTAGACCCCATAAAAGTCTGTACAGCTATGTATGACAGCAACTGAGATGGAAACACCTGGAATAGACCAGATAGGTCTCATGAGGAAGCCAACAGAGTAAGTAACTCTGTGCCGATACAACACCTGATCAAACAAGAAATCATTCGTGATGGTACACTCGTAGGTGAACCACAGAGACAAGATACCACTAAAGCTCATTTTTAATACAGATGCTCTGCGACAAATTCCGTTAACCTGTCAAGGACAACCTGGGGAATCAATACTTGAATGTTTGTACCAACTTAAGTATGATTGGGCAGAAAGAGTGTCTATTGGTGAGAGAAGCAGAAGACTTAGACCTAGGCCTTGCAAATTTCCTCACCCCCCAAGAGTATGCTGCTCTAACATTTTGAACTCTATCTATTAAATGGGCAAGAGAGATCCAATACCAAGAGTGGGGTGAAGAATCTGTGTTATCTTGGTGGGGTCCAGGTGAATGGCAGGGAGAATGTTAGAAGTGGCTGTCACAACATTGCATTAAGCTGAAGCCAAAAGTGATCAACCTAGTCCTTGCGACATTCCTGCTATCTCCCCTGATTTGAGATCTGTTGGGAAGGGGGCTGTGGGGATAGGAAAATTAGTTTTCCTGCAGATACATCATGCACTACCAGTGGAAACCCCCTTTGTGCAAGTGTTCCCACAGAACATTTTGCAAATGCAAGAACTAAGCCCTGGCATACCATGGTATCAGGTCTTAATCATCTTGGTCTGACCCAGAAGCTGAATGAGTGCTCCATGAGACCAATGGACTAATCCAATCAAACAAAACAAGACTGTTAATAGAGTTACCAACCAAACTAAGAATAAGCACCTGTCTAGATCAAGAGTGCACTAGCAACTTACTTCATATTTATAAATGACAGGACAAGAGAAAAAAGCCTCAGGATACACCAGGGCAGGTTCAGATTGGAAATTAAGAAAAATTTCTTCACTGTCAAGTACTGGAATGGGCTGCCCAAGGAAGAGATTGAGTCACCATCCCCGTAGGTCTTTAAAAAAATGGTGCTTAGGGACATGGTTTAGTCGCGGACTTGACAGTGTTGGGTTAATGGTTGGGCTTCATGATCTAAAGGATCTTTTCCAACCTAAATGATTCCATGAATACAAGTACAGAAGAATCTTATGTCAAATTCTGGTTTTAACTGGATCTGTGTAAAACTGTTACTCACAAGCTCTGCCTGAAAGCTAACTGAATCAGAAGATCGTGTTTGGCCTGTGGGAACTTTTTATTTATTACTGTGAAGCCTGCTACAAGTTCTGCTGGTGTTTTTGCAGTCCCCAGGGGACTGTATTTTTTTCTAGAGTCTGATAGAGACTTGACTCCTACCACCATTTTAATGAGCAGTCTTTCCCATATGTGGTTAAGATTAGAAACTTTGTTAACTGCGCTGAATAGCTTTACAAACAAAAACAGCGAAAAAGACCTGTGATACCACTTTTCTTCTGCAGTATCACAGAATAGTGTTATCCTTTACAAAAGGAGGAAGGTTGGAGGCAAAATGCAAGTTACAGATCAGGTTTGCAAGTTGTCATAGGATCTGGGATTGTTCAAAGACGAGGTTTTCTTTTAGGTACCTCTAGATAAGGAATTATCTTGTGTACTTTCAACACTCCAAAGTAATTTCGATGTTCAGTGGCTAACTTGAAAGACTTATATTGTGACAACAAAACATTTGAAGAACGCAAGGTCTGCTTCAAAAATAGACATGGATCAATAGTGGCAGAGTTCATTAAGACAATTTCTTTATTGTGTTAGGAAAAGCATGGCAGTTTCATTAGTAATAAAAAAAAAGACTCCCTAAGCCTTTAAAGCTTAGTGTATTAGTGTTTATATTACTCCTAAGGAATTGATATTTAGGCCTTTTTCTTGGCTTTATCATAGTTGCTAGGTAACAGAGATGCCTGTGACATGATAATCTTTAAGGATTGAGATGAAACAAAATTTTATCCAACAAAGGTTTGTGTGAATGACTGCTCATTTCTCAGCCCCGCTCTAGGAAAAAAAGAAGCTGGGAGAACACACTTTTAACAGTTCTTGGAGACCTCTGCCTGGTCCCCTCTGATAAAGTTTTAACATCAATCGAAGTCACTGAAAGAATCAAGTTCTATTCTCACATTTCTTAAAAGGAACTGAAACCAGCACAAAGGCAAACAACTATCCTGTTTATCCCTTTGTAGTGGGCACTGGTCTCCTGGTGCCCTGTCTTTCTTCCAGCTGCCTTTCTAATCCAAAGGACCTTGTCCCACTTGCCCGCAGCTGTTCCCACAAGTTCAGTTCCTCCCCTGCCTTGACGGTGAAGAAGAGCGCCAAGATCAGGTGGCACAGCTGCAGTTTTGCTCCCTAGTATCCAGCTGTCAGAGCTTATCTTTGAGATTTACAGGTGAGGAAGACAGCAGGGGAGGTTTCTTTATCCCCCATGCTCTGGTGGCCTGTCAGTCACCCATCAAAGGAGACAAAACAGTGGCAGAAGTGGGTTTTAATATCATCAAGCACAAGTCATTAGCCTTAACTAGACAAGAGGAACAGCCTGCAGGGACCTTTTGTTATCTCTAGAGGAGACAGAGGAAATGAAAATGTGACATGTCTCTGTGGGGTCTGTAGAGCTCTGAGTTCATTTCTTTTAGTGCCTTAGGAAAGGAAAACAAAGATGGATTTCATCTTTCAGTGCTTTGCTACTAAGATTAATGGTTTGTAGCACTCACAACAACTGTATTATTCTTGTAACAATAAGAATTATTATCTAATAGTTTTTGCATTTCTCTCCCCTTGTGCTCACAGCTCCGATGTATCTGTCACACACCTGCTATGTTGGAACAAGGATAACGAATGCTTTACTTGACAAATCTCAGCTTTCAGCTGGCAAAGAGAAAATATCTTTCACAGGTTAAGGGATAAACATAGTATTTTGGGGGCTATCTCTACTTCTGTTGATTGCTGATTGATGTTGATTCTGCCCCTTGTTCACGTGGTATACAAAGGTTTCCACAAAGAAAGGCAAACTGATTTCAGCAGACATTTCACTACTTAACTTGCAAAGAGACATCAACAAAGGTACCAGACTAAGGCCATCTCTGAACAGTTCACTGAAATGTGAACTCCATTGTGTCCTCGTAGCTGGGTACAAAAGTTACGTGTATCATTTTTGTTCCACAGACATAGCAATGTAACTCTAAGAATTACACTACAGTTACAAAGGTTTTTCTAATTCAGGTAAGAAGAATTAGATCATTATTTTTTTATAACATCCTGTATGTGAGGATTCATGCCCATTTATAAGTAAACAAAAGAAAAGGGGAAGGGGGGACTGAAGCGAAATATTTTATATTCGTATTCATATAATATTTGCAGAGAACCTTAGCTAAATACCTAGAGGATGTAATTCATGAAGTACAGGTATTGCAATGCCTGTGCTGTGTTTTACATGTCTGGTTCCCAGAGGGAAATCCCAAACCCAGATTTTGGTATTTATTTACCTTTCCTAAGCAGCTGACATCCATTAAGAGTAATCCCAGCTTCGATTAGGCAGTGACATAAATACAACCAATTAGAAACTGCAGAGAAAACTGTCTCAACTCACTTCCTTTTCAGAAGTTGAGATCTCACTTCAGAGCTAACAGCAAGTACCTCCAGCCCCTTGGGATCTGGAGCCCATATTTTTTTCTCCTACAACTCTCTTTTAAAGAGCTGTCCTGGTTCCAGCCAGGACAGGGTTAATTTTTACAGTAGCCAGGAGGGGGCATGGCCAGAACCCAGAGGTTATTCTATACCACCTCACATCGTTTCTGGGGATGGAGGGGCTGTCTTCCAGGTCAGGTTGGTGTAGTGTGGCAGAGGGAGCAGTCGGATATTGCCAGGGGGGTTTCGTGTGAGTCATTTGCCTCTTTCTTGTACCCTCTGTCATTAGTATTATTGGTGTTTCTGTTTGTTTTCTTATCTCATTGCTGTTTCCAGTAAGTTGTACTTATCTCAAATCATGATCTTTACCTTTTGTGCCTCTAATTCTCCTCTCTAAACCGCGGCAGGAAGACAGAGAGCAGCAAACAAGTGAGCGGCACAGGTTTTGGTGACTCTCAGTGGGAGCACTCAGTGGGAGTACCATTCCTAAACCAGGACAAGAGCTAGAGAAAAACTACACTTTGTCTCTGCATAGGAATGTGTAATGAAGATCCCTCATCCCACAGGCTCTCACCTAGGAAGTGGGAAGCCGGACATCAGTCTCTCCTACTCTGCCACAGCTGAAACCTCACCACTCCTCAGCTCCTTCTTCTGCTCTAGACCCCAAAAAAGTCCATTGAAAGCGTAAAGACAGCTGTGCACCTGTGCTTTCCAGGAGGTGCAGTCAGAGCATTGCTGGGGATGTATCTCCAAGGCTGGATGGTCCAGGTGTCAGGAGAAGAAAGCAGATGTAGGGCTGCCACTGCCAAAGCTCTTTCTTGGAGGCAGCTCTGTGGGTACCAAAACACCACCAGAGTTCAAAATCCAAGGGCTTTGTCCTGTAACTTAAACTCAAGTGTTCACCCAGGTCACTTAACCTCCTGACAGCAGGATGGCAATTCAGGGTTTAATTAACATCTGCCTACGCTCTAACCAATCATAGGGTAACCACTGAATTTGACTCTTTGTTTTGCATCTGCTAGGTATTGTGGGCTTGGGAGAATTTGAATAAACCTGAATAAGTTGTCATAAAATCCAAATACTGTAAGAAATTAGGAATACATCTTTATTGTTTCCATATCAAGTTGAAAATACACAAAAGCATCCTAGTTTATAAAAAATTATTTCAAGTTTTTCATTTTTTCCTAGATTAACATAAAAGGAAACTCAGTGTAAGATTTCCTATGTGTATCATGTTATACTCTATCAGTAGAAAAGATGGAGCAGATTCTGCTCTATTTGATTGATATTTCATTTTTACGCACATGTTGTCCAAGCAACTAGATGAATAATTGTACAGAGAGTTGTACTTTTTGTCCAGTCATAAATATATCTTCCTTTTGGGACTATTATTTTCTTTTATATAAAGATAGTGCCCAAACACATACAAATTTTCTTTAGGCAGTCAGAATGATATGGAGTAAGTTCCTGAATGATTCAACCAGCTGCATAGAGCAATTCAATGTGATTCACCACTGTACACTGCAAACGATGTAAAATGAAGGTGAGTGAAACCATAGACCGAGTTCTTCGTGCTTGGCTGGTGGAGAATGATTGTTCAACGTGAAAAGTCAAAGACGTTGGGATTTCGGTAGAATGAAGAACATGGAAAGGATTCTGCTTGTTATGCCCATTATGATATTGTGAAACATATACTATCTCCATGACTGCAGCTGCTGATTGGACAAGAGTTGTAATGAGCAGTGAGGATGTCATCTTGCATCATCTGGATCTGAAAGAAATTGCCATTTAAGGGTCCAGGTGTTTTTTAAGTGTAGTATAGGAGAAAGTATACTCCTGTAACATGTTTCAAAAGATGACTTTCATACTACATTTCTCTTGTTTCAATGATGATTTCCCATTTAGATCTGCAATACATTTGAGTAATACAGCCACTGTAATCCTTTAATTTTATAAATATGTACACTGACCTATGCATCTGCCCAGATATACAAATATATCTATCTAGTGTCTATCTGTACATAGATAGATAGCCACAGCATTTACAGGATGGCATGTACATGTATCTATCTTGAAG
Organism: Manacus vitellinus; assembly: GCF_001715985.3. NCBI lineage: Eukaryota > Metazoa > Chordata > Aves > Passeriformes > Pipridae > Manacus > Manacus vitellinus. Next base: position 24,239,876 of record NW_021940682.1, on the reverse strand, counting down.
AAGGCCTGAACCACACATATCTTCTCAAACATTCAGAGTAAACATCAGAAACCTTTTTCCCTGGAATCTATTCATCATTTCAAGCTTATGAAGTCATGGTGACACCATGTCACCAAAACATTTACTTATAATTTTTTACTTAACTTTTCATTTGAAATGATTTACCAAAAATATTTGCCACTTTTTAACAGTAGCTGTAACTTGGTGGTTTTATTGTTACTAATAATTATTCATACTATCTGGTGCAAATACACACAGCGACACACAGATTGGCCTGCTTATGTCTTGCTCTCATTTCGCAGGAGACTGGGCACTTCTTACCCTGATGAAGTTGTTAAGTAATTCTTATTTGTCACGGTGTTATAGGAACCCACCAGCGCTAGCTGATGCATCATTCTAAGGGCCTGCTGAACCAAGTTATTCAAACCTCTGTTCACAGTAGTTGCTATCAAAAATGCAGTAATTTATCTTCTTTTTGTAATAATTAGGAAACTTTCTGCACTCTTTTTCCTGGGTCTAAATCTTGTTTTCTGATTTTGCACTTTTATAAGCGTTCAATACTTGTCCTCATTTTTCTTCCAGGCCAAAGAAAACAACAGTGAAAAATTTGCTTTAAGGTTTGCTCTTAAAATCTTACACCTTCTTTTTCTGGGCCTAGGAGAGTCCCAGTGTCGGTTAGGCTGTCATGCAGGAGTTACAACAGGGACATGAGTGAAAAAAAAGTCATTTTATAGAAGGCAGCATTTTGTGAAGCAGCTCAAGAGTCGGTTAGTGAGCATCATACTGACCAACATGCTGAGTGATGTTCATCACAGAAGAGTTCCCTTAGGAAGAGTTAGTTCCTGCATTGTAGGTTAGTGGATCATGGTAGGTACTACACTCTAATTGATGCTAGTATTTTACCATGACTTGGAAGGACTAGATTCTTTCCTGAATTAGTTCAGAAAGGCTTCTGTTATGACCTGAAATGCTTCGGTACAACCATAAGCTGCCCTCCTCGTGAGGGGAGGTACACTTCCACCGGCAGTACAGCATGCAGTTCTGGTGTCCTCAACATAAGAAGGGTGTGGAACTGTTGGAGCAAGTCCAGGGGAGGGCCACAAAGTTGGTAAGAGGACTGGAGCACCTCTCCTATGAAGACAGACTGAGGAAGGTGGGGCTGTTCAGCCTGGAGAAGAGAAGGTTGCATGGAGAGCTCATTGCAACCTTTCAGTATCTAAGGGGGCCTACAGGGAAGCCAGAGAGGGACCCTTCATCTGGAACTGCAATAGAGCTGCAATAGAGCAATCACAAGGAATATTACACCCACAGTTTGGAGCCACTAAAGCAAAGCCAAGTCTATGCCTGCCAGACTTCCTCTTTACAGATCTTTCTTGTCTTCATACAACCCTTCTATCCATTGCATTTCTTCTTAGTACCTTCCCACTGTCCCCTTTTCCCCTTCTCCCCATCTAATCCTTCAATCTCTCACTTAAATTTCAACTCCAGTTCAATTTTCTGTAGTACATCAGTTCCTCTCTTGGGTCACCCAACAATAGCAAACACAGAGACATCACACTTGTGAATCATTGTGGAGATGTGCAGAGTGCTGTACACCTCTGAAGAAAGATGATGGGAATTTCAGGGTTATGTGATATACACTTTCACACCCACACATCACACATCTCATTGCTCTAATTTAAATTTAAGAGATGAAAAGGGCAGTCTTTAGCTTGAGAGATGCAAAATTGGCCTCTGTTTCTAGTATATGCATAAGGTCATGAAAAAATGAGTGAGCGTAATTGGGATGGAGGAGATTTTCCTCTAAGACAATATGCTTGCACTATTGTTTTTCTGTGATTAGTAACAAATCTGTCAACTTGACTTCTTAAGGACCTAGTAGTAACAGGTCAGCATTCAAATGTGAAACTGGGCAAAATAAAATTCAGTGAGAAACCAGAGGGATTTTCATGTTCCTAAGGGAAAAATTATTTTAAACATTCTGGAAGGTCCTTTTACCTTTTACTTTTCATTTGCTTTGACTGATTATGTGACTTTCATTCTCCTAATGCTGACCAGAGGCAAAAGCAGATGACAGAAGATTCTCATGTCAGGAAGGGCAGGTTCTGCTGATCAGAGAAGAGAGACTTAATTAAAGCCCTGTCACTAGAATGGTGCTGTTATTTGTCACATAGGAGAAATTCTTCAACATGGAAATATTTGTACAGTCTGTTGGTGTAAGTCCAGGGACGAACACCCAGCTCTGCATCTGCAGGTAGTTTTCACAGCAAGTGTTGATGTCAATTGAAATATGAATGCACCAACCAGTGAACTAAAAAATTTAAGTCAGACTATTGTTGCCAACAGAGAGAAATTTCTGGTTTGAAGGAAGAGAAAACTTATAAATCCAAGATAATCTGTTGCTGGAATTATTTTCATAACTTGTTTGTGAGGTTTTAACTCGGGTTATCATTTTCTGATGAAGAATGAGATAGTTCCCACTCTCTGAAGTGTAAACTTCAAATTAATTCTTGAATTTAAGTAATCCTGCAACTAGTTTTAATTCTTTTTTGAATTTTAAATGTTTATTCCCAGTAATGTATTTGACATCAATTTTGCATAGCCAGGTCAGAACCTGGAATAGTCAAAAGTTTCTGCTTTTGGGGTGGTGGAATACTTGCTACATTTATAAAGATTGCATGTTAAGTCTGTGTGATACATTGTTCTAGTTACCATGACTACCTCTAATAAATGTTTGTATACCTCAGCAGTCTCTACATTCAGTTAAAACCCCTTTATTGACATTTACTTCCTGCTGCATTTGGCACAATAAAGTCAAGCCAGGAACAATTATGATTTTAAAGGAAACAGATATTGCATGTTCACACTTTCAAGCCTGTTTTTTTCAAAATCCCAGGTGGTTAGAGTAGCACATACACAATTAGAGCATCTACGATTATTTCAGGCATTTGTGGAGCAGCTGGTAGGGAGGCTGATGCCTGATTTGTGCATACAAGCACATGCTCAGGCAAGATTTAGTACCTGGCTCAGTAGTGTTACTTGTGTTAAAGTACAGATTCCCATCAACCTGGAGCACAAAAGGTTTTACAAGTCCTACTTCATATCTAATTATTTTCCCTGGAAATATCACAGGCAATGCACACAAGCTGAGAATGAATTTTAGGAAAAACTTCTTCACAAGAAGAACAGTGAAGAAGAACTAGAGAAAGGCTGCCCACAGGAATGTGGGTTCTTCAACCCTGCAGGTTTTCAGGAGTTGACTAAACAGTCATGGCTGACCTGATTTGGTAGTGGCAGTGCTTGACCATTTTATATGGGAAGCAGTACACATTGACCACCAAGGCCTCTTCTAAGCAACATTTCAATGGCTTCTTTTTGTTTTTTAAACTTAAGACACCCTATTGTATGAATTGGATGCTGTAAGTTTACTATTCCTGTACATTCACAAAACGCTATACATTCACATACATATGCATACACATACAAAAATTCCAAGTAGAAATGCAACCTGTACTTTTAAGAACAGTAAATATGCATGCAGTTTAATTTTAACCTCTGCAGACCAGTAGGTCCCAAAACAGGACTCCTAAATATCCATTTGACGTTTGTGTGTGTATTAGTTTTGCTCAAATTGTGGTTGTGGCCTCTGCTGAGGTTTGCAAGATGATTCAGGGAAGGGGGGATTGCAAAATACAGAGTGCAGCTGTCAGCAGCACCTCAGGTCCTCCAGGGTGGAGGCATGAGTGCAAGCAGCTGCAGCACACATTTTAACTGGTTCTTATTCTCCTGCCCAAGAGGAGCTCAACATCTGCTGGTTTGGGAGATGGCATAAAGATGGGATAAAAGTGTGTTACATTTTCTAGAGGTTTGAGAGGTACCCTTTGCAGTACAAAACTTCTGAGTTTAGATGCATTGGATATATTTATTAGCACTGGACTCCAAGCCCCCCTCCACAAGTGTAGCTGCTTTTGGCAACTAGACCAGGCTGTGAGTAAAGAATATTCGAAAAGGAGCAGCTCCTTTGAACAACATCAATAAATCTTTGGGTATCTGGAATGCAATGAGAAGGAGACTAAGCCTCTGTGGAACAAAACAAATCTTCCATTAAGTGAATTTTTCTGTGATGAGTTGATGCTAATTTGTAGTGCACATTTTGGTGGGAAGAAATAACAATTTTAATTGAAGAGATAGTTTAAGTCTCTCAGACACTGTAATGCCACTTGCAAAAAAAATAACCTTTGGGCCACTACTTCTTGTTCTTTAGTCAAAAACAAATATTAAATCACAGAATATGCGAAGTTGGAAGGGACCTATAAGGAACTTTGAGTCCAGCTCCTGGCCCTGCACAGGACCATCCCCAACAGTCACACCCTGTGCTTGAGAGTATCATCCAAACACTACTTGAACTCTGTCAGGCTTGGTGCTGTGAACACTTCCCTGGGGAGCCTGTTCCAGTACCCAACCACCCTCTGTATGAAAGGATCTCTTTTTAATATCCAACCCAAACCTTTCCTCAGGTCACAACTTCAGGCCATTTCCTTGGGTCCTGTCACTGGTCACCACAGAGAAGAGATCAGTGTCTGCCCCTCCTCTTCCCCTCATGAGGAAGCTGTAGGCTGCAATGAGGTCTCCGCTCAGTCTCCTCTTCTCCAGGCTGAACAAACGAAGTGACCTCAGCTGCTCCTCATACAGCTTCACCTTAAGGTCCTTCATCATCTTCATTGCCCTCCTTTGGACAGTCTCTAAGAGCTTAATATCTTTCTTACATTGTGATGCCCAAAACTGCACACAATATTCAAGGCGAGGCCACACCAGTGCAGAGCAGAGCGGGAAAATCCCCTCCCTCAACTGGCTGGTGATGCTTTGCCTGATGCCCCCCAGGACACAACTGCCCTCCTGGCTGCCAAGGCACTGCTGACTCAAATTCAACTTGCCACTGACAAGGAGCCCCAGGTCCCTTTCAGTGGCACTTCTTTCCAGCATGTCATTCCCCAGTATGTCCGTACGTTTGGGATTGCCCCATCCCAGGTGCAGAATCTGGCACTTGTCTTTGTTGAACTTCATAAAGCTGGTGATTGCCCAGTCCTGCAATTTGTCATGATCTTTCTGCAGGGCCTTCCTGCCTTTGAGGGAGTCAGTAGCTCCTCTCAGTTTTGTACTTCTGGAAGTTTGATAAAGTCTACTTTAAGAAGCACAAAGAACAGGCAGAATTCTGTTTTCAGAATTTCTATTTTCTGAAATATTTTCTAGTCTCGAAAGACATTTAAATTTTAGATTTAATCATCTGTTTATAAAGTTAACAGTAAAAGAAACAACAATGATTAGCACACTGGGTAACCACAAGACTTGTGGCCAATGTGTCTGTTTAGAGGTATGTTTTGGAGTTTCCTTACATAGAAATCTTCCAGCAGCCAAACAAGCAGCAGTGGCAATGCAGCAAAAAATTTTTTCAAACACTGTATAGCATTTTCTCTTGTAACTGAACTGTAGCACTAGACAGAAATATATTGTCAATTTATTTGTAAAATTCAAAATGCACTTAATACATGTCATTGTTCTAAATACTATTTGTTCCCATCACTAAATCCTTCAGCTTCCTGTCCTCTTTTCTCAGCCAAGACAGCCCTTGCAAAAGTGAGCTTGGACTCTCTGTTGCACACCAAATCCCACACCTTTTCATTCACCTCTCCCTGATCCCTGTTATTTCTGGCTCACTGCCCAGAGCCTGTTCTTTCCCAGAGCTCAGTTTTCCAATGCATCTCATCTACCTCAGTTGGTTTTTGGCAGAAGGGAGACAGTGGGAACTGGCAGCTGGCAAACAGCAGCTCCCAGCAGATGCACAGTGCAGGGAAGGAAGGAAATTTTGCAGCAAATGATGCAGATGGAGTCTGACCCTATTGTGTTCACGTGGCCCTGCCATTCAATGAACAAATCCTTTCCTTAGCCCTGCCAGATCTTTCTGCGGCTGCTGCAGACCCAAAGATAGTCAACATCTCATTGTACAACTGGACACTAAAAGTTTGCTTTCTTAAATGTCAGTCCAGACACAGGTTTAATCTATAATGAGGAAAAATAGCTTCTGCATATATGAAAAAGTAACCTTTAGAAGCAATAAAATAATGTGAAATTGCTAAGAGTTACTTTAAAAAGTTATCAGGTAGGAAAGCATTCCAGACGAAAATGTCTGAAAATCTTTTTTTTTTTTCATTATACACAGCTATCCTATTGCCACAGATTGCTGACAAGCAAGGCACACAAGAGTATATGCAACAAGTTGGGCTATCAAATAAAAAAAAAAACAAACTAAAACCATTCCTCAAAAAACATAGGAAGAGAGCTTTTATATTAAATTGCAGTGTTATATCCTCATAAAATTCCCTCTAAGACAATTTATTAAATGATATTTTCTATTCTGTCTCAACCTACAACTTCCTGTTTACTTGGAATTGTAGTATATAATTTATTTCCAGTTTTGTGTTTATTTTCCTTTCTATTTCTTTTTTTTTCCAAATTATTTCAAGGACTTGTAAAAGCTGATATGGAAGTTCTTTCCAAGATTGAAGTTAATGAAGGCAGCAGATCTTGATGCCTTACAGAATTAGAAAACTGTGTCCATGGAAACAAAAAGAGAAGCAAAACCTGAGATTCCCTTTTTCTTCTCTGCTATACGATGTGATGAGAAATAATCAGTGTAGTGATATCTGAGGACAAATATTTTGTTGTAGCAATTCCAAGACACGAGGTGCCAGGAAACTAACATCAGACAAGCTCCAAATGATGACACAAACTGAAAAGTAACACCTGCCATTTCCCCAGCTATGTTTCTTGGTGTGCAGCTTTGCAACAAATATCCCTAAACTATCAATCGGAATGTTTGCACTGTGTTTGTAGCTATTGGTTCAGCACAAAAACAGAAATTAGTTTTGGTACTGGTTTATGGAAATATTTCATGATAGCTCATTAGACCACAGGTTAATGTGTTACCATAACTTGTTAACATTGTTAATGTCCCAGACATATTTGGGACTTTGCCTCCCTCACACAGCTACTTACATTTTATTTGCTATTGTGATCTAGAAGGTTACAGCACATTTTGTGATGGTATGTCAGCAAGCCTGACCTAGGGAGGCTTTTTTCTCCAATTCTGTTTTTATATTCCAAGATTTTTTCATTTTCTATTGAGAATTGTAGCCAGATACCAGTTCCTTGCCTCCAGAGAACACTATATTTATAGTACATATTTTTTAAATCTTTGTTTAAAGAAATAATCTGAACAGTATAACTCCTCTTCCTTACTTCCCTCTAACATGACTCCCAACAGCCTTGTAATGTCTCCCTTACTCTTCACTTAGAAACATTGACCTCCTATCCTTTTACTTTTCCTAGACAACTGCTTTCCCTAGTCTTTTTTATTAGGTTGGTTTTTCTGTATTCCTCTTGGAGCAGTCTACTGAATTTTCTCTGTTGCCACAGATAGACACTAACTGCCTCAGCTTTAATAAGTTGGTTAACCCTTTAATTTTAAACCTGTGAAGGTTTATATCCATTTGGGAAATTTGGAGGAACAATTTAACAGATATAGTCACAGCTGTAAAAGATGAGTCACACTGAGGTAAAATACACACCCTCTCCTCACATATACCCATGCATACTGGTCATGAACAGAGCAGTGTGACTTAATTTTAGTTACGAAAAACTGAGCCTCATCACCTACTCCAGAAACAATTTTGCTTTCAACATTTTCAGTTCTTCCAAGATGGAAACACAGGAACAAATGGCCCAAACTTAATTTTGACCAGTATCTCAGACTTCCTAAGACTACTACATAGCTACTGTTTTTCTCTTTATTTTTTCAGCTAGTTAACCTAGTACAGCCATTCCTTCCTTCCTTCAATTCTCTCGGTACCTCCCATAAAAGCAATTCTCCTTGTTTCAAACACTGAGCCCATTTATCCATTTATACAGCTGTACTCCATGATTGCCACGCCAGCCTGACTCTACCTCAGAATAATCTGATCAACTTGATAAACTACAAGTCCGGCAAGTGGTCAACACTGGAACATTAGCAAGGTTTGACTTAAAAAATCAAACTTTTCTTACTATCTGCCCAAATGACTAGAGCTGAGCAGGAGATACTGAGTTATAGCAAAAGTGATGGTAATTTTCCATTAAATTGTGATAGGTAGTTTGAGCTAAGTTAGTTGGAAAAATGCCCTTAATTCATCCTAGTCTGAAAAAAATCTCTAAAGCTCAATCTAGAACTGGCAAGGCTTTAGAAGTATCTCCTAAGTGCACCAAAAAAATCCTGTCTACCCCATGCCAGTGATTAATTTCCTTTGCATAGACTTCGACATATGTCTTCCCTTGAAAAAAATGAGAGAGATACTTGTTGCAAGAGCATATTCAGCAAAAAATGCCCTATAATCATACTTTTTCCAACTTTTAGAGACTTTATCTTTATATATCTTTGGGATATTTTCTACATGAAGTCCTTTAATAGAGATTATCCAAACAATTCTTCACACTATTTAAACATATTTAATTTCTAACCTCAGAGGGTCATTGATTTCATTGTAGTGTCAGAGATGTCCAGAGTGGGCTAAACACACTCACCAAACTGGAAGTAGCATTGTGCTGCTATGGTACTGCAATACTCCCTTTGGGCTAGTTAGCCCTGATTCAGGGGCACTACACTGTGCTAACAGCTGTGCCATTGCCAGGGTCCCCAGATAAATCACATGCAGATCTAGCTCGTGTACCAGTACTGCCTAGACAAACCTGTAGAGTATTTTTTTTTCACTCGCACTCCATAGAAAACTTCTTAGAAATCCAGGATTATGAAGTTCTTAGCTTTCTTTTAAATTTTTTTTCTGGCAAGTCATCCAATTAGTCACATGTGATTTCATATTTAATAGTTATAATTAAATCATAATTTATCCTGCACTTTAACTGTGATCTACATGAACAACCTAACTTTCCCTGGATAGGATAGTTACATCAGTCAATAGTTTCCTGGCTATTCCATAGAAGCAAATCACATGGTAAAAGGCAGTTTATCTTCTGGAGACTGATGAAACATCCCTCCCTTGAAAGGATGGTTAAAGTACTTAAACTTGTTTCTTTGCCTAGGGACAGCAAGAAATTTTTCTGGCACAAGAGCTTTATTATTTTGCTTTTTTTTAGCTTTCTTCTGGTAACATCTCAATTTCAACTTCTTTGAGTAATTCTTCTTCCTATGGAGAAAAAAAAATAACCTTTCCTATATCTATTTGTTTATTTTGCCTTATATAGTAAAAATTACTGTAATGTTTTAGCAATGTCTTTGCAAACAAAGACATTGCCACCTTTTGGAAGCCTGACAGACTCTTTCAGATGTTTCCTGTTTTCCTATAATAAAAATGATGTGATGTGTTTTTGATTCCTGTGCAGTCTTGCTTTCTGTTAGCACCACCTGGTTTACAGCTATGCCACCATGTCACTGCTAAAGTGACAGTCTGCTTAGGCTGACTGGTGGTCCTGCCTCAGGAAGTACAAACAGACCACACACACAGGGTACTGAAGGGTAAATACAGAACAAACTTGACTGTGACTACTCAGGAAAGTCACTCAGAGCATATTCAATACCTTAACCCCTAGATCATGCTTTCATTGTACTATTGCTTCATTTCTTTTTCATTGTTCCTGTATTCTTTGACATTTCGTCCCTGAATTGTGATTACAGCAATCTGAAAAACAACTTTCAAACCTACCATCATTAATAATTTTCAGCAAAGGTACCAAGCACATAGAACATGGAGTGAAAACAAGAAAGACAAGTATTCTTGGGCTTTATTCTTGCCTTTTTTGGTTTTTTAATCTTGCTAGCTTTTTAGAATTTATCTCCAATTATTCATCCTTTTCTCTCCCAGTTGATGGAAGTGGGTCTTCTCTTATTTCATTCTTCCCCTGGCCAGTTTTGTTGCTTTTAGAATTCTCTTTCATCTTTATTTCCCCTTGAACAAAATGGTTAACGGTATTAAGTTAGAGATTTGCTTAGGTATGATTATCCACTGTAGTCTTGGTTTACTGGCATACTCTAGATTAAAGTCCATATTTTAACTTTCCTGCTGACTTTTCTAATATCCCTTTATCTAACTCTTTAGCAACAATTCATCATGGTATCAGTTTGAATGACAATTATTTCCTAGTTTGTCATAAGTTATTTTGTGTTGAGACTCTGCATCTTTCAGTTTTCAGTCTATCATTTTTCTACATTTTCTTTGCTAGCTATAGAAACATTATCTGGGTGAAGTTGTTTCTTTGGCAGACAAATAGCAGAATATCACAGTATAAGAACTGATGTACTTTCGTTGATCAAAATTCAGTCGAGCTCAATTTACCAATCCTGATAATGCATAGCAAAAGTTGTTTAAGGAATAGTAGAATCACATGCAATTAATTGAGTGATCATTCTCAAGGTATTCATCCTGCTTCTGACACTCAGCTCATGGACTTCCTGAGCCAGAGGGTCCTTCTAGTAGGCAAGGGTGTTCTTGTAAGAATTTGCCTGATCCCTTTATGAACATATGTAAGATTTTGGCTTCCAGAACATCCTGTGGCAACGAGTTCCACTATGCACGACTGTGTTGTGCGAAAACAATTCCTTTTTTGTGTGTGTTTTAAATCCAGTCACTTATTTGGGTATGCTCCCATTTCCAAATCACTACAAATAGTGAATTATGGTTCCAAATTTGTCTTCCCTTTGCCATATATGATATTTTAACTGCTTCCCTTAGCCTCAGCTCCTTTTTAAACTCAAGCTCACATATTTAATCTTTCCTTATCTGGAATGAGGTGAATAATCATTTCCAAAAGGCATCCAGGGACATCTCAAGTGAACCTAAGAGTAGTTGATTTGGGGATCAATACTCGGTTTCCAAACACAGCTTCTCAGCTACAAGACACATAGTGGTGCTCTGCATCACTTTCCAGCCATCTGTGTGGCACACTTCTGGACTTTTTACAACATCTTTAATATCTTGGAAGAGTGGGGCTGCTTTTCAGGTTGCCTTATCAGAGGAGACTTGCAGCTTTAAGCTGTGAATCAGAACCATTTAGCAAAAATTTGTAAAGGAAGAGCACCACACAACATGGCAAGATCCTTCTGATACAGTACATCTGGAGCTGAACTGAGCTTTAGGGACAAGCAAGTAAGCAGACAAGCAAGCACTTACGTATTACTCAGCCATCTCTCTGTTGCCACGTTGTTTAAGGAAAATGTATAATTACTCCAGAAAGCAGTTTTACATGATATGTAGGCAGACTGTCTGTGCTACACTTTAACAGCCTCTAGCTATAAATAACGTTATTAGGAAAGTACATTACCTTAGAAGGAGAGAACAGAGATGATCACCTTTCTGACTGTCTAGAAACATAGTTAGATTTCATGTTTAAAGATTAAAAATAGACTCAACAAATGCATTCTGTTTCTGACATTGTGTTAAGCTTCTTACCCAAATAATACAATTGACACAATAATACCAACAGTTTATTATAAGTTTTAAAATACATTAAAATATCAGTAAAAAATCCAAAATCTTAAAAGGCTCTTTAATTAAAAGGTGAAAATGAGGGCCATGACACATTTGTTCCAGGGAGTAAATCACAGATGGCTGACACAGCTACTCCCCAGCTGCATAAACGTACCATCCTCCTGATGGACACCACTGTCCTGAACCTGGGAGAGCTGAACCACCACAGATTTCAGCCTGAGTCTCCGCCCAGTGTTGGGAAAGGTTTATGTAAATTCTGCAAATTCTGTCTGATTCTGAGGGCGACATTCTTTCTGAGTCCCTGCCATATCAGGGATGTTATAGGCTAAAGCCATATCCCTGCTGTCTGTGTTCAAGGGTCAGATGGTGGGGCTATTTGGCGTGTGGTGCACTGTCATCTTCCTGGAGCAAAACAGAAAAGCAGTGACTGCAGCCTAACACTCATATCTTTCTTCCTCTCATACCTTCAATTCTTCCTTCTTTACATGGTAGGAAGAAAGACCTTGAACCCCGTGGCTCTGCTTCTGGTTTTGTGCCACTGTACCCATTCACCCTGTTCAAGCACCATTGGCCCATGGACATGCTGACCTGCTGAAAAGACCAAGTGTCCAGCCTGGCAGAGCCCAACATGGAAAGCCTGGCAGACATTTGTTCAGCAAGCATCTTCCCAGGAATCTGTGTAACCACACAGCACGCAGCTCCCTACACTTCAGCATACCTTCTGACCCAAGAAATTGAATATAGCTTTGTGGTAAGACAAATGAGCAAGTTTTCACTGAATCCATATTACCCAGCCACTCCTTCCTCTTGCAGTGTGTGGATGTTGATGCCACAATTTTCATGAGAATTGTTAGGATGTACAAAATGGTCTGAACCAGGAGCCTGCTGTGTACACCACTGGGACCATTTACAGCCCTTTATGTTGTTTCTTTCAGTTGGCCCACCGAAGGTCCAAGTAGCCTCAGAAACAGCAGCATTGCTTCAAAGCCTGCCAGCCTGACCTGTGACCAGTTGTAACCAGCAACAGGTGGACAGGTGGAATTTGGTCAAGCAGATATGCATATTTCTGTGGAAAAAAAAAATGGCTGGACTTACTGAACTAGTGAACTGCCTATCAAACTAGGTCAACTAGGTTGGACTTCCACTTTCTGTTTGTAGAAATGCAAAATAAACACATGAGCACACTGTACCGCAGAACCTTAGGAAATAACAAGCTGAGAACATAACTGGCCTGTAGCCCATACAGGATATTCATTCACACAGGATACCTGTGTTGAACACTCCTTGCTATAAATTTTGGTTTGGTTGTTTTCTTGACAGAAGGGCAATCCCGCACCCAGGCACTCCTCATATGTTCTCAGCAAAGTTGTAAAACAAGCTCTCTGAGTCAAGAGTTAAACACTGCAGGTAAACTCTCCTGATAAAGACACACAGCCTCCCCAGATGAATATATCCTTCAAGGATATAACGGTGTGGGACTTCATTGGCATGCAGGCTCTTGTATGAGTGCCAAATCCAGAGATCTCTCATGTGGGATAAATTGCTTTTTTAGTTTATAAAGAGTATAAACAAGCTAAAAAAATCTTTATTTTTGTCTTCATCACTTGGTTCATCTGAAATTAAATATTTTCACTTCCTATTGATTATCATACACTTACCTCTGCTCCTCATCTGTTCACCCAGCCAGAATAACTGATCCCTGATCTTGATGCCTTTCCAAACTTCACAGTAGCTGGCTTATTATGGTTCTTTATCTCAATTATTTCTCAGGAAGGAGAGAATGACCGCAAATAGAGACGTGTCTTTATATAGAAACACTGAAGACATAAAACACCACCTTTATCTTAAAGGTTATATCACATGTATACAATATTACCTGAGTAGCTGAGATTACAAGTAACATCCAAGTTAAAAACAAACAGCTTCATTATAAGTTGGGCAGTAAACAGACAGCTGGCTTCTAAAGGATATTCTACTTCCTGCTCCTTTCCATGTATGTAATATTTATTTTAAATTTCTGTGGGATTATACAAACTGGGCAGTTCTACAAACTTCTGATCAGATTGTTTAACTCTCTGGTGAATGAGTGGTACTAATCCCTCTTTGTGACAAAACCCAGAAGTTAAATGCATTGCAGACTCTTGCCATAGACATTTGGCTCTTTAATTCAAACTGTAGCAGCTCAAGGTCCTAGTGTGACGGTGAAGAAAGGATCATCGTCCATGCTTACACACAACATTCAGCCAGTGGATAATATTTGATATGTTTTTGCTCATTTGATTCTCAAAACATCCACTTTAGTAATTGCTAAACAGGGAAATTAGAAGCTTTCTTTAATTAAACCAGTTTCTCACCAGACAATGAGATCACTTCGATCAAACACAGTACCTCTAAAGCAAGGTGGGTTACACAGACTTTTAGCATGAACATTTCTTATTTTTTTTAGTTAGTTTTAATTGCTATTCATTCACATGAATATTTCTGATCTAACCTTTCTCACTCAGGGCATGACCCAGCTCTCGGCAAAATAGATGGGAACCTTTCCATTAATTTCAGTGGGAACTAAAGTGATCCCTGAAGATCAATTAGCAGATCATTGTTTAGTTATGTGTGAAGCTCTGCTAAGGATGGATTTTACAACTATTTTGTTGGAGCCACCCAGAGACTGGACATTTGTTTCCTGTAATTCATAGCCTCATTGGGTAATGTAGTAGAATGCATGATGAGTGGTAATGTGAGCACCAATATCTAGACAAATATCTCATTTATTCGATGCCATCAGGGCTCTTGAAAAGAACATCCCATAAATTCTTAGTGATAAGTACCTAAAATAAGTGTCACTGAGACACACTAGATCAGAGCAGAAAGCCAACATGGTATCATATTCTGATCTTTAGAGTACTGTTTAATTATTACAACCAAAGAGAGTAATGTCTTTCTTTTTGAAAGAAATATTTTTCTAAGGGTGACATTTACATAGATAGTAAAATAAAGTCACCCAAAGAGAGTGGATGTGGGGAAATCAAAGCAGGGAAAAGGCTTGCCTTACTCTTTTGCATTGCCTCCCAGCTTAGGGAGTTAAAAACAGATTCCAACTCCTAGATAATCCACTTTTCTCTAGAATCAAATACCAACACTTTTCATGGTTTTCATTGAATCAGTAATAGTATCTAAATAGCATTTTGAAGAAATATTAGTAAGAGATGTGGGGAAAAATGAAGAAATCAAGTAACATGTGTTTACCACGCCAATCTGTACAGATGTCTTTTCTTGACAACTGTCTTTCAGGATGAATGAAAGTTGGGTAAATCATTAGAGGACTGCCACTGGAAAATTATTATTTCAGCAAAGAGATCATGGATAGTGTTGAAAGGGGAACTTCTGGCTAAAGGAAGACTAGGAAAGGAATTTCTAAAAGATCATTTAGGGCCTATCTTGTTCAATACTGTCATCAGAGAATTCAGCACAGAAATAGAAATGAGCTATTGAAAGGTGGTGATAATTCTTATTTGAAAGTATTTGTCATTGCAGTAAGGGAATAGGCTACTTTAAAGGAAGAACTGGACAACTTTGAGGGCTACAGTATTAGAAATCACATAAAATGCAACATTATTATTGTTAAGCTTTTCAATATACTAATGAGATTTTTTTTTTTTTCTTAAACACACTACTTGGAAATAAGTGCGAGGGAAAAATAACTGAGAGTATCAGTTGCTCACAGGATGATTATGATCCATCAATGTGATCTGATTGTGAAGAAGGCAAGCACAATCCCCATAAATCTTTTTTTTCCAGGAGAGATGAAAAACCATTAATGTCATTGTACTTGTGAAACCTGTGTATATAGTACTGATTGGTTGTGTTCAAGAAAGATGAATGCAAGATGAAAAAAATATAGTGAACAAAGTAATGGCAAGCCACTGAAAGCGCTTAACTTTTCCAATAAAACAAGAACTGTGAGGTGATATGTTTGCTGCATCTCAGCAGCAAAGGAAAGAGAGGAAAGTAGTAGAGTTGGATGATATCGGTATGATTAAGGCCAAGTATAAACTGGCCATGGGTGAACATAGCCTAGAAATTAGGAAAAATTTTGTAACTATCAGAATGTTATGACCTGGAACAGCTTTTTTCCTACAAGTGTAGAGTCATACTTTTGCCGTAGAGCTTAAAGAGTTTGTAAAGAAGAGAATATAGTGTGGTCACCTGAGGTAGCAGAGGTTTGCACTTACCTGCTGAACTCCTATATACACTCATGTCAGTCTTCACTTCACTTAAAATCTCCTGGGATGATTTTCATGAGTAGATAGGTGAATCATGGGCCCAGCTGTAGTTTTTCTACCAGGCCTTGAGACTGATGACTGGCTACAGCAAGTCCAAGAACAGATTAGAAATGAGACTATGAGCCAGAGGTAGGATGGATGTAGTCTCTGCCAGAATATTTTCACTTGCTGTAGCACCACACATTATGAACTGCATTGAAGAGATGAAACAAATTCTCTTCTCATTCCCTTCTCCATTACCCCATATTTACCTTTATAAATGTAGCCTATTACACTGACTGATACACGGATATTCCCAAAGAGAGAAACAGACTAATTAGTATTCTTGACTTATTCCTGTTAACAGTCAAACCTAGGATTAACTTCTGTGAATACTAAAAAACCTTTACAAAAGTAGAAACTATAGTGATGAAGATGTTTCTTCAATAAATCATTCTTGGTATTGCCAACATTTCTGTTCAGATCTATAGTCTTGTTAGGCATTTGCATGGTTTACTTGTAAAAGAAAAAATCTCACAGGTTGTTGGAAGGATTCAGATACCAGCAGTAATTTTTGTACAGTTTACATTCATTAACAGTCTTCTCTTTTGCTGACCTTTATGTCATGTGCAAACGTTCCTAGTGTTGTGTGAAGGGCTGTTGTCTTTGTTTTACACATAGACTAATTGAAAAAAAGGTTATATGACTTATATGACTCAGTGAAAAAAAGTATAGAAATACTGTGGAGAGATTGCAAGCAAGATCTCCCAAGGCCTGGAGTAGAATTCCAGCCACAGAACAAACCTTCACTTTCACCCTAGAAAACTTCAGCTGAGGCTGCCAGGGTTCCTGAGTGTAAGATGCCAGTGGGATTCATGCCTGGAAGAGAAAGGACACAATGAAGCCACATACATTTCTAGCTTGTGCAGCTGAAGTGACAAACAAAAAGCCATCAATACTTCCTACAACATAGAAGAGATGTGGCTACAGAAGGACTCTTGGCACTCAAGCCCGTTAATTTTGGCTCTCTGAATAAAGGTTTGTCCTACAATAAAAGGCATCCTGTTTCTGTTGTACAAGGGACCAAGTAAGAAAGGAGACAGGCAAATACACAAGAGAGCTTAAAGAAGGAAACCTCTGACACACTATGTGTTTCAGATCTTTATCAATGATTTTACTTGTCCATGGCAATGTGTTGTTTTATAGAGTGAATGGTCTATGTTTTTAAGTTATCTGCTTTGCCTAATTGCCTAGTAGAAATCACCAATAGTTTTTTCCATGAGATACTCTCTGTGACTTCTCAAGTTCTGGCTTTTGTCCTCTGTTCAGGCCTAAACACCTATTAGAAATACAGGATAAAGTTATATTCACACTATTTTTAGGGACATGAGTCTGTAAGATGCTCAAATGTCCAGGACCAGCTGCTGGAGTTACAAACTTCTGACAGAGAATCTAAACAGCCCACTTACTGAGTCACTCATTCAAAGTTAATCAGCAGGAAACATCAAGATTAGACTTGTGTTTGAAATCACTTTTTCTTTGGCTTGTGCCTGAACATCTTCAGAGAAAGGTCTTGCAATATCCTGGAGGTTCAAATCCCCAGATTCTCACCTGTGGACAGGATGAATATGCACTTTTTTCTTACATGGTATCCCTAGAGAAGGAACCAATCTTTTCTATTACTGCCTAGTGGTTCTAGCATCTTTCTTTTGCCTGCATGGGATTAGAGCCATATCTCCCCTGCAAAGTGAGATTACATGGATAAGCACATTAGTGATTAGCCTGGAGCTGAGGAGACACTTTTATGTGTCATGCTAAACTATGAAGCAAAGAAGTAAAGACTGGTGAAAAGGAGAAGGAATGACTCCATGGTCTTAGTAGTCCTTATAAGGGAGCTCTGCAAAGTGACTGTTTTGAAGTCGTTGCAGTGCTGGTCCCCTGCTGAACAGTGGCATCACTGACAGAACAGATCGGTCTTCTTGTGAGTTGGGTTTGAAATCTCTAATGCTGAGAAGGGTTGCAGATCTTCTAGGGAAGACATATAAGCCATTACAGAAAAGCTGGACTTCTCATTCGCTAGGTTTTCAAAAGAAAGTGCTGCTTTTCTGAGAGGCTTTATGCTACCAGAGTATATTAAGGAGCATGAGAAGTCTCCCAAGGAACTTAGATGATGGAACAGCTACTGCTGGTCTCAGATGAGACCTGCATGGCCATTTGTTCAAATGAGACCTCTATGAAAAAGCACAGGCATATAACTCTAGCCACCAAGAAAATTTCAGTTAAAGAGGTAAGAACATACTGACATTAGCAGCTTTTTCTACCAGCAGGGTTTTCTATCATGATTTTAAGTTAACCTCCTCAGAGAAACTTTGTGGCCTCTTTAGGATTAAAATCCTCTGTGGTCCAGTCACATGCATTAGCTGAAATGTTCAAAGTCAAAAATAAGCATGAATTGTTGGCTTTGTCCACAGAGAAACACTCATCAAAAGTGTGAACACAAATGGTCTCTGGAGGCTGTTACTCCAGATATACACTGTGTCAGATTTTGGACTCTGTTAACTTCAGAGGCATGTAGCTGACACCAGACCATCACCACAGGCATATAAATGGCTTTGTTTTATATGCATTGTCACCAGTTAACTCACCTCAGCTGATTTAAGTATTTAAGGTGTAAGTGGATCTAAAGTGGTAAATAATGTGTAACACTTCATTGTTTCATACACAAAAAGCCTCTTGGCTTAATTGTTTCAACTGTGCCCATTGGTACTGGTGATGTCATGGTATCGGTGTCTCCTAGACACTGCAATGACTTTCGCTGTGAATACACAAACCTGATAAGAAGGTATAAAAAATCACACTTAGAGGAACTTCCATTTCACCCTGATCACACCACAGTTTTGAGAAAAAACTGGCAGAAAGCAGTTTTGAGGAACAGCTTTGCCCTGCTTGGCACCTGTGTTATCTGTGCCAACTGCCAGCAGGTCTCCAAGGTGATCTCACCATCACCTTCTCTTTAGCCTCTTTTCCTGAGGAACTTGAGCTTCTCTAGTCATACTGTCTTTCCGTTTGTATTTCAGTTTGCCTGTCATTTGCTTCCTACCCTAGCAGCTTTTAAATCTGACAACAGCTCAGTTACATCAGGCAAAAAGGGAGAATTTCCAATAGGAAATGAATTCTTACAAGCCTTGTGAAAGCCAACAGGTGGGTAGAGGAAAGCAACTAATGCAAATTAGAGAAAAGAGAACCAGAGAAATGTTTTAATATGAGCACCACAAGACCTACTGGCTGGACAATCACTTTGTATGTATCTGCATGCAGATTGACCATAACATCTGCAGCACTGTGTTACTTCAGCCTATAGTTAAGGGACATCGGGGTGAAATGAGGTGAAGAAAAAATAGGGAAATGGAGAAACTGGGAGTACGTTAGGATTAATGTGAGGATGTGTAGGAGACATGACTGGGGAAGTCTTACGGACTTTTGAGAGAAACTGTGATTATCACGGAAAGGTCAGATGAAAATCCATAGGAAGATGGACTTCCTTGTTCTACTTCTCATAAAACAGGATATGGTGCATATTTAGAGCTGAAATAGCTCAAAATGGCAAAAATGCAGACCTTCAGAGTACAGCCAAACTATGATTTCATTAGTATCTTCATTCCAGATTAGGCCAAATTTGACAGCAGATGTAGCTGCACCTGTGCAATAACCATATTCAAAGTGAAAGGAACATGCAGCTAAGCTTCCTATAAAGGCCCTTGCTGAGTGGCTTACTGCTGAAAACTGAGTACTGAGTTTAAACTAAGGAAACATTGACATCAAGTACTGAATGTGGGTTACTTTCAAGCATAAAGTGATACCCTTGCCACAGCTGAAACAGGCTCCTGTCAAAGATCAACTGACATCTCCACAGTCACATACTTCAGCTCCCTGCTTACTGGCAGCATCTGATCCTCTCACCATTCATGCTGTATATATGCTCACTCACTCCCAGGATCCCTTCTGAAGCAAAATTACTAGTTTCCTTGGACAGGAATCCTGGACACAGTTAACAGAATAGTTTGCTTCAGGCTCCACTCCAGACAGACAAAATGGACTTGAACTGCAGAAAGTTTAACTCCCTCGGCCCATGACAGTTGTCTGATGTTACTCCAATAGGCCTCCTGTCCTCAAATGCCCTACACACTGTCATGGCACAGCACAAGTGGCAATACAAGCTTTGAATTAGTAAATCACAAATGCTTAATAATTAGCTCTCAGGGCAATATGGGGCCAGAGGAGACCTGGGCCAAATACTACACCAAGTCTGGTCATGCTGCCCCAAAGGGAGTAGCTACTCCTGAGCAAGGTGAACAGAAGCCATCTTGGACCACTTGGTCTGGGTCAGAGATCACCCTTGGGGCGTCTGTTCTGGTAGCAGTCATCACCCTTGAGAAGCCAGGGCAGAGGCCAAAACTCCAAACAGAGGGATTTTGCTTCCAGGCTTACAGCTGGAATTTGAACTATTCACACTGATAGGTGCCACCCATCACCGTCAGCTCTGCAAAGACTAGGGTGGCCCCTCCAGCCTTTCTCCTCAGGGGCCAGTTAAAGTATTCTCTCAAAATAGATAATGAGGTAATAATTTTATTTTCCTAGTTGCTTAAGGAGAGTGTTAGAAGAGTTAATCCAGGGATCAAAGGTCTTTGTTAGCAGAGTCTTTTGAATCCCATGTGTGCTGGTCACAAAAATAACACAGAAAGTGTACAGACCTGAAAATGACAGCCAGGATGGAAAACAAATCAGCCACTACTTTCTCTTGGCATTTAATGTCTTTTAAATGTTTGGGTCAAGTTTGATCTTGCTAGTTTATGTAGTCTGTTGTAGTATTTCACCAGCTGCTGAATCTTTTTGTGCAAGTAAAACTTTCCAAAAGGGCCTTAAACTCTAGTGACAGAACACAGTTGTTTGTATGTCAACTGCAGCTTCTATTTATAGGATGATGAAAATATCCCCCAATCAGTAACTCTCCAAGAGACAGGCAATTCATAAAAATAGATTATAGAAAACAAACAAAGATGAAGGCACATTTTAGGTTAATCAAAACATTGATATTCCAAACTCTTCCTCATAACCCATATATTTAAGACATTTGTATATTCAGATAGTAAACCCATTCAAACACAAACAAACTACCTTTACATAGGATAAGGAATTCGGGTATTCAGGGAAAAGGAATATTAATATATTCTATAGTGAATGAACACAAAAATAAGTGGAGGTTTTTAATGACTCAAAATTAAATTAACTGCTTTCTGTGATACCCAGTAGAGCTTGCATGAAGGCACGTACCAGAGGTGAATGTGCTTTTAAAGGGTGTTGATTTAAGACCTGATTTGTTTGAAGATTGACTTGAAAGAATTTCAAAGGATGTAGCTTAATTAAAAATATTCCAAACTTTGCATTCCTCGCAAAACCTTTTGACCTCTCATGACATTTAATGCTTGAAGGTGAGGAGTTGACTGACTGCTTCTCACTTCACTAAAGGCACCAAAATCCTTCCCCCTATGCAACAACCATCATTATTTGTTGATAGGTGTTCATTACACCAACCTAAAAGGAGTACTTGGAGAAGCGGTAGGTCAGTAAGCTGCAGGTACCTACCGTATCAGGGGTACTTTTCCATCAAACATAACTCATCCTTTAGAAAATGCCCAGGAACAGAATGTGCACAGGAAGGTCTGCACATTGCAGCTATCAAAAAGCCTGGCACTCCCACAGACAGAAGAATCAAATGGAGCTATCCATTAACAAGCCAGTGACCTCCATGGTCTCCCGTGAGGAATGGCTTGCTGTCACCCACTATGAGGGGGAATCTCACCATGAAGGCTGTTTGCATTCAGTCAACACTTTGCTTTTATAGGCCTGTGGAGCCAAAGATTGCTAGACTTTTGAACCCCAGGCTAACTTCTGTCTGGCTACAGCCTCATTTTCTGGAGCCAAAATCTTTTTTAACAACTACCCAATAACAAGTAATTAGGGTAAAGTCTGCTAATCTCCTTTGGGCCTGGAGGTTGTATATTCAGAACCTGATGGGGTGAAGGTAGAATTACTGCCATCAAAGCCCGAGGCTACTTTTGTAAAAGAGGTTGAACTCTAGGTCACGGAAATGTTAACTGGACAAAGAGAGATCAGGGCAGATAGTGTTAATATTAAAACTGTCCTACTGAGATAATGCAGAATTGACTGCTTTCACTCTGGAAACTACCTGAATGAAAGACATGAAGGGAAGGCTAGAGCAGTTCTTTCAAAAGGTGAAAACATAGCAATAAAGAATTTATTGTCTTTCTTTTATTTGGAATTCATTTTCAGCCCCTATATTCAATAAGACAAAGTAAAATAATTTTTATGTCACACTGTATTTGGGCCACCCTGTTTCCTAAAGCTATTTGATTTACTAAATTGAATAAGTTATTTCTTAAATATCTTCTCTCTCTCTTCCAAAAGCCTGAGCAAAAAATTAATTAGAAATTGAGAGGTTTCTGCTGTAGACTTAAGAGTCCTGGGGACAAATGAGACTTGCTGGGTGGCAGGAAGGATAAAAAAGCTCATACTCACACACACATGGAGGAAATGTGCTCGGAAGAGAGTGGTGTCCATGCAGTGCCCTGGATATGTCACGATACTGCATTTTGTGCCTCTGCTACTTGCACACAGCAGAGGTCAGGGAGAGATTCCAGTTTTTTAAGGGATTAGAGCCCAAACACTGAAAATCTTCAAACATTCAAAATAAAATCACAGATTTTGCCTGGAAATTCATCACAGAGCAGGGCAGCCATCATTCCACCAAATGGAGTCACTCCAAAATTAATTTCACTCACTGCCATCAAGGACAACGAATATGTTGCTATCCCCTCTCTAGTATCAATGCTGACAGATCCAACAGGATTGGCAGCACTTCGTTCTCCCCCACTGCTGTGAGTAGGTCTTTGCCTGCTGCTGCCAGTGGCTTTTAAGTCCCTATATGAGAGTGGAAGAGGAGAAATGTTGAGGCCAGCTATTTCCTGTGCCAGGTCCTGCTGGGCTCTGTTACAGCACCCTGGCACCTCCCTCACTTTTGGGAAATTGATGGAAATACTTCGGCTGACACAGGCAAGGGGTATGTTTGGAAACATGATGGCAATTAGCACAGCAGTGGAATTACGTCAGAGTTCAATTCTCAGGACAAGATGCATTTAATGGTGCTGCAATTTCCAACTGGATTTAGCTAAGTAAAGTGGAAACAGATTTCTGCTTCCAAGCTGAGCTATCAGAAGAATCCTCTCATGAGACTTCTTCAAAGCTCCCAGAGTAGCTGGTACAGGTACAACCATGGGAAGAAAAAGTGTTGTGTACAAGACCAGTGGTAGCAAAACCAACCCTCAGCTCTGTGGTGGGACACTTGAGTGCACAGGGAAAGACATCTCCAGCCCCACATCTTCCTCCCAAGGAGGTAGCATCCTAGAGCTCCCTCCTGAGCTACGGGCAGAAGGAGAGTTTTTAGCCTCTCCAGAAAAAAGGGCAATAATCAGTGTTCTTTATTTCCCTATCATTTTGTTGGCATTTCCCAGGGTTTTAGGGACCCCAGGTTGCCATTACCTTCATGAAAATATAAAATTTCTCCATGCATGAGCTATATAAAACAGGTTCATCAGTATTAGCTTTCTGTCATGATGGGTAGGGATTGCATATATTTTCTTTTAATTATATCAGAGTAAAATAAGCTAGTGGTAATGACTAATGATGGCATAAAGTATTTGTTTCTTTCTTTTGAAGTATTCTTCTGACATGGAGGGAGAACATGACGATGTATTTTTATGTTGATTATGTCCATGTGAGTTATCCCAGATAGGTGGTACAACAACAATGCTAAAATTCACCAAAGTGAAGTCTGACTTTTTTTTTCTGAAACCTAGCACAAGAGCAGTGTCCATGGTGCAACAGCCATCGGAATATATTTCTTCAAGGTTCAGATTTGGAGTAACTTTTCTCTGCTGCTCTAGCAACACCAGAACTAGTTAATCTTTGCCTGGTTTAAATGCTTCACATATTAAACTAACCAGTGTAACTGTACCATTAAGCAATCCTGTATCTGTGTGAATATAACAAATTGGTCTTTAGTCAAATACTTCTCAGACTAAAATACAAGCCTGTCTCCTAATTCAAATACCTTCATCCATACTCTTTTCTGTTTTAAGTATGCAAAATGGAATTTTGTGGTTACTGGTGAAAATTGTCCTTCAAAATACCAAGCAATACTGCTCCAATTAGGTCAGCTTTTGGTTTTAGAATATAATTTATAAGAACATTGTGGCTGTTACACAAAGGTCTGTTCAAAATGGGAAGAAAAAGTAGACAGAAAATTACAGTGCAGAATAAAAAACTGGCCATTTTCTTTAAGGAACTTGTAGTTTCACATCTGGACGTTACCCTTTTGGACAGCTGACAAGCCACGTTGGGGATCTTGAAGGCTTGTTGCCCTAAGAAAGAAATCAAGTATGTGAGTCTGTCATACCCTCTTGTACCATCCTATTTTAATTCTTAAAAATTTTTTCCATGAACCCAAAAGAAACAGAAATCAGGAAGCACTTTCCTTGCCCAGATTCCCCTCAGTCTGTCTTTCCAATCAATTCTATGCCCAGACACTGGGGACATAGTTGGATTTTATAGCTAAGTCAATCTCAGCTCAAGCTAATGCCAAAAGATTCAGTTCTGTCTGTCCTTCTATTGCCTTTAATTGCATACTCCTATTCCCAGCACTGCACTGTCTGATATTTTTCTGACCTCATGGTGTACTACATCAGGTCTAGATCACAAAAAATGTATAGATAAGTTTTGCAGAGCTTTGCAGACATGCAAGCGCTTATGACAGCAAAGGAAGAAACAAGAGCACACAAATGAAAAGAGAGAAGGAGAAAGGGAATAGACTGCCTTTTCAGAGGCAGCTGATCATCTGATTGCCTGGCCTAGCATCAGACTGTGCACTGCAGCCTCACTGACTGCTCCATCTCAATGTGATCACCATGACTGGTGACTTTTTTCTTTTCTGTACAAACAACAGCTTGTACATCATATTCTTGTTTTTGCATGCACAGACCAAGTATTCCAGTACTGCTCAAGCTTTGTCATGCACTCCTTGCCTTGGGCCATAACCCATGTCTGCTTCTTACCATCGTTATATAAAAAAACATTTATTAAACTCTCCAGTACTGAGCCCAAAAGAGGCAAAACCATTGTCTTTATCCAGCTCTGTGATTATCAACAGATTAAAAGACTTGCCTGACAAAAATTGTAAATTCTAGGCAGACACTCAAAATCAGCTAGAAACTTCTACAGAGAATGAATCAATCCTCATCATCACTGTAGGTAGAAAGTGCAAGGAACAGAATCATCTGACATTCACTTTGGAATAATACAGGTTCATTTCTATGTTTTTTGACTAAGAGTAACTCACATTTACAGGAATACATTAGAAAACCTATTTTTCTTTGTTCTCCCAAAGTAATGGCACTCACACGCACAGCTCTTGGGCCTGATTCATCACTGCATTACTTCAGCTTTATTTCAGGGACTCCATTTATAGTGCAGCAACCACATGAACTGTGAATCCTGTCTGTGATGCTCACAAAAGTAAAAGGGTAGGATGGCCTTTTAGGGGGTTCCTGACTTAGAACTCAGTTGCCCAATTCCCTGTTTGATGCTCCTCTGTGAGACGAACTTCCCAGGATGTGAGCACTCTGCCATTCCCAAAAAATTGTTTCTTCCTCCCTTATGCTGAGCAGCCAAAACAAAAGATCATTTAGCTCCTTAGTTAGTTCAGAAATTTCTAGTAATGTGAGAAAATGCCCTACTGAAGAATTCCTAGTTTCTTCAATCATTAGTGGATATTATCAATTATTTTGCAGTCAGCAACACGTAGTGTGTTTTCATAGCCAAAGTAATGCCCCTGAAAGTGTCTGATTTTGCAAATAGTTAAGCACTGGAATAATTTTACTGACAAGGATTAACTCACTTAACTCTGTAGTAAGACTCAGCAATGTAAGGATATAGATAAGAACTGTAATTCCGGAATGCAACAACATGCACATCATTTAAGTCAAGCTACACACTGTATCTGGCTGTGAAGGACTCAGGGAAAAAGGAATTTTTCTTTTGACCTCAGATAATTATTATATTTATTCTTAACATCACAATAATGTCCCATAGCCGTAACCAGCTCTCATTAGCCAAGGTACTGTATAAACACACCAGACTATTAAATCCCTGCTAAAGGAAGTTTACATACATTTTGAAACATAAAAAATGAGGAACTTGTTAATTTTATTTCACCATAATTGACAGTCTTTTAAAATCTTAATACTGTAATAACAAATGGGACTTGAGTGTGATCTTTGCTACTTTTGTGTAAAGCCATAGGAATGTCATTCATTTAGACCTCGACAGAGAGGCCGAAATGCATATTGCTGGCATGAAGTAAAAATGCTATTAGAAGAATATTCTTAAGGTTGCAATGTCAAGGATTTTGAATCTTATAGAAGAACTTGTACACCTAGATGACACCTGATGACTTCAACACAAACAGACTGCTGATGAACCCCAGAAACAACTACATTTTCTCAGCTCTGCCCTTTCCAGTGACATCACCAAGGTGCCCTGATTTCTGTTAGTTGGTGTGTATTTTCTCCTCTGCCTAATACCAAAATTGTTCTTAGGTGACTGACCCCAGTAATATTTTGTCCAGAGGAAACATGGAAAAGAGTATTTGTACTGCACAGTACAGGGATACTTGAGGCAGCTGCTCAGATACAGAAATGGTACAGCTCTCCAATCAAATTTACTAATTTTGGGGCAGACTTACTGCATAATCCTCTACCTCACTGACACAGCATCACAAATCCCCTCCCTCCTCCAAGGGCTGCCATCACTGCTCATAGGGCTGGCAGCTCAACATCAAGAGCCTGCTCACCTAAATTTTATTGCTGCAAATCTATAAAGAAAGTTGCTTATAAAGATGCAATTGCTTGGCCTGTTCGAATCACCATCTCCCAACACGTCAAATCTTGGGCAAAATGAGCTATTCAGGGAAGAAGCACTAGTTGCATTTTCGACACACCCTGCCAGATTTCAAGTTCCTTCCTCCAGGCACAGAATGCTGAGGATGTTCAGGGAAACAGTAACAGATTTTGTTATACAGAAAAAAAAAGAAAGGGATTTTCTTCAGAAAAAAAAGAGCCAAGCCTTTTAGGAAGACATTTTCAGAGGGATATTAATTTCTTTTCATCTTTATAGACCAGCCTGAGGCATTTATATTTGAGTCCAAACAAAGTCTAGCAAAGCTGTAAACATCTGAAAAGTCTTTTTTAAGGGGAAGAATTGGTCCACATTAATAACAGGCATTGTCTACTGTCTACTCTGACAGTAATTTGCAAATATAAAAAATATTTCCTTCACATACAGTAGCCTGCAAAATTTCACTTAAAACAAAAAACATGAGTGAAGGATTGTAAAGTTTGTGTGTGAAAGTCTAATTTGTTCTTCCTGGTTTTATTCAAGAAATCAGACATATTTTGTATTTATTTAAAACAAAAACATCCTGTACAGAATCTGAGTATTACTCAGTTCCTAATGTTAAAATGGAATATCAGCTCAGTGTTGGGCTGAATTTCAGCCTAGATGAGACGTACTGTGTTATGTTTCTTCACAAAGAGTCAAGTTGGCCTAGAAACCCATCAAACAAATTAATTTGGTAGAAATATTGACACAAAAAATGCAGTTTAGATCACTGATAACACAGGAAATCCTAATCAATCAAGCCATAGCTGAAGCCTCACCATGATTTTATTTTTTTTATGTTCGTTGGTCCCCAGGACACTTAAATTGAGACAATTTGACTTTCTAGCTCTACGTTTAGTTCAGAATACTATAACATTACTGTATGCAGGAAAAAAGGAACTAAAAAACCCACATATGTCCTTAATAGTCTGTGTAGAGGCAGATAATGTCTTCAAGGGTTTCAAGAGCATTACGATCACCAGTCTGTGGCAGAGATTCCACTGGCAGTCTCTACTTCTATACTGATTTACATCATTTGAGTGTCCAGTCTACCAACTGAACAACTAATGCGCTTTCACAAATACTAAATACTAGTGCTTTCAGTCTGGTTTTGGTAGGACATCATTTCACAGTAAAGGTAAAAATTGCGACCTTCAAACTATAAAGAACTTTTGCCCTGAGTAAACCTAGTGTCAGCCAGCCATGTTTTTCAAATGGTTTTACATGCAAATGGGAATTTATTTCCTACAGATTTGAGGTAAGCAGGTAAAAAAAGTTAAAAAAAATAGACTTCTGTAATGCCCCAGAACATGGCTTTAACAGAAAAACAAAGTTCATTAAAATAAAATTCTGGGAGTTAAGCAAGGACATTGCCCATTTGAGAAGGTGAAAGATCTTGGTAGCAGGACTTTGCAAAACACTTGTGTGTCCAACAAAATGAGGAAAGTGCTTCACAATGGTCTCCACATTATGGTAAACAGACCTCCCACATAGTATCATTTTATGTACTAGTATCTACATTTCTGGAACAGCTTAGGGATGGGAGAGTGCCAGCATTTTTGCATGCTTCCTGCATCCTGGGGATGGCAGCTGTGAAGTAGAGCAAGGCGCACTTTCTCTTGTATCTCTCAAATATAGTTCTGAATGCAACTTCTGTCATTAAGAAATATTTCCTAAGCAGACTCCATACCCCTATTTTCCATCTGATAATCGTCTCCTTGTGTTTGTGGTAAGTCAACATCCTTCATCTTTGCCTTATGAGGAAAAGCTATGGCTGTAAGCACTTCAAAATTCCCTTAGTGCTTGCAGATCCCTATGATAACAAACAACAGAAAGCATCTAACATGCTTTTTTCCTTTCCTTACAGAGACAAGCAGTTCACTCAGAAGAGGGCAGCTCTCATGCCAGCTTTCTGTCTGTACTATCTACTAAGCTATAGCACATGCTTATCTCTCAAATTTGGCAATGAAGAAAGGAGACGCATGATGCAGCACTATCCCTTTCTGGCTGTTGCAAGTGGAAGAAAGGGCAGGGTTTGTGTAACCCAAAGTCAGCACACACCGTAAGAGAACACAGGTGGGTAGCCTTATTTCCTTTTGATTATGGGGTGTTTGGAGCAAACTCAGACACTTTGCTTGAATGCAGCATCTCACTGGAGTCCCAGGAGTCACTCGTATGCACTACTACACAATGGAGAGGTCTGGCCCCATACTTGTGTTTGTGAGGTAACTGAGCAATGCTGAGCACCCACACCCAAGGTCTAGGGGGGCACTGAACTGAGTTTAGCAATTTGTTCCAACATCTTCACTCAGGCAAAGCTTTCAGTGATTTATAGCAGTGTGGAGAGAGGGCTTCAGCTGTAGCTTTCTTTAAATGTTCACATGCAATTGTTTTTCCTGGAGTTCTGAATAAAGTGTCATCACACTTCTCAACAGGGAAAAATTTTTGGATAAGCTATTCAGAGAAGCTGAAGAAATGTCCTCCAGGCACATGACTGTTAAACCCTGCTTCAGTTTTGGTAAAAGATCTGCCTTGATCCAACACATTTTCTATCTCATCCCTTTCCTCACCCCTCCCCTCTCTTCAAAGGGGCAGTCAGTGCCCTATGACACTGGATGGGCCCAAAGGAATGGCTACTTCCTCACACCTGCCTTTCCTATTAGCAGCAGCAGAGTCCTGGGTGCTATAGAAAGAACCCAGTGAAGCCACACAGAGCCAAATCTACGCAGAGACGGGGAACAGAGATGGGGAATAAGGCCACCTGCTAGGAAGTGGAAAGAGGACAGCAGAGGTATTTTCTTACTTCTTCCTCTCATATAACTTTCTTATAGCTCACTATAACTGACTGAGTCCATGAGACTCATCCTGCTCTTCACTGTGAAAACAAAGAGGAGCAGGAAGGCTTAAGGCTGGGAGAAAGAAGAGTTGATTTAGGAAATATGAGGAAAACAGAAAGAGAGCAACAGAGAAAAGAGAAAGGGTAAGAAAAAGAATGAGAAGTCACAACTATGGAGCTTAAGAAAAGGTCAGTGGTCAGAATACAAGGAATAAGGGGAAGAGTAGCATTAAAAAGCACAAGAATGAGTATGGAGAAAGAGAAAATTATGGCTACAACAACAAAAACCAGAAAGACTTAGAAAACACTTTGAAGGTGGCCATTGAGTGTTTTGAAAGAGTGTGAGTGGGAAAGAGGAATGCAAGAAGGGAAACCACCACAATGAGTTACACTTCACTGATGCACAGAAAATGAAAAGTGAAGTGCTAGCATCTAGTGTGCACCCAAAATTTTCCTTTAGGAAACCTTGGTCTTACCAAAGCAAAGGGGACATGGATGCCACAGGACACAATTTCAGCCTTTGTAATTAAGGTAGAGATGGGTCATGTGAGAAAGCCCTGCTGACTCCTAAGGGTACAGTTTTCCTTCCTAGTATTTCCATAGCTTCTGAAAGATTTCCGTACCTCACATTACCGCATTATAATATGAAGCAGGTTGGAATTTTGTTAGCTGCAAAGGGGGGATATTTCCTTCCCCCCTGTACACATCAGGCCCATCCCTACAGGCACAAAGGATTTATTCTTCCCTTTACAAATTACTTCACCAGCTGAGGAACTGCAATAGCTGCCAAACCCCCCAGAAGCCTGAGACCTCTGCCCCATCCCAGCAAGGCTGAAATGAGACAGGGGAGAGAGGAAGTGATTTATTTTGAAATAAGTGCTGCAGAGGCAGAGGTGGTGTGACTGGGCAGGGGAACAGGACACACACTGCAGGAGCAAGCAGAGAAAAGTTGGTAAGCTCTTATGTAGGATGAACCATTCCCTGCAGCATGCTGGGAGAGTTACTCAGGAGCCTGTGTGGGGATGGTGAACATTGCTGGTGAGAGCCCTCACCACTCTTCCCTCCAAACCACTTGTAACTCAGAGCCAGCACGTGATTGTGAACACCGCCAGCAAAACCAGAGGTTGAACCAGGTTTTGGGTTGGCTCCAGCTCTGTTTTGGGGTTGTCTGTAACCAAAGTTGCCCTCACCTAGTCCTGGTTCAAGTTCAGCCAATGGTCTAAAACAGTCCTGGTTCAGGCCTTGCTAGAGAAAAAGTCTGGAAAAAGTTTTCAGTCTGACTGCTGTATGTGTGTGCATCTGAGCAAAGCTGGTCTTCTGTGCTTGCTTGTCGTGAAAAATGATGAATTGCAGAAGTACCCATTTGGTGTTAGTCATTTGGTGCAGCAGGAAGGAAACAGGAAGCCCTTCTGAGCATTAACTTTTCAAAGCAGTTTGCAAAGAAAGCCAAAGCCCTCCTCCCTTAGGCTCCATAGCCACTCACTGCTCTTTATGCCATCACCTTAACGGGCACCTAGTCACAATTAACATTCACAACCCCTGCAGGCGGAAATA
This sequence comes from Manacus vitellinus, assembly GCF_001715985.3. Taxonomy (NCBI): domain Eukaryota; kingdom Metazoa; phylum Chordata; class Aves; order Passeriformes; family Pipridae; genus Manacus; species Manacus vitellinus. Next base: position 24,208,626 of record NW_021940682.1, on the reverse strand, counting down.
TTTGCCCAGTGCAAACAGCTGAGGCATTTGGTGTCAGTCCTTTCTCTGTTAAAGGCATGTTAAAAAAGGGGGAGGGAAGAGGAGCCATACACTTGCCAAACGGGAGAGGCCTGATTGCACTCAACAGGTTCAGTTCACGCTGTGACCCTGCCCGGCTTCCTGCTATTCAGATGTGTTACTTCCCCTTTGTGGTAATGGCCTGTGGCAGCCGGCCAGAAAACACTATTAATTTCAGAAGTGGCCTGACAACAAACCCACAGCGAAACGAGAGGAAGTGGCGGGGAGGCCATCTGTTAACTTCAGCAGAACAGTAGGGACACAGCTATGTAGGTTCTACAAGGAAAGCAGATTAATAATCCACAAAGAGGAAACTGGCTAAAATTATCCACAGACCATATTAAAAAAAAAAAAAAAAAAAAAAAAAAACCAAGGGAGTCACTTGAGCTGCAGCTGGACAGGAAATTGCTAGAGCTGCTTGCAAATCTCCACTTTGAACAGAGCAGCATAGGGAATGCCAAGAGCGGAAACCGTTCAAAACTGGATTAGCACAAGCCAAGTTCAACTGCAACCCACTTCTACTTTTACAGTTTATGCACTCAATCTAGGCCACTACTGCATGAGACACTGACTCACTTTTTTCCCATGTCTTGTTTGCATTTCATTTCACACACTTGCAGTTTCTAAAATTACTTGAAATGTGCTCTGGCTGCCAGGAATTCTGCAGAACCTCAGCCGACAGCCCCAGCTGTAGCATCAGCCCCTCACCATGGAACTGCACACAGATTTTGGCACCACCCTACCTTGGGCCACTTTTCATCAGGAAGGATGTTAATGAATATAAGTTGCATCAGGAAGTTTTGCAATTGCTATAATCCCCCTTTTTCCTTCTGTAGACAGAACTACTTGAAGGGTCCAAAAAGGAAATGAGTTGACTAAGGCTAAAGACTAGAGACTTCTCCTTCATGCCTTCATTAAGTTGCAAGGTGGCTGAATGGCAACAGAAAAATAATTTACAGGCTGTAGACTGTTGATGGATCTCTGTGAAATGAGTTCTGTCAGACAGCTAAGGAGAGCACAGTCCCATCTCCTGGCATCTGTAGTAGAGTGACCAAAAAATCATAAACAAACCCAGAAAACAGCAGCTCCTTATTCTTAAAAATAATAATAATAATGAGAAAAAACTCTCATGGCCCAGGTGCATCCTCAGGGTAGTAAAGAGATGCTGGAATATTTTGCAACTAGCGTTAAGGCCTTCAAAAGCATTCCCTTCACAAAAGCAAGATGAGAATCCAGCACATGCACCATTTAGGCACCAGTGGACCGAAGGGGTAATCAAGGCTTTATTGTCTTAGGGGCTGTACAAAAGCTACTGAAAGTAATCATTATCTTTAAACATAACCATATGTGTATGTGCAATTAACCACACCCACACAGAGGCGAAGAAAAGGGGAATAAACCAGCCAGGTTCTCCATAGCCAAAAATAGTTATTTATTTATTAATAATTTAAGGTTTTACATTCTTATAATAAATTCCATCTTAAAACTTTTACACTGTGAATTAGACTCTCCCTTATTGGCAACCATGTGCAGGTTCACTGTGCGTACACGCAGGTACAAATGTTCGCACATACTTCCAGTTTTGTTTAAAAAAAAAGAAAAGACGCAAAATATTGCATTTGAGGTGAAGCTCCCTGAAGAATTTGTACAGAGGTAATGCACTGTTTAGCACATCTGAAAGTTTTAAAAAGTGATCAAAAATCTTTCGCGTTCAAAGACAAACCACCTCCCAGATGATCTATTTACAAAAGGTAAGGCAAAAAATTAATTTAATTTAAAAATATATATATATATGTATCATGTGGAACCTACATCAAAAGCATGAGAAAAAAAAAATCACCACAAGGAAAAGATATATGAAAGAAGAGACTCTACTTGCTCACAAAACATAATTTGCAAACTTCTCACCATTGCCATTTCTCCCTCATGGAAAGCTTGCTTCAATTGAAGAATAAAATCCAGCATGCTGCAAATATATTCTTTGCCATAAAAAAACCCCAACAACAACAACAAATAAAGCAGGATTTATGGAAAGAACAAAAACACAGGTGTCCCTTGGATTGATTTTTCAAATATATGTGAATTAAAAAAAAAAAATTGCAAATTGATTTAATGTTAAATATTTACATTGATCAAGTAGAATACTACCAAACTCCCAGCAAACAAGTACTCCAAATACACTAAGCTGAAATCTCTTTCTTTGGCTCCTCTAAATTAAAACAAACAAACAAAAATAACCAGTCTTCACTGAAGACAAAGATGTATGTCACAGATCTGAGAGCAGAGAGGGCAGGAGAGTTCCAGTCTCTAGAGAACATGTGCCCAGCCTGTCCAGCCTCACCCTATCCCCCTGGAAGTCCTCAGACCCAAGCCACTGCACAAGCAGGGATGAGCACACTGCCCACCTGCTGCCTGCTCGCTGTGGTCCTGCCCAGAGAGCTTGCCACATTCCCTCCCTTTCCAATAGCCGATTCCATACTGTGTAACCTTTCCTTGCCTTGCAGCTGCTTTTGACAGCAGAGGCCAGAAAAAGAGAAAGCTGCATTCCTTTATCACTGCCAAAGAGAAACCATTGAGGAGTGATCCCATGAAACGGACAGGAGAAGGGAGGTTGTAGGAGCTCACGTGGACTGCAGGGAATCCACCTGGAAGACGTTCTGGTTTGAAGGGGTGGTGAAGTACAGCTGCTGGTTCGGCACCCTGTTGTCACAGGGGCTGCTCAGTCCCAGAGTCCTCTCAAAGTCCAGCAGCTGGCCCATGAAGTTGAAGTTGGGCGAAATGTTGGACTTCTTCATCTTGACAATATCATAGGCATCATTCATGGATAAGTTCAGCTTCTGCATGAGGTAGGCCACCGTCACTGTGACCGAGCGGCTGATCCCTGCTAAGCAATGCACCAGGACTCCGCAGTTCTTCCCCCGTGCTTCATCTGTACAGACAAAGGCAGAGAAGGACACGTAAAACAGGGGCTTGGTAACTGATCTCTCAACACAAATGAGATTAGTATCACGTAGGAAGAAAGGATGAATCTGATCCCAGTGGTCAGCAGTGCAACTCAAGAGTTAACTTTAGTGGCTTAAAACCAGGACAAGAGGAGAATCCACTCCCCCTAGTACCCGAGTCCAAGAGCTGAGAAAGCTAAGAATGAGACAAAGGGAGCAGGACACGCTGCATGACACTGTTTTAAAAGTCAGTTTTAAAAGACACGCTTTTGCCTGTAGATGTGTCTTTAAATTCTTACAGTCCCCTTGCCCCAACATGGAAATCCTGCAATATGTCACTGAATGGCTTTTATACAGACTAGCAGACTGCAAAGGTCTATTAAATTATTCTCCAACTGTTGTGCAGCTAACAATGGAGGTATTCAGGCATTTTAAAAGAATGAGGGAAGTCACAGGGGACAACCCATTAGGAGGAACAGGATGTCAACATTGGTTGAAAATGGGTTCCTTTGTAATAGGAAATGCATTACAATGCCTGGAGATTAGTTTCTTTGTGGCTTCCAGCCCACATTTCTTCCTGCTGGGCTCAGATTACCTACATTCTCCACTATTACCGGTATCATTCAACCGGATCACAGCACAGCTTCCCAACAGATGCGATGCCCACCTCACCGCACCCCGATGGATGGTTTTAGTCCTCCCCGAAATTAAGGAGTGCGTACATTTCAACCAGAACTCTTTAGGCTCAGGGGGACGGGTTTCCAGAGCTGATGGGTGATGTTTAAGGGCCGGCTGACTGAGGCACTGGGCCCGAAGGGTATATTATTATTACCACGAGATTTAATTAAAGCTCTGACTATACACTTGTCAGAGATACCGCTTATGAATAATTTGCATTTAAAAGCTAAAGTTAGCTTCCCAGATCGTTTCTTTTTGTTATACTGCTCTTCAGTAACCTCAAGAAGAAAAAAAAAAAAAAAACAACAAAAACAAAACAACAAAACGACAAAACCAATCAATAAAAATAAAAAAACAAGGGCAAATAGCCATCAACTAGGCTCATTTTCCCCCCACCTCCACCCAGCCAGGAACTGATTTAAGAAGATCCCCCATCCTTCGAGTGCTCAGTCTCCAGCTCCACCACAAACGGCTCAGGGAGGAATTCCACAGCCAGACAAACCAGGTATGCTTTTGCAACCTGCAAAAGTCGCTTACAATTCACCGGGGCTCCTCAATAACCCCAAACAGTCCCCAACCGCCCCTCAACTTAAGCCAGCTTTAAAAACAGAAAAGAGGGCATTCTCCAGAGACTGCCATAAACGCTGCTACCGCTTCTCGCCCGAAATCTCCCAAATTCTGCCTCCTGACATAAAACTGTTAGCAAATAACGAAGTCTCACCTATAAAGGAGATGGCCTCAGGAAAGAACTGAGACAGATTTTGGCTCCAGTGGTCAGAGATCGGAATCTGTTTGTACTTGAATTCACCGGCATTTTCAAAGAGATTGGGCAGGTTAGGGGTAACATTCAAGATGTACTTAATGCCGAACTCTTCTAAAACGTCCAAATTAGTGGAGTCCTTGGCACAGCCTAAGTAGAGGTAGGGTAAAATTTCCACCGGGAAGGAAGGCTGGTTGTTGGAGAGAGGGCTGCCATCGGAGTCGGTGGCACTATTGGGGTCTCTGTCAATGTCAGATTCAACGTCTGATGATGAATCGGAGCTGATTCGGAGGCCTCCCAAGCCCAGGACTGGCAAAGGAGGAGAGCTGCTGCTACACGAACTGTCTAGGTTAGTTTCGCAGTGCAAGGCGAACTCGGCCTGGAACTTGCTAAAACCACCTGGAATAAAAAGCAAAGAGGGAAAAAAAAATGCAGCCTGATATAAGAAGGCAAGTCAACTTACTTCCCTGGTACAGCCCTGTCTGCAAAGGGACGTCTGTTTCGCACCCTCTCGAGCTCCGGGAAAAAGAAGAAAAAAAATGTCACACACTCACGCAGACATTCTAACTTAAAGGAAAGGCTAAGAAAATCGCCCGCTGCGGCGGAGGGCTCAGCACATTCAAGATTAAAGCTCTGTGCCGCTTCGCCCTGCGGGGACCTCTGAAGAGATGTCTCGGCAATTCCTTCTGCCGGGCTCATGCTGGGATCCCTGTTAGTCCTGTCTTCCCCACGCTGCCAGAGTGATTCCAGATCTCGAGGTCTCCCTAAATCGAAGCGAGTTCAGGGATGGCGGGGGGAGGCGGGGGGGATGAAGCGGGCGGAAAAGCCCCCTATACAGATCAGTGCCCTCCTGGAGCGTCAGTGCACTGCCTGGAGGACGCTGCAGACTCATCCCCCACTCTCTTCCCCGGGTAGAGAGCCTCGAGGCTCGGTCCCCGTCCCCCACAGCCTCGGGCCCTAGGCAGAGATCTCTCCCCCAACCCCGCGCGGCCCTTCTCACCTTCCAGATAAAATGCCTTGCAGCCTTCATCTTTGAGGCGCTTGAGGAGCAGCCCCAGCACAGACTCGCCGCCCGTGTTCTCGTTCCAGTCGCGGCTGTGCTCATCGTACAGCACTACCGTGTCGGTGCCACACCGGCGGGCGAAGCGCTCCCGGTCCTCCTCGCTGCTGGCGACGAGGGACCGCAGGGGCAGGTTGCCCTTCTGCAGCCGCCGCAGCATGATGCCAGGAATGGCCACGTTGATGGCCGACTCGATGTGGGACGACTCGTATAACTCCTGCGGCCGACAGTCCATCAGCAGTAGCCGGTCGTTGCCCATCTCCAGCTGCTCGTTCAGCCACGCCACCGATTTACTAATCGCCATTTCCGACGCGAAAGGGACGGGTCTGAACGTATCTAGCATGAGGAA